>NC_042527.1:16302273-16624773 GCF_900963305.1 Echeneis naucrates | reverse complement strand
TATATTCCTAAGTATTTGCTTTCTTTTGATTAGTGTCTTTCCAGAGGGCAGTGCTTTGGTTTTATTACTTGTTAGGATTAGAACTATGCAGTTTATACAGCTCTACAGCTATATGAGAGATATAATTGCTTTGTTTAAACTGTTATTGTTTTTGTGCAGCTGCATGTTGAATGAAATAGAGATACAAACATCACTAAAGTGCTGGTGCCACACGTGCTGCTACCTGTTGGTAATAACACATGCAGCTCTCTGTGTAATGTGGAACCAACCTTTTCTTCCACCAGATTCAGATTATCATGTGAGTCTGCACCCATTTGACATGAAGATCCATCCAGTTGTGGTCTGTTTAACGCACGGTGAATAATCCCGCTAACAAATAAACAAACAAGCCGACAGTCAGGTGGAAATACGTGTTCCTTGGTGGAGATACAGTGGCTCAACATCAGCCTCCCCTTGCTTTCATAGACCATAGAATTTTAGAAGAAAATTCTTGAAAGTTTGTTGTGTTTGCTGAAATGTGTTGCTGTCTTCTATGTGTTTAAACTTTAATTCGATAATGGTTGGGAAAGAGCAAAGTTCAGTCAATGTTTCTCTCGTAAAAACTAAGTGTAGTGTGTGTAGTGCTTTTGTGATTGAGGCTTCTGAAATTCATCAAAGTATCTAAAGGTGAGCTAGACTTATAATAGGATTCACATATTTCTATTTTCAAGCTTTTTGTGTGTTTGTAGTGGATAGTATTTTTTGGAATGATTTTGTTTTCTCATCAAAATCCTAAACAGTTTCCAGAACCAATCTACTTCTCCGATGAACACCTGCCTTCCTCTTCCTTTTGATGGATCTCTTGTTTGTTTGTGCTCTGTACCAGATGTTGGATGGAATTCTTGTTTCCTGCTTATTTTGTTATTGATGCTCAGGTGAAATATATCACCAATTCTCCAAAAAAAAAAAAAAAAAAAGGGAAAAACAGGTCGATAAAAGAAAATAAACAAATAATGTGTGAATGGATCTGGGCGCAGCGAATTCAGATTCCACCACATTCGGGGAGGGTGGTTTGTGTCAGGGTGACTGCCTCAGCATCAGCCTCCCTCGTCTTTCCTCCTGATCTTCTCCCTCCTCCCTCCGTGAGCTCCTTTCATTCCACCCAGCTGGTAATGAGTCCTGCTGCCTCTGATGTCAAGGTGAACCAGGCAGAGGGAACAATGGAGCTGAGAGAAAATGTCAACCCCAGTGCACGCGCGTTGGTGCACTTTTGTGTTTCCGTGTGTGTGTTTTGTTTTTTTTGTTTTTTTTCCCTGTGTGTCTATGTATATTCTTTCTCACGGATTATTAAAGTTCCCACTCTCCATACGCACACACACAGACACACACAGCCCCTTTGAACCCCTGCAGAGGAATTAAGCAGTGCTGCCGCTCTAACGGAGCTCTGTTCTCCCATCCTCCCACTCCACCTCTTTCCTCTTTTGTCTTCCATTTCCCCTGTAGGGTAATCTCTCCCTCTTGCTCTCTCACTATCCCTACTCTCTCTTTATACGTCAACACCTATCTCTTTCTTTTTCTCCCTTCCAACCTCTTTTTTTTTTTTTTTTTTTTTTTTTGCTCAAGAGTGGTGATTATCAGAAATCACATTCGAGACGCCAAGGCTGAGCTGAGTGAATATTTAGCAGCCCATTTCTCCGTCTCTTGGTGCTTCACTCTTTGATTCGTCCACTGTAGATGAACATTCCTGCTCTGATTCTGATTATTGTTAAGTGGCCCAGTAGTCTGGAGATCAGCTCCAGGATGATGGTTTATTAAACAGACCTGCGTTGTACCTGTTGGTGCAGGCATATGGCTGTATGAGTAAATTACTCTGTATAACCTTGACAGGCACTCGCTCTGGTTCCATTTGCAAATATGTAACCGAGATCGCGTCACACTTCAGAGAAAGCGTACATTGCCATTTAGAGTGTAGCGCGCTTTGGTGCTGGTTTTCACAGAGCGTTTTAAAGGGAAATTGTTGTCTCATTTGAGTTTGGTTGTGAGTTTGGGATTAGGATTATACTCCCAAAGGTCCAGATAGTTTTCAGATTGCCTCATTAATGCTATAGTATTTCAGAAACGACTGTGTCATGAATGCTGACGTTACCGCTAACATGTGAAAAAAGTTAGAAGGTTTTCATGTTGATCTTAAAAAAAGAAAAAAGGCAGATGGGAAAGTTACATAATCAGTACGTGTCTGAACATTGTGTATCGCCATGTAACACTTATAATACTGTTGTATTCATGTGCTCACGAGGCTCAATCAAGATCAGGGGATCTTACCAAAATGTTTGGTGTGCCGATTCATTTTTCCCAAAACCAAGTGGTGTAGATCATTTAGAAAAAAAATGTCTGATTGTATGACACATTCTTGACACATTTTATTCGCAGATCTCAGTAATAACTGTATTTTTTCTAATGTTATCATAACTGATACACAAAACAGGGTCAAACGATGTACTTTAAACTAAGTATTTTAAAGTCAAGGTTTGTATGCTGCGCTGTACACTACGACCACTCCAGCTGCACAGCTGCTGTTTGGCCCTGGTCTGATTCTTAGTCATCTCCATTGACTGAGTGTTCTTCTTCCTCCTTCCTTCACTGTCCTCTCTCCACAGGTCCCAGCTCTCATCGCTGCCCCAACACTCCAAGTTAGTCTGCTCGCTCACCTACTGTGTATTTCCCACACGTGTAGTCTCTCCTCCTCTCACTCGCTCCCGATCCCATTCCCTTGTTGCAATCCTGACAGACATCACAAGCCCACAAGCTTAAAGCCTCTGGCGCTTCAAGGATGCAGCGATGTCCTCTCTAGGCTGTGAACTATTCACAAAAAAAACTTTTATTTGTGTGTGTGTGTGTGTGTGTGCAAAATCAGAGGATTAGATAGTTTATGGCTAGTTCAGCAGTGTGGACGGTGACACTTGCCGTCCATTGTCCTCGGTATCTATGTTATCCTTCACTCTCCATTTCACCAACAAAATGGCTATCAAAGACCTGGTTGCGCGCATGCAAACACGGACACACTGATGTTAATGTTGTTATAGGTCTCCCTGTATGAAAGTATTACATTTGTTTAATTGGTCAGGTCTCATTTTGTGCAGTGGCCATAGTTATTTGCCATTAGCCATTAGCATTGCAACAACAATGAGCTCGTAGCAGTTACTCATCTGGAAGCGTAGCCAGTGGCCTCAGAGGCTCACTCAGCCAAAGGCACTAATGTTAATATCTATACCATTTGAAAGACTCTTTCTGATCTGTGTGACTTCAAAGCTATATGTTAGGTTAATGATACGGCATGTATAACTTTACAGCAGCGTCATGCGTGGAATACAGTTAACTTTTAACACATAGGGCAAGTTCCAGGCAATCCGTTTAAGCACAGAGCCCAGCCAAGTTCAGGGGCCCAGGGGGAATTTGTGTCGGTAGATTAGCAATAAATCATCCAATAACCCAGCGATGAGAAATCTGGAAGAGAGGCAGGGGGGTTGTTTGAAATTAATCCAGCCCAAGTGCTCCAGGCTGAGCCGAGAGATAGTCTATTGTATGGAAAGAGATTTTCAAAGAAACGAGTTTTGGCTGGTGACCAGTCAGTTTTTTTTTTCTCTCTCTCTCCTGTGGAAGTGACAGTGTGACTCATTTGTAGAGACTTGTGGGTTGTTGCTCTGATCCCACCTTTGCCACCAATTGAGCGTTGTGGAGTCAGAGATGTCTGCCTCCTGCTTCCTTCCAGGAGCATGCTCACCCAGTCACTCATGTGCATCGCCGAGCCAGCCCCACCTCTGTCCTCCTCACTTAGCATGACGATATCACCAAATGTCACCAAACTGTTTCAACTCTTGTGTAGTCGCTCTCTTCCTTTCTCTCTCTGTCTTCTTCATGCATTGTTAAACAAAGTGCACTTTCCTGACTGTTACACAGCCACCTCATGGTCCCACCGGCAGCCTCACTCACCCTGTGGTCAAACCAGTGTTTGTGCAAGTCGATGTGTGTGTCTCTGTAGGAACATCCAGTTCTCACTCTTCTCTACGTCTTTTCCCCCTTCCTCCTCCTTTTCATCCTTTCCCAGGGATGAGGGAGCACCCACCCATTCCTGTCATTGACCTGGCTGACCACATTGAGCGACTGAAGGCCAACGACGGCCTCCGCTTTTCCCAGGAGTATGAGGTAAGAGCACTGAGCCTTACACCCCTACAAACATACAAATGTCTGCTTTGGTTATTGTATCTATGATAATTTTTTTTTGTGTGTTTATCTCTTTAATTCCATATACATGAATTGTAATAAATCATGGAGGACCTCTTTCTTCAGTCATTTTTACAGCTTTATTACCAATCCCACCAGGAAACCAACACTTACATTAAATGCTGCAAGATGCTTTTTCACAAAACCAGCAGGTGGCAAGTTGTTTAAGCAATCTGTGTGCGTCTTGATGTTTCCCACAAAGAATGTTATTTTGCAGGCGGTCTCTCCTATGCAACTCTGTGAGGGATTATCTCATGTCAGTGTTTTTCATTTAAAAAAAAAAAAAAAAGCAAAGCAAATTTGCATTTAAAGTGGTACATAGTTGGTGTCGGGACTAAGCGGGGCCAGATGAAGGGAAGAAGCATCCTTGAATGTAGAAGACAAGAACCGTCTCTTGTTTATTTGTTCTTATTGTTCGATCTGTTTTGTCTAATCAACTCTATTCCTCACGTTGATGGCTCCAAGAAGACAATCAGAGTGATTACTGATCTTTCTTTAAATCCGCCACGACCTGAGAGGTTATGTGACTGCCTCTATCCGTCTGTGACCAGCATATGTTCGTCCAGCGTGAAAATTTGCGGTGCAATTTCACACTTGAGAGAGACACAGCAAATTTATTTTGGTGACCTTGTGACCTTTCCTCAGGCATCACCACAAGCCCAAACTTGAGCCAACATTTTATAACTGCTCTGTTATCTGCCCTGTCCAGTGTTTACTTTGAAAATAACATCTACTTGAAGGCTTATATAACTGTTCTATCATCTAGCCAGCAGTATTTTTCCACATAAAAGACAAAAACATAGAGTACCATATATGGTGGATAATTTTATTAGACAGCCATGTGTTTTCATGCAGATTGCATAAGTTTACATCGTAGTGCCCCATTAAAGTGCCAACAGTCCTACCCTCAACAAGATGATCAGTCCTTCTGGAAATAGTTTAAAAGATGTCTTCAAATTTAGTCATCTTAGACTGTTAAGATGTTCTATCAAGCCCATGCATAACAATGATGACATAAAAAAGTCTTTCTGAAGTTTAGAAGGCAGAGATATTATAATGCTTCATAGAATATACATTAAATGCTTGTATGCAGAGTTGCACATTCTAAAAAGGCGTATATAATTGTAATAGATTTTTGATGTGGTGCACTGTGAAATTAACAGCTAACTGGGGAGATAATTAGGCCTTGGTAAAAATCTGCACTCAATTAAGTACTTTCTTGTGTTGCTCAGTGCCTCTCCAGCACATTGCCCTCCCGGCCTGTTGAGTTAGTGTAAACGAATCAAGCCAGAGAAGTGGCTTGTGTGACTGCAGGCAGCAAGCCCATCCCCATTCCCTCCCTGCACCAGTCATTCCAAGCCAGGGAAGACCCCCTCCATGCCCGGCAGATGGTTGCCCTTCTCTGTGCCAACCGAGGAGCTGTGGCAGAGCCCACGGCGCTTTGTCACAGTCACGTTCGCCGGCTGCTCCCGTTGTGCCTTACCCCAAGGCACAGAAATTATACAGGCTTCACCACTTCCTCTTTTCCTGATGTTTTAGGTGGCTTGACAATTCCTTTACCACCAACACCAGTCTGCATCACACTGAGCAAAGAGAACACTGGGTAATGAGCAGAATTTTTCAATCAGGCATGCTGCAGCTCCCCCTGACAGTCTTTTTAACGTGGGAAGCAATATCACGCTGCAGTCGTCATAGCACTATCATTATGTTCATTTGAAAGCATTTCCAGAGTGTCAGTGAGAATACCGTCAGCATTTGCTTCTCACCTCTTTTTACCATCTCTACCTTACTTGTTTGTCAAGTGGGCCCGCTGTGTTCACTGAGCTCTCAAATGTGTCTCAGATATGACATGTTTTGACTGCAAATGAAATCTTTTTCTTCACACTGGCAGACATGGACAGAGAAATTGGCAATGTGGCGCTCATCAGCAGAGATAGGCCTAGGCCCACATAACTCTCACTGCTGAACAATTTAGAGCTGTGGTAAAAGTTTCTTGCATATATGAGAACTCCACATTTTTCATGTCTTGTTCAAAATGAAATACGATGTGCGCTAAAATAGTCTGGTCTAAAATAACTCACTCATAACAGTTGTGCCATGTTTTAACCTATGTGAGTGTCACTTTTCTCTGCAGGGAGACGTAGTAAGAGCTGCAAAGTTACTGCTACTACTTAGTTGCTGTTCAGTTTGTTGTACCTGTGATTTACAAATATATCAACAGTATCTTCGTCAGACATCATCAGCTCCCAAGTATAGCTGTTCATCATTTATTTGCCTGGGTATTCTCCAGGCCTCACCTTGCGCCCTTCATATCATCCTTTATCCAATAACAATTATTATTGTGTTTGAGCTGTCAAGTTTTGACAAAGAATGACTTCTAATAAGGAAATTAAATCTCCAGCCACATTAAATAAGTGGAGGAATTTGAAAAGGTGTCGTTCTGAATCTTGCTGGATTTCTGAGGCGAAAGGTCTGGGGAATTAGTGGACATGGTTCCGGTGTGAGCTTAGGCGGATCGATACCGAGTAACAAGAGACTCTGTGACATTATTGAGCCAAGGGATGGGAGGCCGTCACATATCTCCCCCGATCAATATGTATGCAGTCTACTGTCGTCTCAGCCCGGGAGACAAATAATATGAAATGGAATGAGTTAGAAACAGAGAGAAGGGGAGGGGGGGAGACGGTGAAACAAAAATACACGATGGGAAAAGGGAAAAGGAATAGAAGATGAAGGCATTAAACGAAGAAGAAAAGAAAGGACGGCTCAGAATGAGAGGAAATTTACCAAAAAGGTGCAGTCATGCATGTTAGTTCTCAGAGTTAGGTGGTTCAATAGGAACCCCCTAAAAAGAAATGATGAGCTTGTGTGTTTGCCTGCATGCTTCGGCAAAACACCTATTCAACAGCTTAAACCAATTTACTCTCATCATGTTGGGTTTAGGAACTGGAGAAATATGTAGGCTCTCTTGGCTCAATCAGTGATGATGATTTGAGCAAAACAAGCGCCTTCACATTTGTGCTTCATTAGCATTCACATCCCAAATGTCATGCAAATAATTAACCTGTTAATGCTCTGACAGCAGCTGCAGCTCGGCCAGCAATATGGCACTTTGTTAAGTGATAGCCTCAGCCTGCACAGTGTCCCACACTGTATAAAACCTCTTACCTCTAGCACTCTGCTGTGCCTTTCAACAGACATGATGTGGGCTGTGTTCCATTTAGAGCCTTTGATAGTATACTGCTATAGGATGAGTGGCAGCAGACAGGAGTATAATTTAGCCATTTTCTCTGTACTAATCTAAACCCAGCAGCCTGCAAATGTCTTTTTCGTATCTTTCTTTGTGTTTCTTTGCTCTGTATATTCATGTGAACTTTCTTATAATTGTTCACCATCCACCTTTCTGTTGTTTGCCTCCTCTCCTTTTCATCCCTGCCCTCTCACACAGTCCATTGATCCGGGCCAGCAGTTTACCTGGGAGAACTCCAACATGGAAGTCAACAAGCCGAAGAATCGCTATGCAAACGTCATCGCCTATGACCACTCAAGAGTGGTACTCACCTCTGTTGATGGTAGGATCCCATATACCAACTTAACCCTTCCAGTAACCACTGACAGAAGCTGCTGCTGCTTGAGCTGCGCTTTAGCTGAACCAAGGACATTTTGTTTGCCTGCAGCTGTTACTTCAGAAAACTCGTGTGCCTGTTTTTCTCCCATGCAAAGTGTTGTGCTCACTTGAAAGTACCTTGTGTCATACGTGATTGACAGAGGTAGATTCTCTTTGTACAGTGTGCGTCAATGTGCTCATTATCAACAGGAGAAACATCCCTAAATGTACCATTAATTTAGATTGAAAAGATTCTGATCGTCATCTAATCTCTGTCTGGGCAATGTTGTTACATCAAACAGTGGCACTGTGTAATATTCTGAGTTCTATGTTCATCGCTCGTTATTGCAGCTGTTCCAGGCAGCGACTACATTAACGCCAACTACATTGACGGCTACAGAAAGCAGAATGCTTACATCGCCACACAGGGGCCGCTGCCAGAGACGCTAAGCGACTTCTGGAGGATGGTGTGGGAGCAAAGATCCAACACCATTGTCATGATGACCAGACTGGAGGAGAAGTCACGGGTAAGTTACTATTAAACACTGTCAGGTAAAGAATCAGTCAATGACCTCACACCGGAGCGGTGAATTATGAGTTGTTATGCATACGCAAACATTTTATGGTCGAGTACATCAATAATAAACACAAACACTTTCCACATGTGAAAAAAGAATTAAATTTGAAAAAAGAAGAATTAAAGGATATGAACTACAACCTGAAGCACTATCCACCACAAGCTGCCGTTGATGGGGCTTCAGAGCTCCACTAAAAGGAGGAAAACTTGTGACTTGTAAATCATTGGACCATTGAATGTGAAAGACATATGACATATAAACACTCAGTGTTTTTGAAAGTTGGAATGTTTTCTGACTAAAATATGTATATATTTATGTTGCCCGTCAGCAAAGAAGTGATGTCACATCCAACAACGCTTGCAGGCAAACAGACCCCCAGTCCTACGTTAAAGCAGGATTTGTCAGTCTGATCAAAGACACATGGACTTCAAAAGATCTTTTGGTTGTCAGTGGACAGTATCGCTTCATGATGCTTCTCTTCTCCTCAGTCTTCAACAAAGCAAACAAACTATGCATTCATTTCTTTTAAATCTATTTGTGAAATTAAATTGTATAATAGCTTTTTATGTTTCTTTTAGTTAAAAGGGCAACAACTTGTGTATAAAAATTTAAAGTAAGGTTAATTGTGAACATGTGTAGTACATGTTATATATAGATGTTTGTATTTAGAGATTCATAATGCAGCATCTCTTTTTCCAAATTTTCAAAGTTGCTCAGAGAGTTCAATACCTGATTGTTGCAAATTTAATTCTGCGTCACCGTGCCAAGGTTTTATAGATCATGTGAGTGCGCTTTCTGAATTTGGCTCTCGAAAACCACGGCCCTCCAACGACAAATCTGAAGTTGTAGAGTTAAGAGGATTGTCACCAAACAACAACCACGGGCTCCTAAAAATACATCCAGGCTAATGAAAGCGGAACAAAAAAAAGGAGCACATGGGCAACTTGATATTCAAAATTGGGATGGGTTTATTTAATTACCATCACAAAATCATGCTCATGAATTCCTCTGAGAAAAAGCAGCGAGGAGCCCTGCCAGTGTGTGGTGCATTATTAGTGTTTGCCTACAGTGCCCTAATGAAAGACTGCTAAGAATAAGAGCAGGAAGTAACAGGGACTGTAAATGAAAGAGAAATATCACACAATGTTTTTTTTTTTGTTTTTTTTTCCTCCCTTTTTCTGGGAGGTGGGTCATCACCTCAAGCTCAGTTATTTATCTATTGTCTGTTTTCATTTTCATCTATTAACAATATTACTCATTTAGGCAAGTTATGAGCACACCACGTCTTTTTTGAGCAGAGCTAATTTATTTATACCTCAGAGAATACCTGCAGTGCAGTTATGTAGTTATGTTTGATGAGATGACTTTTATGGCACTTTCAATCACAGCTAGAATATACGCATCCTCTGAAAGACCTCTGTGAATATTTAGTGTCTGACTGACAGGTTCAGAGGTCTGTGACAGACGACCGCGCTGCCCTGCTTTGATCACAGCTGCACAAACTGTATAAGCTGTACAATGGGGGCAAAATAATGGCGATGTCACATCATGAGGAACTTGAAATGAGGCTCGTAGCCTGTCCCCTCCTCCCACACACATTGTGGAAATCAGTTTTCTTGCCAACACAAAGAACCAAACACGCCATTTGAGCTGGTGGCAAAAGCATTTTTTCCCACTTTTATCAGACCACCTGAAAATCTTTAGTGCAACATCATTAAATGTGTTGCGGTAAGCTTTGCAGCAGCAGTTTGATCTCCGAACAAGAAGAGGGTGACTAAACCATGTTTTAATCCGTAAAAACAGTTTGTTGTTGCATTGATGACATTTATACTACTGAAGAATTATCCAAATGAATGTTTTTTCAGCTAAAAACTGTGTACTCACAACATGCAGCATAACGGGTTTGTATGAATGCTAATTAAAAACTTATCATATAAAGTAAATGTTATTTAAATGACAATTAGGATTATGTATGTCATAAAAATGTCTGTCACAATTTTTTAAAGGACTTTTTTTCCAACGTAACACGCAGAAGCAAACAGTGAATGGAATTGATTAAATTGCCTCTTCGTTGAAATTGACTTTATTTGATAAGTGGAGCAGTCCTGAAAAATCCTATCAGACTGCAAATTCCATCAAACAAATAATGTTTGCAAGTTGATAACGAACAGACGTTTTATAGGATAATTACAAAACATCAGAGAAAACTGGCCGTACCTCTGATTAGACATATGGTATTGCTACATCTTTAGGGTTTTCTGGTATTTTTTTCCAGTCCCCTTTAAATAAATACACACTCTCCATTTGTATCTTTCCATCTCACATACGCACACAGGCATGCACATATGGCGTGTGAGTCAACCTCGCACCACCCAACCAGACTGATGTCTTATGCCAAGCAGAGCACGAACAAGAACAAATATGATGAGATTCGGCAGCAGGCAAATTTCAGTTTCCTGTAACACTATCATTACTAATTAGTAAAACCCAAAAAGGTCAGAACTTGAAATGAGACCAGAAGTATTATTCATGTGTGTGTGTGTGTGTGTGTGTGTGTGTGTGTGTGTGTGTGTGTGTGTGTGTGTGTGTGTGTGAATGTGTGTGCCTAGATAAGAGGTCTCTGTCCTCTGCAAAAGGCCAGGTGACGACATATGAGAAGCAGGGTTCAAAGCAGAGGCAGATGATAGCGAAACCTGCAGTCTGTCTCGGTCTGTGTGTGTCTGTGCCTGTTAATGTAATGCGCATGTGTGTTTGCAGGAGAGAATATGCCACCCAACCTCAGACAGCGCAGCGATATTCATTACAGTGGTGACTGCTAATCCATATGTTTATACTGCAAGCGGTTCCCTATCACTCAATTGAGTTTCTCCTGCAAGGTCTGTCTCTGCCTCTGAATGGGAGCTGTCAGCAGGGGAGGTGAAATGTGAGGGGGTGAATTTCAGCGTTTTTTGTTTGTCGATTTGTACCAGCTCCCTGAGACAGCCAAGGTGCTTCCAAATGTCAGCTCAGTACTGCAGTATCAATATGATTAGCTTACCCGCATCACATCTCTTCCTCTCATGTTATCCAAATCAATAGCAGTGAGTCCAAGTCCCAGAAATTCTGATATTACAAAAGTGCCTGCATCTCAGTTTTTCTCAGTATCACAGTGTTTTTCGGTGCTTATCTGAGATGACAAATTTTACCCATATACTACTACATTTTTTAGCTCATGCTCTTATTTGGAGCGCCTTTGTCTAACTGAAGAAATGTTCACAACTTAACCTTCCTCACTGGGCCAAACTATGTGTTGTTTTGCTGTTTAGTCCTGAAAACGTTATGAGGGGATTTGCTGAAGCCAACAGCTTCTTGAAAGCTCAGCTTGTAATGCAGTGCATAGATAATGATGTGACTCATCAGGCCGAACCAAACCAAACACCAGTGAGTGCATTTCATCAGTCAGGCGCAAAAGGGTTCATGTAGATATATGACTGTCTTATGTGTCCAATGCCAAATAAACCACAAGGATTAAAGTGATAATTGTGGCGAAGGCCAGTCTGGCATTTTCATGTATGTGTGAAAGCAAAAGCTGAGTGAAGCGAAACCCCTTAGTGCCAATGTCTGGAGGGTCTTCAGCCTTATCCACAGTTAGGTTTGTTCTCTGCACACAGGGAGCCAAGTGGCTAACACCTGCTGTCCATTCACAGCAGGCCACAACAACTTTTTTAGACCTGTCTCCCTTGACACTGCAGCACTGAGTCATTACAAATGCGCCAAAAGCCGAGATGACAAAGGGCTGCAAAATACCTGACAATTAGCTAATTGAAAATGATCACAGCCTGCTAAAGGACAAAGTGGGCTTTCTAATGTCCTTTTGGTGCCAATTTCAGATGCAGACACACATGAACGCACAGGCATGGGTTTGATTCACTTATGCTCATCTTTTAGGAGCTGACTCTGACTCTTCAGTTTTTAATTAGACAGTGGACAGAGCCTTTGATCTGACCCCTCTAATGTTCCCTCCTTGTTAATCAGTGTAATCGTACAAGCCAGCACTCACCGTGGTTATAAGAGGCAGTTCATTCCTGACAGCGTACCCTCTTTGTCGCCCTGCCAGGTGAAGTGTGACCAGTACTGGCCGTCACGAGGAACAGAGACCTACGGGATGATCCAGGTCACCATGCTGGACACGGTGGAGTTGGCCACATACAGCGTCCGAACCTTCGCCCTCTACAAGGTACAGTGGCTCCTTTTTTTTTAATCTTCAGTTAAGGCATGTTCCCAGCAGGTAATTACTGTTCATCATTAATGGGGTTATATTTTAAAGTATAGTTTCTTATTTTTCTCTGGAACGATAAAGGCTATTACGGTGGGAATCACTTTTTCACTGATGTAATTGGTTTTTAACGTCTAAAATTTGTCTCTTGTTCTCAGAAAGGCAATGAAAGTTTTTTTTTTTTTTTTTTTTTACTTTGATTCATATACTTAAGTGCTTTAGTGATGTGAGTGATGCTTTGTCCTTGTGTATCTCCTCTTCTATCACTTATGATTTCTAACATTGTTATTATTCCCATTTAAATTCAGCTGGAGCAACTTAGTTGGTTCCAATCAGGAATGGTGTTAATGCCAAAAGCTGTTTTCAGTGAAGCAGATGAATTCCAAAGTGATACACACGTTAACTGCACCTACACCTTCACAATGATCACAGCAGAGAAAGTAGAGCACACTATGTGCTGCTATCAAAGTTACGAGCTGAATCAGGACCTTTGCTTAAAATAGCCACATTTCTGACAATTAAATCACTTGTTCTTTTCACATTTCAGCTGAAGAATTTCATCTTGCTTTTGTCAGATAGTGTGACCTTTACCTTTGTTCCCAGCATGACAAGTTGTTGTGTGTGTTTTTGGTTTTTTTGGAGAGGCAGCCAGTTACATTACACTATATTCCGGTATCACACGGAGCTCAAGCTCACACCTTTCTACTTCTCTGTGTAGAACGGCTCCAGTGAGAAGAGAGAGGTGCGACAGTTCCAATTCATGGCCTGGCCAGATCATGGGGTGCCTGAGTATCCCACCCCCATCCTGGCCTTCCTTCGGCGAGTAAAGTCCTGCAATCCCCCAGATGCAGGGCCTATGGTGGTCCACTGCAGGTGTTTTTCTTCTTTCTTTTGTCAACTGTACACAACATAAAAATGTTTTGCTTCCAGTGTTCTTCCCGATAAAATGTGAGCGTGCAACAGTATGTTAAATATAGTACTCCTGAAATGTTCTATATTTTCTAGACAGACATCAAACCTCCACGCCCACAAATGTTCTTCACACTCTACGGCAGCAAAATCGTGATGGTCCATCCCTTTACATCAGTTAACATGATGTCCAGTTGCAGCTGTTTGAGCATGAGGAGAGACCATAAGACTTGATACTGTATTAAAACAGAATTCTATAAGAAATGTGAAATGCTTCAATTGCACATTGTGATAGACGCACATATAGTTCAATAAATCAGTAATAGTATATACACAACAAAAGTGATAGCACTGAAGGATTGGTCAAGGAAAATTAAATGTAAATTCTATAATTAGCCAAAGCTTACATATTAATTCAAAGCCCAATATATCAAGTTATGAGCAGCCAATAATAAATAGGATTTCCAGCTCTGCACTGTGCTCTGTGTTTAGTGCTGCTTTAGTTGGTATAGATGTTCACCCATGTGTGTGCTATCAGTGAATCTTGTTATACCGTGTAAATGATATAAATATCTGTTTATTTCCACCCTCCCATCTCTCCCTATCTCCATCAGTGCGGGCGTGGGCAGAACTGGCTGCTTCATTGTGATCGATGCCATGCTGGAGCGCATGAAGCATGAGAAGTCTGTAGACATCTACGGCCACGTGACGTGCATGCGTGCCCAGAGGAACTACATGGTCCAGACCGAAGACCAGTACATCTTCATCCACGAAGCCCTGCTGGAGGCGGCCACCTGTGGCAACACAGAGGTGCTGGCCCGCAACCTGTACGCCCACATCCAGAAACTCACTCAGCCCCCGGCTGGCGAGACAGTTACCGCCATGGAGCTGGAATTCAAGGTGACTGATTAATTCGCTCTTCAGACAAGAATTACTCAAGGTTTTATTTGATTAGCTATTCAGTGTAAAAAGTAAACTTGGGTTGTCCTTGATTCCAACAGAATGCAATGAAGCAATTGCTAATGAACTTAGCGCACGACATTATAGAACAGCAGGGTGACACTGCACAGGAAATACTGTGAGCCTTTCTTAACAATTAACAGGAATTTAAAAGAATGTTCTGTGTTTTTCACTCCATGCCGTTCTGCAGGCACCAGGCTGCACTCACTTATAGGATGCAACTGCAAAAGCTTACCTTCTGAGGTTCAAGCGTCTCTTCATGTCAGCGGTGGAAATAATTAATTTGCCAAATAAGCCGATGCGCAGAAATTTGTATTGGTCACACTGGTGCTGAGGCGTCACAGTAGCTAGCCTGGTAGCACGTATCACAAAGAGGAACACATATTCCAGGACAAACACGTCCACACACCTACACGTGGAGAATCACAAAAATGACTGACACAAATACACACAGCTGGTGTTCAAGGTGACTCGCAATCACATGCACACCTTCTGTCAATAGCCATCAGCTGGGATGTTATTACACACTTTCCTCCCAGCGCGGCTCGGCCATTAGCCCTCTTATGACCATGATCCATTCTGTTTGAAGTGATAATAGCATCTACACTTCTGCCAACGACAGAGAATGAAAGAGGGAGAGAATGATTGCAGTGTATGTGGGGGCCACAGCCTCCATGCCCACACAATCTGGCCACATCTCACACACAGATTCTCCACGAGTACCATGACTGTTCATACACACTCCTGTGCTGTCCATCTGTGCTCTGTCCACTGCCAGCTCTGAGCTTGTCACGCCTACAGTCCTCCGAGAAAGCTTCGGGACTCAATAGGAGCTGAGTCCGCTGCACTTGGTTATACCAGTCAATGTCAAAAATACCTCCAACCCTCTCCACTCGACTCTGATGTCTCTCCTTCGGTCGAATTTATTATTTGTTGAGGCAGAATTTAATGTCTAAATAAAGACAGACTCATCAGGGAGGCTTTTCAGACTTTGCCTGTTTATCTCAGGTCACAGGGCATTGATTTTCTCCATCTCTGGTTTGTTCCCACATAAACAGAGACTGGCTAACTCCAAAGCTCACACGTCACGTTTCATTAGCGCCAACTTACCCTGCAACAAGTTCAAGAACCGTTTGGTCAACATCATGCCTTTCGAGTCCACCCGTGTCTGCCTGCAGCCCATACGTGGTGTTGAGGGTTCGGACTACATCAA
This sequence comes from Echeneis naucrates, assembly GCF_900963305.1. Classification (NCBI taxonomy): domain Eukaryota; kingdom Metazoa; phylum Chordata; class Actinopteri; order Carangiformes; family Echeneidae; genus Echeneis; species Echeneis naucrates. The sequence continues at coordinate 16,608,991 of NC_042527.1, read as the reverse complement.
CGCCAGCTGCATCGATGGCTACAGGTGAGGACCCAGACCTCAAGGTCTGACTTAAAGCGCTGACTTAAAATAAATAGGTTGGACCAAAGAGTCCTGAAAATTAGCAAATGGGGACTATAAGGTTGTGTTTCAATGACTCACAGACATTGAGCGTGCAAAACTTGCAACCTCAATTTGAATAGAATAACTATATTTATATAACGTCTAAAAGAAATCTGTCTCCTAAAATGGGCGGTAATTTCTCTAAAGTCGATGTAAATATCCTTACATTAAATCTGAAACTCAGCACTTTAATCTCAGTGGCTATTTTTCTTTTAAATCAAATTTACAGGAGAACAGCGCAGAAAGCACATCACTGCCACTAATGCAGTCTTGACTGCACTGCATGTGACAGGTCTGCGGTTTTTTTTCTGGCATCATAAATTGTCACAGGTGTGGAGAATACAGTAGGCATCCACATTGGAGGAGAGTAAATTGTATGGGAGGGGACTGAAGATGAGGCCACACTGGGCAGTATCCACTTGCACAAATTACTTCCTGCTTTGCCGATGTCGCTCTCATCCGCTAAGCCACTACCACTTTCATATCCAAGCTACGGCATGTCCTTGTCTGCTCTGTGAGTCCAAATTGCTTCCTACAGGGAGGAAGATGAAAAGGCAGCTCTCTGTTTTATATCTATATAAGTTCAAGCAGAGAAAGATAGAACTGACTCTTCTGTGGTTGAAGTATACGGCGATGGATTTAGCAGGCGTGAAATGCCATTCAGTCCACACGGGGCTGTGCTTCACACTGGGCCGCAACAGACAACACCTCCAACCCCCCCACCCCTCCTCCTCCAGTCCTGTTGTTAATGAGAAGACGCTCCACAGAGGCCGACCCTCCATTGTTGCTGTGTAAATAGCATATTTGCAGCAAGAGAGATTGTAATGAAGTGTGTTTTCTAAACCTCTCCCTCCCCCTTTTCTCCTCCTCTCCATGTTCTCTGCTTTTTTCTTTTTCCTTCTCTCTCCATTGTTATTTTCACCCCTTGATGTCTCTTTCTTTTTCTATTCTCCTCTGTAATCTGTCTCCTTTGCACCTCTCTGCTCAGTCCCTCTCCTCCCACCCTCTCCACTCACTCACTCACTCACTCGCTCACCATCTTAATTTTCCAACCAAACATCGTGGCAGAGAGACATATCCGGGTGGGGACCTGTTGTGTGCACCAGTGGCACTGTGTAATTAAGCCGCTTTTAAGCCCAGGCATAAATAAAAACTAAACAGGGGCCTCCAGTGCCCTTCACCCTAGCGCCTTCAAGAAAAGCCAATAATATGCTAAGCTAATGAGAGGCGAACCATTGATTCCAGCTATGCTATCAGGGGCACAAGCCCTGGATATGCTCTGATGCAGGCTGGAGTTTTAGCATTGTAATGAGGTTGAAATGAAACACTATGTCCTCAAGCACTGCAGTCATGTGGGATGATGCAGAGACTGCTTTGTGCTGTTTGGCAGCGTGCTCATCGGGACACTGTGTGCAGAGACGTCAGTATTGTGTGATACGGTTTGAATTGTTTTTGTTTTGGCTAGCGGCTGTTTTACGGGGAGGTTAGAGGGGTCCACCATATCAATTTGAAATTTAGCATTCGTCCCCCCTTTTCACATTTCCCATTTTCACCTCTGTCCTTTTCCTTCTCTTTCCCTCTCCTCTCCACTGCTCTGCTTCCTCTTCATCAGTCAGCCCTACTTTGCACTCCAATGACCAGCTGGAGTGAGCAGCACTCACTCTTACTTTTCATCTCCTCACATTTTCCTCTCTACATCATCTCTCTGTACTTTGTACATCCGCGCTCCTTTGCTTTGCATTTCTGTTCCCCTGTTTTTTCCTCTTTTTAATTTGATTTCCTTTCCTCTGTTGCTCTCCCATCCTCGTACGCCATCTCCCCTTCTCTCCACCAATCTGTTGTTTCTTTATTTGTGCGAGCAGGGCCCTGAGCATATTCTAATCTCCCTGTTCCACATTAGTGCTTCGCCTGCAGCACCTTCATTAGCTGTTCAGCCATGGCTCAGTGTGTGACTGAGTGTTCGTAGTTGCATGTCTGAATATACATGCGAAACCACAGCATGCGTTCGTGCGTACACCTGGTTGTGCCAGCTTACATGTGGTACAAGAATGTGAGCGTGTGCACGCACAGTTATGCGTGTTACTGTGCTGGAGTACTCAACTCCCTCTGCCTCTGCTGGTCGGCGCATTGCTGCCACCTACTGCTTAAAAAACTGCTCAGCTGGGCCAAAGTCACGTAGGACACAAGCACAGCACTGGCACCTCAGTGGATGAGCTCATCTCTAGCTTTGTGAGCATGTCGAGTGCTCGCTCTCTCTCCCTCGCCCCCTCTCCCCCTCTCTCTCCTCTCTCTCCCTCCCTTTCTCTCTTGTTCTGTGTTGTGTTACACTGAGGAAGGAGGGAGAAGGAGAGGATCTAAGCAGGCTTACATAGCTCAATGGTGACGAAAGCTGCCAAGGATTATTTGCCATGTTCATTAAATGTGTAGGAATTTGTTGTCGACATAATTGCAGAGACGTGTTTGACAGACGCTATAAGGACAACGGAGCGTTACATTATCTTCAGTTTGCAGCAGAATGCCTTTTAGCAACATGTCTTTATGGGTTTTGAATCTGTTCCCTTTAAGTCCTGCTGCTGTAAGTGCCCCATATTTAAATACCTGCCATATGGTAAGTTCTATAGGACAAATGTGGAGTAACACCGAAAGCTCTGCAGCCTTTGAATTTAATTTTAATAGATTTGTGTGCCAGTGGATTTTGATCAGTTGTGCTGCTTATATCCTGCGTATTATTAAATTTTGGGGTGTGTGTTGGATTAACAGCCTTTGCTGTTAACAGCACTCCTTTATCATTAAATCCTTCTGGTTATTGCTTTGTGGTGCACTTTATGATACCAGTTGTGAAAGCACCATAAAGTTTATGTTTATTTTGCATAATGTTTAATCTCTGCGTCCTCTGTGTGAATTTGCATCCTCAGACAGCAGAAGGCCTACTTGGCCACGCAGGGTCCATTGGCCGAGACCACAGAGGACTTCTGGAGGATGCTGTGGGAGCACAACTCAACCATCGTCGTCATGCTCACCAAGCTACGAGAGATGGGACGGGTAATATGCACATGCAAGACCTGTCAGGTCACACATTTCTGGGCTCAGGAACGGTTCAGCTAAGCTATTTATTCATTTCCTCACTGCAGCACAGTTAAAGGTTAGCACCTTTGCCTCACAGCAAGAAGGTTCTGGGTTCGATTCCCAGGGGTCTTTCTGTGTGGAGTTGTGTTCTCCCTGTGCACGGGGTCAGTTTTGGTAACAAGGGAGCTCATTCATCGGCCTCTCATGCTGTAGAGAGAGAGACTTCTATAAACAAATGCAGAGAAGATGAGCTTATGAGTAAATAATCTGTTAAACACTGACCTACAGTCAGGAGTTGGCTGATCTTGGGAGGAAACGGGGGAAAGAGTTAGCTCAGCGCTGTCAGAAATGACTCTCTGACTTCTCTTCCAGCTTGCTTTTGATTTCACCCAGAGATCTCTGTTGAATGTCATACCACAATCCGCTCTCCTGTCATTTCCTGTCAGCCTCTACACTATCAATAAGCACAGATAGAGGGGGAAAAAAAAAACCGAGAAGGTGCTAGTCAACAGATGTTTTTACCTTTGGGCAGAACCAAGGCAGTTGCTTCCCTCTGCTTCATCAGTAAACAGCTGCTGGCTCCAGCTTCATATTTAGGGGACAGGCATGAGAGTGCCATCAATCATCTCATCTAACACTCAGGAAGAAAGCAAATAAACACATCATCCAAAACCTCTGCAAATAATAAAAAAAAATCTAAACCTAAAACATCAGAGCACTCATCTTGGGTTGATTAAATCCATAATAGCTTCCACATAGCTGTTCCTGTGATTATATGAGTGATTCTGACAGCACTCAACAGCATTTTACAGCTTCTATCATCCTCACACTCATAATCAGTTTATGGAGAAAGAAACAACCTTCATGCACATCATCATCAACACAGACAAATCATGCAAATATTTAGCCACAGAAAATGAATCAGACAGCATTTCAGAATCACAGATTAGTCTATCAGTATTGTTAGCAGAGACCCTCTCATGAACGAGAATGACTAATAACATTGTGATGCGTAGTAATGAAAATATCCTGGGCCTCAGCGCAAAACAGTCTTTGTGTAAAAGTCTTTTCCTTTTGAATTTTTTTGAAAAAAGGGGCTTCAATCTTTCTCTAACCACCCCCCCCCACCCCCCCACCCCCCCACCCCCCTCTCTTTTTTTTTTTTCTGCAGGAGAAGTGTCATCAGTACTGGCCAGCAGAGCGTTCAGCCAGGTACCAGTACTTTGTGGTGGATCCGATGGCTGAATACAACATGCCCCAGTACATCCTCCGAGAGTTTAAAGTGACAGATGCCCGGGTATGTTGGCTTCAGTGTGTGTGTGTGTATGTGTGTGTGTGTGAGTGAGTGTGAGTGTGTCCTGGTTGGAAGGCATGAGGATTGATTGACGTTTCACACAAATAAAATCATCCATTCAAAATCCATTTTCGGGTCTTGACAAAAACGCCGACAGTTGTGTTAAGTGTTAAGAATTATACCAACTCTGATTTCAAGGTAGAGATGATCAAAACGCATCCCGTGTTATTTCACCCGACAGGCTGACATCAACTGAATGCCCCATCAAACACTTTTACCCAGATTTAGTAACAGTGCGCCTGCTCTTTGGATTGTGTAGCTGTGTTTGTGCCTTCCTGGTGTGTGAGCTTGTGTGTTTTAGATCACTGAAAATACATGAAAAGCAAAGCCTCCGATCCCCAAGGGCCTGTACTGGAACTCCCTGTGATGCAGTAGTTTCATTGCGCTATTAATAAACCTTACTGTCGTTAGAAGGCTGACAGAGCCGCAGCACGCTAACACCACGTCCACCCCTTCTCTCACGTGCATGTAAATGTTGTGTACATCTGCTGAAAGAGAGAGCCGGAAATAAATGATTTCTCCAAATAAGAAACATTTAAGTCAGACAGGTTGAAGCCGAAGTGCTGCAGTTCAGTGTTGGTCCTTGAATGCTACAACCCCGCTGGTTTTCTCTCCTTTCCTGGCTGTCAGCTTTATTCATTTCACATCCAAGGTGTAAACTCGATGATTAGATAGCTGCCGGGAGAAAGCAGCAGGGCGGTGATGCTTGTGGACCTCGACCCTAGACACTGTTACGGTGTTTTGTTCTGTTTGCTGACGGCACATTAGAGCAAAAGGTGCAGAGGAGCGTGTGAGGCAGAATGTTATTCTGTCATAGAGATAAATTAAAATATTAACATAAGCTCAGCTGAGTAAAGAGCACAACATGCATCTTGTTTTTTCCTGCAATTTTCTCATCATCAAATGTACTTAAACTCTCAATTTGCTGCCCATCAGGATGGCCAGTCCAGAACAATTCGCCAGTTCCAGTTCACTGACTGGCCCGAGCAAGGAGTGCCAAAAACTGGAGAGGGCTTCATTGATTTCATCGGACAAGTGCACAAAACCAAGGAGCAGTTTGGACAGGACGGACCAATCACTGTACACTGCAGGTGAGGAGGCAGTTTGGCTCACATTAATCTTCGACTTACAACAAAATCTGATCTGCAGGTCTGATGGATTACTGCTTTGTTCATGCTTGAAAACGTTACTGTTTGAATTTTGCTTGCATTGCAGTGGAGTTCTTATAAATTACAAAGCTTGATATAATCTCTATTGTTCAACATGCGCGCGTACAAGCATCATTAAATCGCACAAAATTCCAGATTAGCTATGACTGCGCTTTTAAGATCATGTGTTTCAAATCTCATTTAACTGGTACTTTCAAAATGTGAAGCCTTTTCTAAGCATTGCTTTGACTTTTCAAGCTATTCTATCTGAAACAAATGAAGCTTGGTAGTAGTGTATGTTACTGTCAAAGCTTACTGTTTTATCCAGTACGGTGTTTTTACTTTATCCTCACTTATGTAATCATGGATAATAAATGACTTGTATGCGAATGCTGTTTGACCCACGAGTGCAGTAAAAACAAGCTGCAGAGAACAATAATAAGCTGATGCTTCCTCTTCAGGTGGCCTTTTGTCCTGAAACATTTAATGATAAACTACATTCTTTGTCTTTTCGGAGTGTAATGAAACAATTTCTTTTCTTTCTTTCTTTCTTTCTTTTTTTCTTTTTTTTTTTTCAAGCTCAAGGTCATGATGTAATAAACATTCTCGTGTGTTTGCTCCTCAGTGCCGGGGTGGGCAGGACCGGAGTCTTCATCACCCTCAGCATTGTGCTGGAGAGGATGAGGTACGAGGGCGTGGTCGACCTCTTCCAGACAGTGAAGACACTTCGCACACAGCGGCCTGCCATGGTGCAGACCGAGGTAAGAGCCGTGTTCCTGAGGATTCAAATCCAAACTCACTGTTGCATGAATGTGGCGAACGCTTAAGTGTTCATTTGGTGGACAAAAGCTCACCATCAAATCCCTCTGAGGTGGAGGTGTGAATGCATCAGCAAGCACGTCTGCCATCACACAGATTCGTTTTTTTATTAGAGGAATCGGGAATTGATAAACTCTGCCTTTAAAAACAAGTAGCACTCATTAAAGAAGCAAGTCATACTTGATTATCGAGTCAGATCTTCACAAATGTGCGGCACGGAATACAGTAGTGCCCTTTGTGCCTCTAAATACTGCAGATAACAAAATTCAATTATTAAAATACAAAGATAACAGATGCTTCAGTTCCTGTTCGGCGCAGCACTGAGATTAACAGCGTTAAATAAGAAGATACATAAACAAAGACTGTGCCACCGTTGGATGATGAGTGTTTCTCCAGACATCCCAAATTGACCCCCCTCCCCTCATTGTCCCCCTCCCTCCAGGACCAGTACCAGTTGTGCTACAGGGCAGCATTGGAGTACTTGGGGAGCTTTGACCACTATGCAACGTAACCACTCTCTCCGAGCAGCCTCCCTGGTCAAACCTCTCAGGAGTGTGCCAAGTTTCCCATCTCAGCCACCATCCGCTCACTTTGACCCCCCCCACTCCCCAACCCACCCCTCCTCCTCCCCCCACCACCTCACCCCTCCTCCTGCCCCTACCACCCCTAAAACTGGACCCCCTCGCAGCTACCGGAGGGGAGGAGAATGGGACATGCCTGCAGACCCAGTGACGAGTTTTCAACCAATCACAGACATCCACACTGACTTCACCAACCAGATGAAATTTTGCTTTAAAAATAATAACAGGAACGTGACTATGACAAATAGGACAAATGTACAGAAACGACGGGGCAGACCAGCAGCTCGTCTCTCTGCTCTGTCCAAGCCAAACCTCCCTGATTGTCAAAGGCTACTGGTAGCACTAAGAGAGCATCCTCTCCTTTCTTTGTTAGTTTTATTGTCAATGTTATGATTCATTATGTCAAATATTATTGTTTAGTATACTTTTTTTTTTTTTTTTTTCCATATTTTTAATTATCATTTTAACATCAGACATTTCTTCTGTCTTAAATCGTCCAGCCTTGGACGTGCATTATTTTCATAATCGGTACTTTTTTTTATTTTTTATCTTAGGGTACTTTAGCACAAGGGGACATGTATTTTTAACACGTTCCTAGATACTAATACAGGAGGACCACTGTTCTCTGAGCTGCTGTCAGATTTCTTTTATTCTTTTATCATATGACAATATTGTTTTATTCATATTACGTGTCATTACTTTGTTTTTTTGGTCTTATACCGTTCAATACATCATAAAAAAAAAATGCCTTTCCAACTTATTTCCGACAAAGAAAAAAAAATCAGCTTTGAGGAAATTGATTTGAGAGCACACGCTTGATAAAGTTATCCTTCTGTAAACATGGTAGCTAGCTAAAAAAATAAAAGAGAACACAAGTGAATTAGCTAACGAGACTAAATAAGAGGTGTACAGAAATGGAAAGCACATGATTTCTGTTTTGTTTTGTTTGTTTTTTTTTGTTTGTTTGTTTGTTTATTTTTCATCAGAAGCCAACGGCATTGAGGCCTTCATACTCCACCGAGGAGATCTTACCTGAGGAAAACAGACTTTTATACCCAAAGGGTAGCTGGCAGAAAAGAAACTCCCCGATCTCTGAATATAAACGCTCTTCAAGTCCCTCCCGTCTCCTTGCTGCCCGTTAGCCTGGTCGGATTGATGGAGCTGAACCACACACACACAGACACACACAGACACACACACAGACACACACACACACACACACACACACACACACACACTGACCGGAGCTGAAGTGGTTCATACGGGCTGAGGAGTCGAGCCATCAACGCTGGCACCTGTACAGAATCAACCATTCCTTCCAGAGGGAAAGAGACTCAGCCCTTTGGACTGAAACCTGATATTATTTTATACAGAAATAGAAATATAAATATATATATAATTATGATTGATTATATATATGTACAATTACACATAGATATATACACAGCTTCAAAAGTATATTGTTAAAAGGATTCATTCTGCTGATCTACCAACCCTAGAGACACTGCAGAGAGCCTGCTGTCCTAGAGCGTGTATTAATGGAAACACCGTTGTATCTACTGTAATATCATAGTAACTTTGACAGCTGGTTGTCCATCCGAATGAGCAAAATCAGCACAACCCCCCCACCCCACCCATCGAAAACGGATGACTCCTCACTCAAGCACAGGCCATTGCACGACTCAAGCACACATCCTCTCCCACACGAGCCGCAAGAGGGAGCGTCTGATCCGAGAGGCCTGAACGTTTTGGCGGCGCCGGTGGTGGCTGGAGGTGGCGGTGAGAGGGAGGGGGGACTTGAAAATGCTGGCGAAAAACAAAAATGTTCATTTTTACCTTGTGAATGCTTAGTGCTGTAGGGGTTCGATCTGTTGTACACACAGTCTGTTTTCTATTTGTTGATAAAGAACTGGAATTTAAAAAGAAAATGTTGATGAAAAAGAAAAACATTGATGTTAATAAAGTTAAATAATTGGGTTTTTGTACAAATCCTGGTTTGTGAAGTTTTGTTTCTTGAACAGTTAAAGCGCTCGACTGATAAATCTGGAGCTTTCTCTTTTGCAATTAATCTGCTGTGAATATTTTCCGCGCCAAGTACTGTAGTTTTAGTTTATCTTATTTCCATTGTTTCAAAGGATTTCGAAGACCTTTTTGTTCCAATAATGAAACTGGATTTTCAGAAATGTGGAAGTGGGTGTGGTTGTTGAGGTATGTGTGTTCTGTGGGGGCGTAACCGGGAATCCTGAAAGAACCCTCAAAATCAAATGTTCTCAGTCTTGTGAAGCGCAGAAATATTGGATAAATTGTATCAATCATGAGCATGTAGATCCAAGTATGTGTTTAAAAACAGAAAAAGGACTTTGCACATCTATCAGGGGCAGGATGGACAGGTTTTTGTTTTTGTTTTGTTTTGTTTTTTTCATTAAATTTGTTACAGCGTTGACCAGAACAGGTCAGCTCCTAACCGACGTAAAGTGTAGCCTAAAAATTAAAAAACACAGAACAAATAAGAAGGAAAGATTTTAAAAAAAGAAAGAAAGAAACACAGAATATAAAATCCTAATTGTTTACAGTAGTGGACTTCCTTCTACCAAGCAAATGTAACATTGTACAAATGTTCAACATTGTTAGTTCCCACAAATCTGTTGCACTTGATTTGGATTCATCCCAGAGCAGCTCCATGTGGTTCACATCTGGACCCTGAGCTGGTGTGTGTGTTGGACGAGCCTCTGACCAAACAGTCTGTTGCCTCGTTTCTTTTCTTCTTGTCCTTATTTATACTCTCTCCCACAGCACAGTATTCTGCGTCAGAGGTGGATGGTGTAGTAAGCTTGTACTAACATTGTGTGATGGCCTGAAGAGACACATGATTTGTTAGTCATCAGAAGAAGTTATGACGCGTGCAGGAAGCCGTTCGCATCAACTTTCAAGCCTTCAGTGACTCCTGTGGTAGCAGGAGAGAAGACCTGAAAAATGTATCTTCTGTGAAATGTGCATGTTTCTGGTCAGTAACTGTAACTGCCCCCCCCCCCCCCCCCCGAGTGGAGGCTGACGTAAAAACTTGATGAAGATTAATACAAGGTTGAAAAATGGTCAAATATAACGTGAAAAATAAGAGCAACCTTAAAAGAAGTAAAGTAAAATATTAGCTTACAACAACTTTAATTAGTTCTAAACAATGCATTAAATGCCTAGATACTGAATAAATACTGAATCAGAACAGTCTCATTAAGCTTTCAGCACAAAATATGTACATATGTTTACTAAAAAGTGCACATTAATTCTGCATTTTTGTGTACGAGCTGTGCAGCAACAACAAAACTACCCATGATGTGTAAAAAAAAATGTTCTGTAAATACAGCATGTCTCCTTTTACGGATCCTGAAATGAAAGGACAGCATCACTGCAAGGAAAGTGATATTTGTCTCATATCTCCTCTAAATGTTCGCCACGCTGGGAATGAGTCACTGAGGAGATGATGCTGTTTGCATATGTAGCCACATACACGCTTCAGTCAGTAAAATGAGTGGTTGTAGGTGATACTTCAGGTGCTCCTAATGACTGCGCAGTTTAGACAAATGTCACTTGGATTTGCTCGGCTCGCTGCAGCTTTTATATTTATCCGGCGACAATATAGAAACAAGAAAGGGGCATATTTTTATCATTCAGCTGATGGACTCTCTGCTTTGAACATGTGGGGAGGACATGCAGCAGCAGTAGAATGTTTTCATTTAAATGTCATTTGCTGTGGCTGTTTTTTATACTTAAGTGCTGCTGTGACTGAAGTCTTTGGTCCAGCACTGTTGTAATTTTCTTCTAATTTGAACGTGCATTTAGCTCTGAACCACATTACAAAAATATACACCGATAAAGATGTTGTTCTTCTTTTGTGGTATGATAATGACGCTGATACACGGGGGTTATTTCTTTTGTTCTGAGTGGGCCTTAATTTTGGTAATGATAATATTCTGTTTATGAAAGATAATAGTTTGTTTTCATGATGCCCCCCCCCCCTTTTTTTTTTAACACATACAGGAGAATAAGTGTGTTATTGTCAGTGGTACATGTTGGATTGTGTAATGTGGAATTTTCTTTGTTATAGCATCATATGGTTTTGTTTTGGATCCCACAGAACCAGCTGACATCACTGTTGTTGTATGAATTGTGTTTTCTTCAGCTATTTTGTAATCTGCTGCTTTTGCTTAATGCTTGACCTTCCTAAAAAAAACACCAAAATAAAACCACCACCACCACCAACAACAACAACAACAACAACAACAACAACAAAAACAGCCCAAACAGCTTAATGACCAGTTATCTTGAACATCAGGAGACAGAATGAACAATACAACCGGGTAAGGAAATGAAAGAGAAAATGTCATATAATAGTATCTCATGACGCTAAGTCTTATTTTCTTGCAGAGATGATTCACAACATGCCAGAGATGAAGAAGAGCAAAATGTTGAATCCCTGTGCTTGAAGATTAAAGCTAATTTGGAGGATTTATTCTCCGACGGCCACCTGGCAGAGGACGGTTTCCTGCTGAAGCATGTGCAGAAGAACAAGCAGGGCTACGTGAGCCTCAAGCTGCTCACTTGTTTGAAAAAGGTAAAAAAAAAAAAAAAAAAAAAATGGTGTTCGCATTAAAAACATTTGAATAAAAACAATCCACAGAAGTCTGACGTTGCCACTGTTTGCCTCAGATAAAGGACCTGAGCACAAACTGGCACATGACTCTGGCAGCAGCGCAGCTCTCAAACCTGCTGCAGGTGAACGAAGAGCGCACCAAAGTCAGGCGGATAGAGCCGCTTCCCAGTTGGCTGCTGTGTTCCCCCAGCAGCAAACTCCTCCTCGTCTGGAACATCGGTGAGGAGGGAGGCAGAGAGGACGGAGTCGCCCAAGGCCTGCAGCAACGCTCCCTCTCAGAGAGGATCCTCCAAAAGTTCAATGCTCACGGCGGGGTCGCTTCAGTCTGGATCCTGCCGCCTGGCAAAGAGCTTCCCAAGGAGCTGCGGTGCTATTCCAAACGTCACAAAGAGCTTGGCAAACATTTGTGCGCTGTGGTGAAGTTTGACAGCTTAGCGGTCGTTCGTAACATCTACGGCACCCTGAAAGCAGAAGAGCACAAGTCCAACGGGAAGGGCGTGTGTGTGGTGCCTTTGGGGTTTCAGTCAACGCATCACATCAGCCAGGACCGCTCTGTGGACACACCGTCTGTGAAAAAGCCACCTGGGCCCTCAGAAGATCCAGTCCAGCGGGCCCCCTCTCCAGCAGATAAGGTTTCTGAAGAGACTCCAGATTCATGTCACTTTGACCTGGCCTGTGACAGCCCGTCCTTCTCCAGGTTGAGTCTGAGGCACAGCAGAATGAGCTGGTGCTCCGGAGACTCTGCAGCTTCTGGGGTCCCCTGGGTGCTAAGACGCAAATGTGCAGCTGGCGCGTTACATCGTGAAGCACAGGGACTCCCAAAAGCTCCCGGCTTGATGCAAAGAGTGCTGCGTCAGCCGCTTGGCCCTGACGGCACCAGGGGCTTTCAGAGCAGACTGAGGCGGCTGCTGCAGATCAAAGAAAGAAGAAATAGGTGGAGGAGCTCCACCTCTGCTGAATGACGACACATTAGAAACACTTTAAGCTGATTAAATAGTGCGACAAACAAAAAGCTGCTCACATTTGTGTTTCTGTGTTTCGGTGAGAGGTAGTTGGAGAGCGCTGGCAGCTGGGGGCGGCATTTAGCTGTTTTCACAAGCAGGTTAGTCTCAACACTTTGTTGTGCTGAAGTCAAAGACTGTTAATAGACTGAAATACAATTTAACTGAAGGCACTAATTGCAAAACTAACTGAGGTGTGTAAGTGCCGAGCAGAGAGTCTCAGTGAGTCTACACAGCGGCCTTTTGAAACCCGAGCGGCCTCTGCGCTCCTGGGGCCTTGGCTCATCTGGTCACAACTGCAATTTGCAGTGTATATTTGTTCTTGGGCCAGGATGGATATACCTTGTTACCACTTTCACCAAGAAAGAAGTGTCGTCTTTCAGAGAGTGATCCTCAGAGAAAAACCCTCATTGTCCCTCTGCATCTTTTTCACAAATGCCTGTTTAGATTTTGGTTCTCCAAAAAGTAGTTTTCCACTCGCTGAGATGACATTTGGCTGAAGGCTCCTTGTCCAATCATCAAACCACATCTTGTGCAAGACGAGCATAGTAGCAACATTTGTGCCTTATTTCCAGCCTTTCTAATGACACCTCAACTGGAATGGTGTGTTTATAGTGTTACTGATTGAGGGCTTCCTTAAAATCTTGCCCAGACCTAAACAAAATGTGTTTCTTCACTCATCCACACCCAGTGGAAAAGACCCACACTGATGTGTATGGGACTCTATCATATTCAAATTGGAAATGTTCTTTGTTGTGTTTTTTTTTTCTCCCCCTCCTCTTGTATATGCTGAACGTCGACTGTCTGCCTGACTAATGTGATTTTAGCTGTTGAGTGAGACTTTGCACCACATACAGGTCAAATGTTTCTCTCTATTGTCCCTGACTTGATTTAGCAATTAACAGCTGTTGAGGTTTTTCTACTACATGAGGTTTGGTCCATGAAAATGTAACATCTGTGAACAATATGCATAGTGTAGAAAGGGGCCTGTCTGATGTCATGAAATGTTTCTGGCCTTTCTCAAGGCCAGAAAAGCACGATATCCTCTGTGAACTGGAAGCCATTATGTTGAACTTTACGTCAAATAAGTTGTAATAATCTTTTTTTTTTTTTTTTTTGAGGGGGGGGGGGGCTTCTGCATGATTGTGCACCTGCTTGACTGTCACCAAAATATCCCCAGCTTGAACACGGATCACTTGCCAGATCACTGATATAAGCTTTCCTTCGAGGTAAAACCAAAAGCGTGTTTATTCTGGCTCTGAAATATGCCCTCATGGTTAACATTGAGATAACAACCTTCGGATATCCACTGACTTTTTGGGATAGCCCTACAGCAAAGCCTGTGTAGAGATTCCTTTGGTTTTTTCCATTTTCTCTCAGTCAACACAGAAGGAATTTTAAGTTGTAGAAAGTTAGTCATCTCCACCTCACTCCTAAAGCTCAGCTCGCTGAGATTTGTGTATAATTTGGCCAGAGGACGTTACAATGACTCATGGTGTTAGAATGAGATATTTGTTAGCAAATAATTTGTTTCCTGTTGTGATTCTGCCACATGGCTCAGAGCTGCTTCTTTATTTCAACATTTTTCTACAGCAGAGCTGAACCAACAGTTCTCCTCTGTTACCTGTCGATGCGACAAACAGCACCTGTAAAACCGGATGCCTCCCTCAATTCCCTTCACTCGTGCATCCCTTCGCTCTACAAGCTGGCCGGCCTCTGTTTACACAGACCTGACCCCAACACACCTGACGCATTTCCTCGGTGGATGGGGTATTTATTTAGATTGCAGTCTGGAGGGCCTGATACAGTCCAAAAGCACGACCATCTGCTCCTCATTTGGCGCTCGAGGCTCAAGAGCTAAAATACTGGTTTGTATTGGAGGAGACGGGAACTTGAGCTCCTCAACAACATCCCGGGTTTATCAGCAGCCAACTGTGGATGGAATCGTCACAGAATACCTCTGCTGTGATAATTCTATTTAGCTGGGGTTAATGTTGTCTTAGTGCCATTTAAACCAATTGTGAACTTTCTTAATGCCCCCTAAAAGATTGGAAAACACTTACTTCTGCAGATCGATCTGCCCATTTGAGGCTATTACCAATCTCCCGCTTAAGATGGCAGACTCTCTTGCGGCAGAAGGTAAATGTAAGCCCTTGCTCGGGCCAAAGCATCCTTTAGTGCTCCTGGAGCTAGAGCCAGGGAGATTATCATGTCAGGAGTAATCCGACTCGGCCCACAAGCACAACTATGGAGGAGGAGGAGCAACAGTTGAGGGGGTGAGGCAGGCAGAGGCATCAGAGGAGCTCTCTGCTCCACTTACGGTAACAGAGCTCTCCCTCCTCACCCTAACCCATCTTCTCGACCCACAGAGCTCCCTTCTCTGGAGCCGAAGCGAAGAAGACAGTAAGGACATGTGAGTTTTCATGCCTGACGCCCCGCTTGCATGAAGATAGAGCAGTCTACGGGAAAGTGACTTTCATAACAGATGGAGCAAAAGTTAAGGCATCTGTTAGATCCGCTCGTGACATGACACTGTACCTCAGCTCTGCTCTCTTCCTCTGTTTCAGGCTCCTGTTTGTGTGTGAAGGGGATCTACAGCTCTACGTGACTGACGGATGATGACAGGAGTTTACAGAATTTTTGAAGTGATGCCAAGCCTGGCATTTCTCTAAAAACCCATGTCTCATCTCTTTGAATGGATCAACCTGCCATGAAGCCATGATGCCCATGCGTGCACTTGGAGGAATGTTGATACTAATCTTTGTGACCTAAGAGTTCTGTGGAAGTGCAAAAATGATAAAAGAATAATACAGCGTGGACCTGAATCAAGTCAGGACACCTCCCTTACTTGCAAACACAGGGAGTTGTGATGCTTTCCTGTGTAACAAGCAGGAATCCTTCTCTCGCACCTCACTTGTGATGATGATGGACTTGCCCAGCCATCACTCGCCTGTGGAGGTCAGATGAAGACGACGCCACGCAGCTAAGTCTGGATTAGCCGGCCGAACGGTAAGGACACCACATCTTCTTTTGTTAGTTTAAGCCACCAGCTTATGGGGAAGGCGTTAGGTGCCGCTGACAGGGATGCCTCACCAAGTGCTTGAGTGGCAGAAAACACACTCTGGATTATCTGTATCAACAAGCGGCCCCTGCAGGAACCACATGTCAATAGCGCACAGCAGCCTGTCACGAAATGTTTGCAAAGCAGTTAGTACTGAGCACAAGGGGCATGGCAGTATGCTGGAAAAGCAGTGAGAAATGGAGATTTTTTTTTTTTTTTATTTTATTTTTGCAGAATTTAAACAGCCTTTGACCACACAGGCGAGTTTATTTTGTCAAGGAGAGGCATTTTCATTTCATGTCACTGATCCCACATGGTGGTTTGCCTCATTAACATGCATAATTGCTCTGCAAGTACTTTCCTTTTCAAAGGTTGTGGAGCATTAGTGAAAGAGGTTACATAAAAACACAAACACGTTCTCACTGCATTCATTATTTCAGCGATGCTTTTTTTAGCAGAGCGGCACCTTCAATAGTTTAAATAATTAAGATGACCAGGATCAAACTGCCAAAGTTATTGTCTAAAAATATAATGGATTCTCTCTGAGAGAAACTTGATGATGGACACTGAGGGCATTTTACTGAAATGATGATCCCCTTCTCACTAATCCCATATCATACATAGAGATTATACTGAATCTAGTGGAGCCCTGAAAGGCCAGATAGAGGTTAAGCGTCAAGTCAATTGAGCTGTTCAACTCTCATAACCTGTCAAAGCTTTTCATGACTGGAGGAAACCGAAGAAGAAGCTGAAGTGATACACTGCTCCTCGGCGTCTCCTCAGTACTGTTTTACTCTTTGGTAACATGTTCAAATTGCACACACGCACAAAAAAAAAAAAAAAAAAAGAAACCCAAAACCTTTTTTTTTAGTCAAAGGAAAAGCAGAAACCTTTTCGGAAGTAAATCTCCATATTTCTGATGATTGTTCTTGCTTGTGCTTGCTGGCGTCGGTCATACTTGAAAGTGTTGTTCAGCATGTGCCAGATGGCCATCAACCTTTTGTAGCAGCAACATCAACAAGTTTAACATGGGTTTAGGCCCGATGCCACTGTGTTAAAAGAGGATCTGGCATAGACAGATTAGCGGCCAGGATCGCAGCTCACAGACTCCTCCTTAGAAAGCAGCCAAGACAGCCTACCTCCCAGCTTGCACAAAAAAAAATAAAAAAAAAATGATGAGGCAAGGTGACGTTTCCCTTCGTCTGTTCTCATGTAACCCTGCTAGAAAAAGCTATTTAAATGCGTGTCACAACGGCACCTTAACTCAACTCTCCCTGAAATAGCGAAGTCGAGACAAATTGGGACAGGTGTCGAATGTGCATCTTCTCCTCACACCTCATTAACGCCACTCTAACAACAACAGGTTTGAGTTGAGAGATTTCGTCCGAGGCTGTTGGGTCACTGGATTAATCTGCATAAATCCGTGGGTGATAGTAGGGCTTCCAAAATAAAATTGAGGCTTTTTTAAGCCACTTACCCACATCCAGTAAAAGGATACAGGACTCAGGAGTCGTGGCATGTGGGTAAAAATGATCAGTATTTTTCTGGCATTGACTGCAGATGTTTTCCCGTTTTTTTTCCCTCCCAATAATGAACGGCAGCTTCCTCACTAACAGCCCACAGGCTTGTTTTAATTATCCCATGGTTAGTGAGCAAGAGAACCGAAGCCAGCCAAAGTGGCTGCCCAGCAAAATTACAGCACAGTCTAACCTAAGCCTTTTTCAGTTGCATTAGAACCAGGGCTGGATTTAGAACAGCCAATCCTGGCTCAGAACATCCACTTTATTTTATAGCCTTTTGACCCACCCTGGTGCCAACGCAACAGATCTCACTCTCGAGGGCTCGTCACTTTTCCTTATCATTGTTATGACGCAAATCGGGACAGGTTTTAGTCGGAGCAAAAGAAGAGCTGCTGCTCTCTCAATCAGCTCTGCATGCAGGCCTAACCACTGAGTTAGAGGTGTCTGATGGATTAACGCCGACACACACACACATACGGCGGAGTCTGGGCTCTGCCACCAAAACTGCAGCCAGGTGTTAAACCACGTGACTGCAGATAAAGCCGGTAGGCATTAGTGCTAATCCCGCCCTGATCTTTGGAATATGTCCCTATTACCTCCCCAAGCACTCTCTAGCTGTCCCCAGGCCTCCTGATGCTCACTTAAGAGGGAAAAGACAAGACAAGGCCTCTCTAGGACTCCATAAAGCATGTTGTTTCCTTGCAACAACACAGTAGGTGCCTTTCCCGCTGTTTGTTATCTGTGCAGGTATTTATGAGGTGTGTTCAGAGTAGCGCAGAGACAGCCGGTCACATGGGTGGAGCTGAGCTGAAACACACAGCGTGCTAAAATTGCTGTGTAGATCAAGGCCTCAGGTGGCGCAGTGGCAAATGCACAATGGCTTGACCTGTGGACATTTCTAGATATCAAGAAGCGGCACTGTTATGTAAGATGGATTATCTAGTGTTATGTGATGGTGCTTCTGGGAGCGCATGTGCACCCTGGAAGTGAAGTGGGTGCCTGGACAACAATGGAAGTTGCACTTCTTCTTGGTTTCTACACGAGCCTGTGTCATATGATTTGGGGAAAGTGAAGTCACGCAAATGGTGTGTGTCTGTGTGTGTGTTTATGGTATGTGTGAGTCACAGTGAGGGAGAGAGTGTGAGACAGAACAGGCTGTATTTAGGGAATGCACAGGAAGAAATGCTACAGAGTGGGGGCACATAAAAGTCGGTATCTGCTTTTTTCCAGCACAAAGACGCTCTTCATTCACACCCGTCTGTGATCTTCTCTCACGATAATCATGTCACACTGGTCAAGATCCAAGCAAGCTGACAAGAAGGCCCCCCCCTGTCTGCCGACTTCATTCAGAAGTGTTAACCACAGACGCCCCTTATCCCCATTTTCACAGATCTCCAGTTCATCCTCAATAGGCTGCGGCATTCTGTCGAGTGCCTTCCTCTGGCGTGGGAGGGCGGGGAGGACACGAGTGCCATGCTACTGTAATTACATTACCGCCAGCTTAGCTGCACCACGGCCACTGACCCAATTATTCCTTTGAAAACATCAATTTTATTGTGTCACTTGAAATAATGCGATCATTGAGTCACAACAAGAGCTCGGTTGAGGGTCAACTGTACGATGTGTCCTTTGGAGAATACATAATGTCTCAGGAATGGCTGAGTCTGGCTTAGGAATTCCTGAAAAGGCAGTTCACTTTCGCGGTTTCCCTCAAACATGTCAGTGATCCTGTGGGACAGCCCTTCAGGTGACATGTGGCTGAGCGCCCTTCCTGGGATGCCACATATTCACTCCCACGCTCACTACAAGCACGATATCCTAATGACTTCTTTTCTCTTTCTGAATAGGTGGTTTTCTCAGTTTGTTCTGGGCCTTAATGGTTTGGCCAACCTTATCTGCACAAACAGGAGCATGCACGGGCACATCAGCGCCGATGCTCTGCGAGGGCCTGACATGCTGCGGCTGTGCAGGAGCTGTTTTAGTTGTCTTTGCAACTTTTATGTCTCTGTTCGAGGATGGCTTTTCCTTCTGCTGGAGAGTCCTTTGGGGATTCTACTATATCCTCTGCGTTGTTGTTGCTTGCTGCTTGCTGGGAAACAGCAGCATCTGTCCTTTCAGGGAGCGGACCCCTCATTCATGCTTTTCCGTGGCCCTCCTAAGAAAACAACTGTGCTCCTTCCCCCGATCAGTGACTGAATATTTATGTCTGTGACAGCAGGGGGCCAGCGGTAGATATTAAATGCCTGCGCTGATTAATCACCCATGACCATCTGAACAAGCAGCAGAATGCTCCTTCGCACTATTATTGGCGCCAGTCACCAGCATTTAGAACTAATGTGTTTCTGAGTGGAGCAATTATGACAATCAGAGTGTCTTCAGGGGCATGAGATCAGTGTTTGATAAGCGGTCTTCATCCAGTGTCAGCAGCTGAGACACTGAAGGACTCATCTGCTTTTTATGAGCTAATTGTTTTATCAAGATGAGCCACAGAGCTAACAGACTGTGGATGTTGATGTTTTGTGGCTGTGTGAAACAATTAACTCCAAGCATGAGTAATTGTCCCAAACTGACCTGTTAATAGTATAAGCAAACAATATTCTCATCCTTTGCCACGAATTATAACAAGATTGCCTTAAAAAAAAAAAAAAAAAAAAAGGAACCCCAAGAAGAAGAAACTTTCCATCCCAGCCGCGATGAACTCTGTAGCGCGTCTAGTGAGTAAATACAGCAATCAGAAAACAAACTGTTGACGTATAGCCGTGTGTAGAGTGGCAGCCTGCAGGAGCCGAGGCCCCACATTTCCTTTCCATAGACGAGAGTGTCAAGTGAAATTGTTAGCTGAAATGTTTGACTTTCAAATGAATACTATTCTACCCCTTCATTGTGCAGCGGCTGCTTACCGCGTCGAACCCCATATGGAATTATGAGTGATGAGTCAAGCTTTGACTGATAGGACTGGTTGTACCTGTTTATACGCTGTTTACACCACTGCACCTCATGTGTGCAACGTATTTGTATTTTCCCTCTGCGGCGTCCAAAACACTCAGACACTGTGGAGCGCTGTCTGAAGTTGCCTATAGTTCCTCGTCTTCATGTTCTTCTTCTTCTTTCTTTTGTTTTTTTTTTTTTTTTGGTCTCAATTCACATCACTGCAAAAAAATTCCACAGGCACAACCTAAACTTTCTTTCATTTTTAAAAAAATATTTCTCACAAATATTTAGATTTCGTATGATCTGCATGAGCCAACATTCAGAAATGATTAATTTGGGACTTTTGCTTCCATTAAAAAAAAAAAAAAGAAAAGAAACGAAAAAAGGAATACTGGACAATGATATGTGACATCTTGTCCCACTGTAAACAATCCAGCAGTCTGTATATGTACATCACAGAATCCGGTCTGGCAAAACAATTTGTAATGTCGGTCTGGATTTGCTGTTAGCCACTGCCAGTATACCATTTCCGGCTCTGGGGGAATGTTTTGCTCACTGGTGACATGATTCAGAGAAATACAGAAGTGAGCTGGTAAAACTTCTCGTAAAGCTGTGAAGGAGAAAGCGTGAGGAATAAGTCCACATTTTGTGTTGCTGCAGTGTTTCTGTATAAGATAAAGGGATGTACAAGCACACGTTCACTGAGGCCTCATCATACGTTAAAAATAGGTGTGGCAAAGAAATTCCTGCAGAGGAAGAAACGACCCCCCCGCCTTTGAGAGGATATTGCAGAAACACGATTTCTACAAAAAGTTTCCTCGGAAATCAAGAAAAGAAGGTTAAATTCTTATTTTCCCCAGGTATTTCTGACTTAATATGCATGTTGTAAAGAGGTTTCATGGGAAAGGGGATCGCACATCTTCACTTTAAATAAAATATTTTCGAGCCATGTTCTTTTCTTTTTTTCCCCCTCGGGCTGCTTCGATATAACTTTAAACACACTACATTCTCAGGTGTCAGCAAGTGATGTCAAGCTCACAGATCATGAACCCACTTAAGAGTGAAAATGAGCTGACAGCAGAATCAGAAACAGTAAACTGGCGCTACAATAAAAGGCCTGCTGGAGAAGCTTCTGTTGAGAGAGGTGGATTTATGAAAAAGTCAAAGAATTTGTCGCACAAACGGGGTATTTTTCTCGACGCTTTAATGTGATAAGTTTACATGGCTTGAATGTGAGTGTCTGTTTTAACGCTGTCTGATGATTTGCGTCTCTCAACAGAGTTTCAATGCTCCTCTACGTTCTAAGATGAAGTTATGGAAAGGTGCTACTTTTGCCTTCATGCTCTGTGCTGCAGCCCTGTCCGTCCTCCTCGTTAGAAACATGGCCACCATTGGACAGTTCAAACCCAAGACAAAATATCCACACACACCTTCATCCTCGTCGAGGTCCTCTTCATCGTCAGAACCCACATCCAAAAGCTCGCCGCCATCCTTAACAGAGTCGGCAGTATCGCAGCGGCAGATGGGTGGTCATCATCGGGGAATCCGCTCAACAGACAACATGAACTCGCTCCTGTCAGAGTGTAAGATCAGCGCTTCTTTTCTTCCTTGTGTGGTCTGAGATGATTGGTTGTGTGCTGCTGCTCAGACAGAACACTTTCTTCTTTAAACAAAAATTATTTACAAAGGAGAGACAGGGACAATGCAATATTGATGAACGTTCTTGTATAAATATGCCAGACTGTAGCCGGAGGCTAATTTCCATCTGTAGTCTCACTTAGTACCTGATTCTGTTGTTATGGCTTCCCTGAGAGGAATTTGTCACATAATTGGTTTCATTGGAACCTCAGTGAACCATCTGCCATGTTTACATATCTGCCCTGTTATCCACATTGCCCAGAAATTAGATAATCTCTCTGGCACCTGTCTAGA
Organism: Echeneis naucrates; assembly: GCF_900963305.1. Taxonomy (NCBI): domain Eukaryota; kingdom Metazoa; phylum Chordata; class Actinopteri; order Carangiformes; family Echeneidae; genus Echeneis; species Echeneis naucrates. Next base: position 16,586,828 of record NC_042527.1, on the reverse strand, counting down.
AATGTTGATTTCTCTCTCCTCTCTCAGTCTCCATGATGTTCCAGAGCTTCACAGAGGGCGAGCTCCAACATGTGGTCGGTACCTTGCTAGACAGGAAGAGGAGGAAGAGCCGACGTCCGGACGAGAGCCAGGCCCGAAGGACTAAAAGGGCCCGGAGGCCGAAGCTCTGCTCTGTGAGGGAGCTGGAGCTGACCGTGAGCGAACTGGGTCTCGGCTACGAGAGTGACGAGACGGTGCTGCTGCGCTACTGCAGCGGCAAATGCTGGGCCCACCGGCACAACTATGACATCACCATGCAGCACATGATGCAGACGGGTTTCAGGAAGAAGGGCCGGAAGGACAAGGTTAGCATTGTGCCGTGCTGCCGGCCAACCGCGTTCGAAAACGATTTTTCCTTCCTGGACAATAAAAGCCGCTATCACACAATACAGAATGTGTCGGCCAAGAACTGTGGGTGTGTATGACCCTGAGAACCGGACTTCATATTTCTTCATGCTGCTCTCAGCCTCGGTTGGAAGAGTCGAACAAGGATGCTGTTAAAAGACAGACAGAGGAAACTCTGGAATATAAACTGATGGAGAGGAGGAAAGGACGGGAATATCTCTGCGGCTGCTCCACGGCAGCCATGTTTGATAGACTGCGCAAAGTTACCACAGCTTCTGACCGAAATCCCGTGCACAGCCAGCGGCGTCTTTGTGTGGACTGTAAAAAAAAAAAAAAAAAAAACAAACAAACAGAAAATGACTGTGCAGTACAAACATTTTAATTATCTTTTCTATCTGTGTTGTAACACTGTAAAATGTGGAGTAACAACAATGCGGCAGTGTTTGTGACATGGCATTCGAGTGATAGCACACACACACGACAGACTCATGATGATGATGATGAGCCACGGCGGACCAAATTTGCTGCACTTCACACCTTTGGATGGGAAAGAAATCCAAATTTTGTACTTCACGTGATCAAAATGACGACACAATACATAAACACATGCAACGCACTGATGTTCGCTTCGGGTTCTGTTCAGGTTGGGCCACTGACCTGATTTTAGCATCTTGCGATTAGTTTCCTCCGGAGAATATACTGACTTAAAGGTGTGCTGACTTGTTGTTGCGCAGGCCAGGAGTTTGTGACGCGGTTGTACATTTTGCTGTTACTGATTGCAGTGTTATTACACAGGTACGGTATGGATAAGAATCTGACGATGAAAGAAAATCTTTTTCTATAGCTCCAGGTTTGGTTCCCAAGTTTAATAAGTGTTTTGTATATTGATGTTGTGTAGCTTAACAACAAGGAGAGGTTTTAAAACACATTAAAAAAAAACCCTCTCACTTCAGCAATAGGAAAATTTGAAGATTTCTCCCATTTGCTCTCCATAGAATAGCTCCAAGAAACTGTCTTTCTTTCTTTTCTTTTTTTAAGAATGCTTTCCCCAAATTACCCAGCATTACAAATACCCATAATCCCCCAGAATTATATTTCTCAAAGAATTGCCAAAACACACCAAGTTATGTCGATGCACACAGCGAATCCACGGACTGAAATTCATAAACATCTCACGTCTCAAGTTCCAGGTGCACATCCTCTTCAGTGCTGTCTCTGGATTTCATTTCTGAGCATTTACATGCGGCGCTTTCAGCCGACCTGAAGCCCCCGAGTGTGAGAGAGAAGTGTTTTAATCATCAATAGTGGCATGTTTGTTTGTTTTTTCTTATCTTTTTTTTTTTTGTTTGTTTTTTTTTTTTTTTTTTTTTTTCTCTTCTCTGCAACGATACCAACTATGGAGTAGAGATGTGATCTGGGAATGTGTTTGTGCCCGTCTATACAACCCTGTAACTTGCAATAATCCAGAGCCCACAGTGCAGCCTTGTAATGGCCCAAATGCCTCCTTGTTGTATTGCCTGCTAGACTTTTAGGGGGAAAATAAGCTGTTGAAATAATTTTATCAAGCACCTGTTTTGGTTTTGAACCCATTGCAACTGTTTGCCTGAAGTACAATAAATTATGTTTTCTTTTGTTTTTCGTCTCAGAGGAGGTGCAGTGCAGGGCGCAGATGCAGATGCAGATGCGGTGCATCTTAATTGTAGTTTATATTGTATTTATTTGGGAAGTAAATTATGGTTTTGCATATTTATTTAGAGTACCACACAGATATGGGACAGCTTATTATCGCTAAGCGACTGTGCCAAAAAATGTTTTATCTAACAATCTATATTGACTGCTGAATAAACATGATATCAGAGGTATGGATGGTCATCGTTGTTCATCAACTGCTGACCTTTGGGTGTCAGATATTCTGTACTCAGATCGTATTTAAAATAAATAAAAACACAATAATAAACAAACAAACCCTGCTAGATGCTGTTAATATATATATATATATATAATTTCTAAAAAGCTGTAACCCTGTGTTGAAATTTGAGGATTAGTGCAGCAGGAGGATCTGGTGGCGATCAGATTACTCTAAATGAACCATAAGCTTTACAACAGGGCTTGAGACTGGAGAGTTTGATTCCCCGACAGTCAGGAGCCAACGGGGAATGTTGCTGTGACAAATTAATAACGAATTAAAGAATTTAAGAGTTAAAGAAAAGTTGGAAACCACAATGCCAATCTGTTTAAAAAAAACAAACGATATTTTTAAAAGTAGAAAACTAAAGTAGAACTACGTAGAATTTTTCATTTTCATTTTTCAGTAGGAATTCATGAATTCAAGGCTGAGTTGAGATTAGTTGAGAATAACAAGATTATCAGATAACGCCCCTTTTGGTTTGAGTAAAATTTCACTTTTCGTGCAGTATATTTCTTTCCAACCAGAGTTTTGTGTCTGGAAAAAGTAAAAATGATTATAATCTAATTTTTAATTTCAACACCAAGCAGTTTTGACTAAAGCCAAATGGTTTTGGGGGCTTCATGAGGATGGTGACTCACGTTATAAATGGGCTTCATAGTGACAATTTTCTCTGAAGCTATTCTCATAAAAGTTAGATTATTCCCAACCATTTAATTCTTCACTTTTTGCTCTTGTCGTTTCGCTTCAGTCGATCAGTTGTGAGCATTTCTTGACACAAAAGCTGTGGGAACCGTTAGTTTAACGTCTTTTCACAGTTATTGAACTAATGCAGAGATTTTCAGAAGAGAAGTGATTTTCCAGTAAATTGACTTACAACAACCCTGAACGCCGTCCTCAGTGCGTCATTCACGCTTGACTCCTTTGGCCTTATTCTTCGTCCAGCCGACAAAGCTTTGATTGGCTTGGGTGGTTTTTTCCAGGGCTACTGCCACAAAGGGCGCTTGTAGGCCTGATTAATAAGGATGGAAGGAAAAAAAAAATATGAGTGGGTGACAAATCATTTCACTGATTCGCTTTTTTTTTTTTTTTTCTTTCACGTTTCTGTCCAAGAAAAACAATCGCAGCGCAAATACAGTTCTGCACATAGATTAGTGGTTGAATTGATTCTGTCATCATTTCACTTTATGCTCCTATTGTCTTATTAAGCTGTTCTGTTTCGCTTCGGAGAAACTGGGAGTAGGCTAACTAACAATTCAGCGAGTTAAATATTTGTTTGTGCATGAACTAAACTCCTCCAACTTGGATCATCCAAGGTAACAATGGCGGACAAAGAGATTTCTTTTCAATCATTCTAATTACCTGATGCTCTCTGCATTAGAAATGCAATTACATTTCACCTCCATTGTATTAGAACAGAGGCAGCGACCTCAGAGATCGATCTAATCTCTGCATGAACACAAACAGCTACAGATTTCGAGGAAGCGACACAAAATAAGGCACAGATGTTACACCATTATTAAAAAAAAAAAAAAAAGTCTCCACTAATCAAATCAGCAGAACAGAAGCCACAATTTGTACTGCAACGAAATACAAGAGGAAAACGCCATAGGTCCCTTCACAGTAGACATTTTGACATGTCATTGCACGTAAAGTGGAGGTGTAATTGTAGACATTAATTGTAGCTGCATTCCTTTCATGTGTGTCAGGTTCACGGCCCAGGTTGTTGTGCGTGCTGACTGACTGACTGCGGTACCTAAACGGAACAAACCCTGTATTAATTAAATTGGTTTCACCACAGGAAGTCAAAATGTCGATTGTGAAAGAGGTCTGGTTGCTGTTTATTGTTACCCTACGCAGAAATGTGCCATGGGGTAGTAGTATCTGGAGGGGAAGCAGTGCAGACAGGTTTAGAGATTGCGGTTTAATCAGAAAAGCTAACAACAACAGTTCATGACAACTCCCACAACGCACCGAAAATCAGTTTGATAAAATAAACTAAAGAAACTGAGCAGGAATTTGGCTTTGAACTAAACAGAAAATTAAACATATCAAAGTTGTCATGTGACAACAGCAAAATATACACTAAGTATGGTATCGGTTTGAAGATGAATAGTGTGGAGGTAACTCAAGAACACTATTTGTAGGAAATATATGCAGCCCTGCAGAACTTTAGAAAGACTTACAGAAACATTCAGTGAACAATAGTGGAAGTACCGTGCTGTATGTTGCCTCCTTCTCAGCCCACCCAGCTATTCATACTCACACAAGGTTTCACTTTGGATGGAAATGATGTGGACTTTCATATATTATCGGTATATTTCACCTCCCGAGTGTCGTTTGTCGTCAGCAGGAAACGCCTCCTCCTCAGTTACACATGCATGAAGACATCACGCTCGTTTCTAGTGAGAGACACAAACCCAGCAAAGGCCAGACAACACAACTTACACAACTCTGTCCACAGTCTCCCCTGAGGTAACACCACCTCTCGTAGTTTATACCTTGTCTGCAGCCATTTGGAGATAGCTGAGGTAAGCTTGAGTAAGCTTGGAGACGATCATACAGAGTCATGTGGTTGATGTATGGTCTCCGGCAACATTTGTATATTTGTGAGTGAAAAATAATCCTTTCCCTTTGGGAGTTATTTGGCCAAGTGGAGCACATGTTTCAATTTGACTGTGACTTACTGTATTTACTACAGCTGTGGGGGGAGAAATGACTTCAGCAGTTTGTATTTCTAAAAATTTCTTATTTAATAAATAAACGAAGAATATCCCCATGAAATGATTACTTTCACTGTAGCGACTAGCGGGTAGAGAGCTGCATGCATTTACAAAATTATTCTGTGTAATTTCCTACTAGGGTTTTATACTTGGAACACCAAAAATATGCTTTTAAATGTTTATAACAAGCAGAAAGTGGAACCACTTTATCGCTGGTATAAACGCTGATATAAACAGATATTTTGCACAACATACCATTGGAGTAAACGGTCTTCAACCAAAACGTCTACAAACCCCCTGAAGACCTTTAGGAGCGAGATGGTGATAGCTGCTCAATCAGGACAACACTGGTGGGAAAAATCAAAACAGCTTATAACACATGGCAGCCATTTGATCAACACATATGACTAAACGACAGGAATTCACACCACTTTTTTGCGATGTGGTTTGACATTTTCAAAGATATAACCATGACTGCTATTTGTTTTCCTTTTCATGGGGTGATAATAACAAGTTAGACCTTGAGTAATAGGAGGTAATTACATCCAAAGTGAAAGAAGTGAAACCTTTTCCCAACAAGAGACAGAGAAGATGCTCAACAAGACCTAATAACCCTCCACCTTTTATGCGTTTTTCCAGTCGGTTTTCTTTAATAAGCTGCCGCTACGTTGTGCCTGCTGAGCTGATCTGTCAGCTATCTGCATGCTGGTGTTCGAGGGAAAGCACATCTGAGCAAAAATTAATGATTATTTGCGTTTGCAGGTTTTAAGGAATCCCCTCCTTGATATTCATGTCAACGTTCTAGCGTATTGGAGGATAATAGCGTCAGTGTGCACTAGACATCTGTTGTTGGAAACGACGCTGACAAGATCTACAATAAACATGCCAAAGTTTTACAACCCCCTCCCATGTCCAGCTGCAGTGTGTTGGTGAGTTCAGACATCTTTAGAGCGAGATAGCGGGATGGAAGATACAGTGTTGACTCTGGAGGACCCAAAAAGCCTGAACAACTGCAGCAAGCAGGTGTTTCTCCTCTTCCTGAGCAACTCTGAACTCTCCAAAGATGTATTAACACAATCCATTTTGGCTGTATTTTTTTGTGGTGATGAAATTATTACACTAAGACTTTATATAATATATATATATATTTAGGCCTAGGAGAGATCATTTTATGATAGAGATAGATATGTGTAAGTTATAGACATGAAGTACTTGACTCCCCATGTTCATCCATAATTCATGAGCATTTCATGCATGGCCAGCCATAAATATTTAAAACCTTTAAACCTAAATACTCATGAATAGTTGATGGCATTAATGGCGTCCATGTTTTAAGGAGGAACTGCTCACCTCATAATGGGTGACTGACATCTCTGACATGTAAACAGTGTTAATTTACAGCCCGGGATGAAGTGGGGTGACAGTCTGATGGGGTCCAGATGGGCTGCTGGTGGTGCAGCGTTCAGACATGCCATAGTACGAGACATGCAAAAGCTGCTTAATTTGGCAGCGTTGTCTCTAAATAGATTTTGGATGGCACCAGCTCTGCTGTCGTAAAGAATGATTGCCATTCTGCTGGGCAGGCTGGCGTGAGGTTGGCCGAACAGAGGACATACTGTTTTCTGAGTTTTGATGTTCAACAGGCAGAGGCGATATCTTTTTGCATTCTGGCAAACAGTCTCACTTGGATCTTGCTGAGGTGAATGCCGGTTTGAAAATCCAGCTGATAGTGCTCTCTCTGGAAAGAGAGGGCACAAAATTGTTTGGCAAAGAGCTTCCAGGGTACTGATGCTTCAAAGCGATATGTCATATCTTTGTAGCCGATGATGGCTGACAGTTATCTTTGCCACCCGAAACTTTTTTTCTTTCATTCAGCGATATAGGCTGCTGTTCTGTCGTTTCTTTGGTGCTGTTAGCTCATTGTGAATATGCTCCACACCCTGGCACCTTCAAACTACTCCCCTCTCATTGATTTTCTTTATATAAAGGCATTGTGGTTAAAAGACGAGGTGCAAATGCATCAAGTACAGGGAGGAACAGGACCGTGGCTGCCAGGATGTTTATCTTTGGTAGCTGTCTGAGTGTTTGTTGTGTACATGAGTGTTTTGCAGGGGCTTAGAGCTGCAGGGGAAAGGGGCAGGATTTGACAGAATGGAGAGATTATTCGGGCTGGAAAGACAATTGGGGTGTCGCAGTGGAAGATGAGCAGAAGTGCTACAAACACACACTGTAATACATTCATTACCATTTGGATAACATTCAGCATCTGCTCACATCTCATCAGCATGCATTTTAGAATTTTTAAAGCAAAAAATACAGTTTTTGGCAAAATGGAAGAAAAAAGAAATCATAGTTAGCCCGTAGAAGCGGCTGAATTCAACATTTAAAATCATATTATTTCACTTATTCAGGGCCACCACCTTGAAATTTAAGCAACATCACATCAAATAGTATGAAAAGAAAGTTCTGCATAGTTTACCTTCATGTGAAGTGCCACACCGGGATCAAGTTACCAAAACATCTCAAGGATTCTCAGACACCGTGCTGCTCCAATGATGTCATGTTTGCCGAGAAGCGATTTCAGCATCTGAGGTGAAACATTTTTAAATGACTTAACATCAGAGTAATTCATCAAAAAATTAGAAAGAAGAGTGTCTGTTTGATATTTGAGACAATGCAGCTTTTTCACCTCATATCTCCCCCTTGTGGAATACTAGAAGACCGGCAGCTAAGAAAAGTAATGGATAAATCGGGGTAACTGTAGGTCATATTGAAGAGTTGTGGATTAATGTCTCATCTCTCACCTGCTTTTGTAACCGGTTAGTGTGATGTGCTTAAGGTGAGGCCAAATCAGCATCTCTGTCCATTCTCTCCTCTTACTGGGCAAAAAACTGAAAAAAAAATAAAAATAAATGGTGTGTCAAGTACATTAAAAGTGCATAAAACATTAAAAAAATCCTCTGGAGAAAATCCAGGATGCAACTGATCTAAACTTTCAGCATTACAGTTTCAAGTAATAATCAGCTTTAGTGGTAAAATTTCATCAATCAAGCTTACACACAGACGAGCAGGAAACTGGAGATGTTTGCCCACTTGAAAAGTAAACTCTTGTTTGGACACATCATACCAGAGTAACACAAAAGTTTAACACGTACATACAACATAGAATGAAGGAGACCGATGAGATGTCTCATTTCAGCTGTTTCTTTGACTGCACAGACATTTTTAAAAGGCCAATGCTTTCAAGAAGCCTCAGTGAAAATGCTGCAGAATTTCAATGCATATCTTATTTTGAAGGTGATGTCATCAGCTAAATCTCTCAGTTTAAGGATCAACACGGTAAAAAGACTGCACGAACACTGGGACAATCCCCAGACTTCCTATAATTGCACAGAACAGAACCATATCGGCTTATTGTCTAATTTATTTATTTGCATGATAGATGAGGTTTGGCTTCAAACTAAAGCCTGCGTCATGCTCGCCATTCATTCCAGCTAGCATTCTTTATTTGTACAACATTTCCATTCTGGAGGAGGATGTTTCTCGTAAATTCATCATAGTAGACAGTTGTGTGCATCCTGCTTTCCCAACCCTCTTCAGAATTGTTGAACTCTGAAGGGAACGAAAGGCAAAAAATGCTCAGAAGTTCTTCATTCCACATCGTATACATCATGTACACATTAGTGCAGCTTTGATGGTTGTTTTATTACCCAACCTGATCAGGGAGATGAGTATAATAGACTTTGACATATTTACTCTCTTCATTGACCCATCATCCGCCTCCATTTCTCTATCTGAGCAGCCTGCAAATTCTTATTTGAATTTTCATATTTCACAATCTTGGATTAACTTTTGCCTCAAAACGTGTCAAAATTCACAATTGCCCTCAGTCCTCATTGCCAAAACTCGCCAGGTTGACCAAAAGTTCATGATTTACAGCTCGGCCTCTTATAAACATGTTTCAGCTCACAGCTGTTAACAAGTTAACAAAAAATTGTGATGTCTGTAGCGATAATTTTGATATCGTGCTGCCTTTTAGCCCTCAATGCGTGATAACAGCGGAGTCAGCTGGGCAAAGAGGAGGAATGAGTGGCGTTAGCAGGTGTAATTTGTTCTCAGTGCTTCAGGAATCCTTAAAAGAATCTGTTTGAATAATGACACAAGAGATTCATTCCTCGTCCTTCACATGCTTAACAATGCATATTAGGCGCTTCTCATTCTGACATCATGACATGTATAGGCTTGAAACTTGTCCAAGTCTACTGAAGTTCAGGCGCTTGCTGCGCCGGAGAGGTATCGCTTTACAACAGCTTCCACCTGGTCTGAAGTAATGCAACTCTACACTGTGTCATTTGCATTTAATGGCCCGAAAAACACAGTCTGAATATTCATTTGATCAAAAACAGAACAAATTAATTCAATTCAGAGGCGAGGGAGAACATTTTTATTTGAGCGACTGCACCAAGAATGTTTTCACTGTTCTCCAAACAACATAAAAAAAAAAACAAAACAAAACATAACGTAACTCGGGTTGGCTATAATTTTTCTGCCTCCAGACAAATATATTAGGCTGCACAGCCAAGTGTTGGAGTTTCCCTTTCAGACACCACGCTTACTGCTGTAAGAGGTCTACCGCTCTGAGGAACAGTAGTCAGGTTTGGAGCTAAACATATGGAAGGTTTGACCTCATGGTGGCCTCCATGATCATTGCTTTCCCCACGTGACCTAACGTTTAAGAATACAGTGAAAGAAGATAGAAAAAAGCTGTTGTGTTACTATGCAACATGTGTTTATCGAACAGGTAGAACCAGCTATGGATATTTTGTTTATTTTGGTGCGAAGCTTCTTTTGCAATAACTTTTCAAGGGAAGGTGGTCCAAAATCAACAAAGACAGACTGAGATTTGTTTTTTGCTTTTTGTTTTCTGTGTTGCAAGAAACAAAATTCCATGGCGAGAGAACCCCTCCCTCCCGAAAACCCTCAATTTAACTGAAATATCACATTTAGATAAAAGGTGAAACACTTTGAAACAATATCTGCTTCAGTTCCAACACAAATTATAGTCACAACTTGCTGATTTTCAGGACAGCGTTTTATCTAGAAGCCTTAAAAACAATAAAAAGAATACAAATGACAATATGAGGAATACTATTTACACCATATCAAAAGGTAATAGGAGGGAGAATTGGGTCGGTAAATAACAGGAGAAGATAAGAATAATAAATGGTGGAGGGCTGACAACAGTGATAAACGCACGGTTTTGTATTCTGTAATTTTTTTTTTTAAACGACCATTTATACAAATAAGCTCCCAGGGACTGAACCAATGCAGGAAAAAAAATAAAAATCTTGGTTAAATTCAGCATTTATAAAAAAAAATAAAACAAAACAAAAAAAAACTACTCCCCCCCCCCAAAAAAAAAAAAAACAAAACAAAACTCATTTTGGGTTGGTATTTCTCACTAAAACCAATTGCAGATCTACTGGCAGGAAATAACATTAAAGACAATCCAAAGATTTGTAATAAAGATGAATTAGAACCGAAAAAAATCCATGTGAGCTTGCAGCTCGGGAAAAATACATTATTTCATAATGATAGCCTTGGCAAGGAATAAAAACAATCCATCACGTAAACAGAATGCAGGCAGACCAAGAGCAAGACTGAAATTTGTCACCTCACAATTATATAGTTCTGACAAAATGAGTTATTTACAAAAACCTATTCTTTGACAGGTTTTAATTATGGGTCCTATAATTTGAAAGAACAACTTCCAACTTCTTTTCTTCAAACAAAGCAACAATCAGAGTGAACACCAGAGCCAGTTAAGTTCTCTGTCTCTGCTCCGCTTTTCACCTAACTGCTGTGATTGAGGTTTACAGGTCATGGCAGTATTACAGATTTGTAAATATTAATATAAATATATATATATTTTTAAGCTATGATGCTTGAAGCCTTCCAGGTTTATGTTAGTATGAATTCAGTTTTGTGATAACAGCAACTGTCGCACGGGTTTAAATATAAATCTGAGGCAAAACCTGTCTTTTATTACGAGCTTTAAGATTTTATGCCAACAACAGCATGTGTCTGTAAACTAATAACTCGTGTGTTTCATATCCATAAACAGATGGGAAGGATTACATTCAAAGATGAGGCAGAGAAGTGCAGAAACAGAAAACAGAAAATGAAGAGGAGCAGAAACTGTCAGCAGAAGTTGCTGGAAATGTTTCCCTGTAAAACTTTATGAACTTGATTAAATTTGTCTTGTCCCTAACCCTAAAATAAAGCATTCTGCTGAAATGTTGAGCTAAACATGTTCGTGTTCCTCATGATGACATTATTCATTTATGAGTTGACTTTGTGTATTAAAGAAAACCCTTGTTTTTATTTTATTAATTTATTTATGTATTTTTTTTATTCTTTCATTCCAAGTAAAAGAATAAAATAAATTTAACATTTCTATCTGCAAAATAAAAAAAAATCCAAGATGTTAATACTTACTTGAAACTAACCAAAAATTGAACCAAAAAATAGAAAAAAAAAATAGAACCAAGATAAATTGTTGAATTGAAATGAGCATTCTGTGAGCATTCGACCACGTGATTTAATGTGATGTAAAGCAAATTCAATCTATTTCGTTATACTTAACAACATGGAAAAGAGTTTTATGGATCTCAGGGGTCCCTGATCTGAATCCGGACCACCTTTAAATGAAAGACGTGGTGGCATTTGTTGTTTTTCATTTTTTTTTTTTAATGTTTACTTCCCTTATGAAAGTCTATGTAGCTTTAGCTTTGAAGACTCAGCTCGTGTTCTCTGAGGGGCCACATGTTAAAGGAACTAAACATTAAAGGGCCATAAACTCGAAGGTTGGCAGCCACTTACCTGCAGAACGTCTGTCCACTCACCTAGCTTGCAAATGTCAAGTCAGAACGAAGAAGCTGGATGGAAAACAAACCTGGTTAATACCTGTGAGAGACCTGCGGAGACAGAGAGACAATGTGTGGACTGAAATAAGGTGTTCGCTTTCTGCTTTTCAGAAAACCTTCTTTCCTGCAGTGACTGTGATAACTGGGTGATCATATAATATCTTAATGCTTAACAGTTTGCATGTTGACGAAGTGCCCTAAACGTTTTTCAGGTATAACTCTGGGACAGATTTGTAGCTGAGGCATTCTGGGAAAAACGAAACATATAAACATACAGCATCAAAAGGCACGAGAAATAAGAAACTTACATTTAGGATGACATTTGTTTCCACTCTTCAGTCTGAGCTGCATTTAAAACCAGAAAAGAGTCATTCATTACTAGATTACATTACTTTTCTACGAACAACACAGAGACTTGAGACTTGACACCAGTTTGAGTTTTAGATCCATTTTAGTTTTTACTTCAGCCACCTTCATTATTAACGTAGCTTGTGTTTAGATTTTGCTTTTTATCTCCCCTTTACTCTTTCATGCTTAAAAGGACTTTTGGTGAATTAGTGCTGTTATTCCTCCGGTGTTCTCAGAATTATCTTAAGTGGGCTTCACATTTCAGCAGGAGAAGTTACTCAGTGAGTTTACGGATGAGGCCTGTTGTGACTCAAATGATGAAACTGTATACAAAAGTATATTTACCTTCTGTAAATCCAGTGTTATAGTTGGCGGTACTGTTGGAGGTATGTTTCACTTAAATAGAGGACTCATTTTTTTTTTAAACTGTGTTGAATTTCAAGGCATCTGGGAAAACCAGCCGTTATGTTAGTTTTTGTTTTGCACTGCTTCATAGCTAAGATCAGAAAATCAGAATTAGTTTTTGCAGTCATTTACAAGAGACACTGTAGAAGAACCCTTTTCTAATTCTATCACTCCAGAAGGGCAGATAAAGAAAAGCCTCTCTGCAGCACAAGGTTTGAACGTATAGCTTTGTGTTGGACTTCTACGATCGCTACATACATCAAATATTCATAACGTTCCAGATACTGCAGTGTACTCAGATCCAATACATGAATACAAAACACATGAATTCATCTTACGCATTGTTCAAAGTTGAAATGCCCCCCCCCCCCTTTGGTTATTAATTTTCACTGTGGTGACAATGACTGCAATTTGGATTTTAAGTCAGGATCAATAACAATTCAATTTCAGAAGGAAAAAGTGGCAGGTGTCAGTCCAAAATGGTTTATTTTGTAAAGAGGGCAGTTGGAGGAGATGAGAAAAACATGGTGCGCTACTAAATGATGATATATTCAAATGTACATGACATTCAAAGGATATTACAGTTATCACTCAAATTTCCACACATGAAGTTAGGCCTTCATTCCAACATATCTTATGAAGTGTAAATGGATAAAAAGTTTGTATACCTTCAAAATAAAAAAAAAATTATGAACACAATAAACCCTTGGGATGAAATAATAAAAAAAAGCAAAATAACAGTTACATGCAGAATGTAGACTGAGTTTTTTCTCTAAATTTTGGGAAAAAACAAAACAAAAACACGGTGAATGACTAACATGTTAATTTAGAGAAAACTGAGGTGAATCCTTCTGCCCTTTTGTCCCCATCATTAACTCACATTAGCAGAAACTGTATTGTTTCAGTCTTTTATTCACTATAATATAGGTCAATAGGAAATATAAGAAACTGCTTTTAATGACAACTTGAGTGGTCTTGGCTAGCCATTACAAACAGCACATAGGTGTTGAGATGCCTCATGAAAATGATGGCCCAAAATAAATTACATTTGCCAAAACCTAACGCACAGACAGATGGGGATCGGGGAGGGGAAGGGAAGTTGGACTCAATGTAGGAACAACCGACAGGATGACTAGTCAAATACACTGTGAATGAAGCTCTTCTGGATGTGTGGCGTCCAGAGTTACGGCTGTAGAGTGAGTAAAAAGGTCCCAAAGTAGAAACTGCAGTCTTAACATGTGCCATACTTTAAAATGTAGAGGAAAACACCCTTACGCTCATCAATATGATGAGCAGAAAAGTCCCAAACCAAAGCTTTGAAGTCTTTATTTTTGCTATCGGGGAGAAGAAAAAATACTCGAAAACAAAAATAAAACACAAAACAGGGGAGGGAGGGAAGAAACGACTCCAGATATTACGCTGAATGCAGAGAAGATGAACTGCACAAGTTGGGTGAGACACTCCGGCACGGGGGTTATTTCCTGGAGCTAGACTTCTAATATCCAAAAGTACTGGTCTGGAGGACCCATGTTGGTCAAGGGATGTCCATGGAGGTGCCTACAGAAAAATGCCTCAACAGCAGCATCTTAGCAGGCTGTCCATGAGTGACGCTATGTGCTTCCTGCTGCCTGGCTCTCTCCGCCCTCTGAATTACCTGCAGGAAGGCAGTGACAGCAGGGTGACAAAAGGTTTGAGGGCTCAGCCATCAGTGGATTCTAATGTATGACCATTTTGGAGTATGTGCTGTGTGGTGCTGCTGAACTATCACGTTCTACAGAAAAGCAATTCTGTGATTCAGTCCATCCGCGTTGATACGACTGGGTTGGACAAAATAATAGAAACACTGTCTGGTTCATATAATACAATTCAACATGACAACAAACTGCAGCACCAAACGAGCAGGAAGAGGAATCAACACTTTCAGTTTCAAACACAAAAAATGTATATTATCCATCTAAAGTGGCAACAAAATAAACACTCATTAATTTGGTTAGAAGGCGTGTTAACCAATGGCTCCCCAAACATACACTTGAACTGAAAAATAAAAATCACTGACTTGTAGCAGGAGTGGAGGCTGAAGCAGAAGCAGAGGCATTGTCCTCCTCATCACTGTCATCCTCATTGGACTGCGGTACCTCAGCCTCAGGTATGGTTGTTGCTGGGGTTTCGGACTCCTGCTCCACCCTGCTCTTCAGGGCCAAGATACGATGATGTAATGCTGCAGCCAGCTGACCTATGTCCTTAGAGCTACCCTGTGAAGAGATATTGGTACAGACATGTCAGTGAGACCAAAGGAGAAAAAACTAAACAAGAAGAGCTCAATTCATCTCTTTTTATTACTCCATCATCTTATAAAAGTGGTTGTGAAGTTTTGGCGACTGGAAGGTTTTCTGAGGAGGAAGTGTTGAATTCCATTACAAGTAGTTTAGCTCCAAATGGAACTAATAAGTACATAACAAGGTTATTTTCACTCACAGCAAAGCTTTGTGACTAGTCAAGAAATAATAACAGCAGTGGAGGTGAATCATGACAAAGCTTTTTGGTTTGTGCTCAGGCAGATGTCTGTGCTCCACCTCACTGAAACATCAGATTTTTACATTCTATCGTTTAACCGCAGATTCATATAAGAAGGACATTAGAGTGTTTTTTAAAAACATACATACCGATATTAGGAAGACCTTGACTCCCTGGTCCTCTGTGTCCATGGCAGTGATTCGTACACTCTTCTCGCTGGCCTTGTCCACTTGCATCTGGGGCCAAAGTTTAGTGTTGAGGATCAACCGGAGGCTGCCCTGGGTCCTCATCACTGGAAGAGTTTACCAACCAACAACAGCAATGAACAAGTAGAAGAAACAGCATCAAATATTAACTTATGGCCTGACAAGTGTTCTGAAGTGAAACATGCATAAAAACCTTTTTTAAATAAAGGAAAAACGAAAAGGTTTTTCTCCTACACAAACAAATTACAGCATTATACACACAGAGGGCATTTAATATGCTGTAGTGTCTGTGGTAGAAGTTTGTAACATGGGCAAGGACACCCCCTTGTGTTCAATGTCAGGCACTGCAAAATAAATATGCCAATTAACACCTCCATATCCTTAATTAGGCAGTCAATGAGTCAACACAAACACTAAAACCCCTGCACTGACAATTGAACCACATAGTGTCCCTGTGCAAATATTTACAACAGCAAGATGTTGACTTTTTTCCAATCCAAAGACATTTCTGCAGGAGTGTTTACCTAGACGGGACTGTAGCGTGCCGTCGTCCGTTGATGCCATGTCGTTGAGCCTCAGCAAACCTCGACCTCGTTCTATCCATGACTGAGCAGTCTTCTCAAAAACGTACAACTTGCACTGCATCTGTTAAAAAAAAAAGAAAAAGAAAAAAAAGTGGACTGTTACAGTTTTCGTCATATTTATCTAATGCATGTCTCGAGTCAAGGGGGCTTGTCCTTTACCTGTAAAACATTGCTTTCTGATTCTTCTCCAGTTTTGACATCGACTTTCTCTAAGATGCACTTCTTGGCTGTGGCTTTGGTGTATGCTGCTGCAGACTCCTCCAAAGACTCTGACACACTGTTCACTGGCAAGATACAACAAAAATGACAAATTAGCTCCTCCTTCAGTTTGTCCACATTAGGTCACTAGAATTTTTCTTCCATGTGTGAGAAGAAGCTTGCTCTTTCTCACACAAAACCAATATCTTCTTTGGGTGGGTGGTGGGATAATAATAATAATAATAAATGCATAGCCAGTGTTGTTGGATGACCGTGGAGAACACAGTGCTGTAAAGGCTGCTGTGGGAGATCTGCTGAATAGAGCCACGTAAACTCTGCATCCACATCAACAAATGCCTGAGCATGCAACAGTTATGAAATACTTCATTTGTTTTCATTGCCACTGCAATAAGTGGACCGTTCTTGTCAATCTCCAACATAGTGGATCTCCAACTGAGACCCCACATAATAACTGCCAACTTCCCATAATGTTATTATTGGCCCTAGTTACAGGGTTGGAGTTCAAAGACATTTTTAAGACTGTATAGAAATACATTTTTAGCCTCCACTGCTGCAAGCAGATTCATCAAAACAGTATGCTCCCTTCTGTAGTCTACACCTTTACCTCTAACAAGCAGATAATATTTTCTAGTGATTTTAATTCAATTCTCACACACGTGAAAAAAATGTGTTGCACTGTATTCCTATTTAGCAGTTATTTGCCTTTACTGTGCATAAACTGGTCCAGTTCCTTATATAGAACTAAAAGATCCTTTAGTGATTACATTTCAAAGGAATATTTTCCACACAGAAATTAGCTCTAATGTTAGTATATCACTAGTGGTATGAAATTAGCATCTCAGATTAGAGATTAAATATTTATTACACTCATAGCTCTTTAGGGAGAGCTAATGAAAAACTAAAATCACCACTAAATTTGATGTGGATATCAGAGGACTTAGTTAAAAGTCTTACTTTAATAGACAAACGACATCGACTACTTCTATTAGGATCATAGTTGTAGTGTTGAACCAACTCTTCTACAGCACAAAGTCTTGTTTTGGTTGTTTATGGACATCAAGGTCAAAGTCAAATTTATGTTATCTGTAGTGAAGTATCTCATGGATTAACAGTCCAGGAAGAGACCAAGCGTTTTTCCAGGAATCAGTGGGGTTTAATTTTTACCTTTCTCTGGGGTGGTTTCCTGTGATGAGGGCTCTGAAGCAGGTGTAGTTGAAACCTCTTTATTTTCCTCATTTGAGGACTCACCCTTGGGGGGACTCTGAAAATAAGAGAAGCAGGTCATTGGAACTTGTTCAAAGCTAAATTATTCTGGGCCTTCTTGTCCAGTCCGACAAGAAGGCAGAACATCTACACAATAAGTTCAACGACTTACCAGAACTCTTTCAGACATGTTCTGCCCAAAAACAAATTTTGCCCCACTGTCTGTACTGTTTGCGGCATTTTTTGAACTAAAAGGGGAGGGAAATAAGAGACTATTATTAAGTTGATGAAGTTAATCATAAATGAAGATGAACTTCTAAAAATACTTCTAAAGGAGGACACAATTTCATTACCTTGGGGTAGAGATGTACTGTAAGAAATAATTAGTGCCCTCGGACTGAGAGTCCACTGGCACACTATCCTTTGACTTGTCTTCTGTACTGTTCTCCTCCAACTAGAAGAAGAAGGAAAAAAAGTATGTGTTTAATTTGCAAATAATGCATGAGCCAAGTTTGAAGATGGCAACTGCTCCACACTGACCATAAAAATTTTAAAACAACATTGGACATGGTTCGAAAGCTCATCAAAAATTTTACCCCTTATTAGGAACTGGAGAGACAAACGACAGTAAAACAGTCTCTTAAGGGAACAGAGACCCTTAATGTAATTATAAAGATACATAAGTCAGAAAATGTAGGCTATTATAAGTTAACTCATTAGTTAGCATAGAAATTTAAGGAAATGTGTATAAGCCGATTCTTTGACTGCCACTTCTAATTGCTTTAATCTGCTTTTGTTAATCATATTTTCACCTCATGGTAGTCTGCTGACTTTATGACAACTAAAAAAAAAACAACAAACAAACAAACAACAAAATCAACCCACCTTTGCTCTGTCTTTGATATTCTGACCAAACACAAAAGATATTGCTACATCTGCATCCTTCTTCTCTCTTCCACCTCCATCTTTGTTACCACTTGCTCCATCTTCCTCATTTTCATGTTTCTGAAAAGGGGAAAGAAGAAAAAACATCTTTTACTTGAAAAGCTTTTATCCATTAGAGGTGTATTTTTCCATACAAGTTTTACAGCAGCTAGTCTTAGCTTCCCTGGGCAGAAGAGAAACTCACACCAGCAGCATACACTCATAATACAGTGATGTCTTCAATTTAAATGCACAGAGATTGAATATACTTCCTCATTTCAGAGAGACTCAAAAATATTTATGTCTCCATCTCTTCTGTGAAGAAACTAAAGTTAAATGGTTTCCCGCAAATTCTGGTGCCTGAAACAAAGCCTGTACTGAACTGATGAGCCTTTTATTATAAACTGTGCTTAGATTTAACCACTGCTCACCAGTGACTTTGCCAGGGTGGCCGAGTGCTCTGTGTTGTTCAGGAAGAGGGATTGGGTCACAGGTGGCCCATCTGATGACTTTTTCACACCATTGGTTCCACAACTGGAATCTGAAATGTCAAGACAGAACCGAGAATCATAATTTACTGTTTATACATGTATATTCTCAAAGGGAATTTAACTCGCAAGCAAAATATAGAAAACACTACTGAAGATATCAGTATTCAATATAATGAATTATGTATTTACAATTGGTTTAATTGGTACCAAGTTTAATTGGTATAAGCTAATATAGGTTGGTGAATCTCAGCGAACTCACTGGACTCTATATGTGATTTAGAGGGTGGTGCTTGGAGAACTGCAGGGCGGAGGACACTGCGTTGCTGCTCCTTGGGTTTCTGACTTGGAACACCTGCAAAAGACCACGTCTCACTTTAAGATGTCATTTCCATTTTTGAAAGCGGTCACACATAAGAGTGCAAATCTGGGTTCATGTTTGAGGCCTTTTCCATTTCAGTGAACTCAATGAGATTCAATATTATATGAAGAACAGAAACATCAAAACCCAACCTGAACTTGGTGCCTGTCCGTGTATGAGAGTTGGTGGTTTTAAACGGAATCCCACAGGCTTCTCCTCTGGTGAGATTGAGCACAAGAGAAGGCAGATAGTTAAAAAAAAAAGAAAAAAGATGCATGGTTCTTTTGTCTTTGCTTCTTTCAAACCATAGCACGTTACCTCAGAAACCCTTGTCAAGCCTCAAGAACTGAGTAGCAATCCAAATCCTGTGTAAGATGACGGACCCTTGGACCTCTGATCTATTTCTACCTCTTTCTCTCCATCTCATCTTTAGAAACATACCCTAATCAGTGCTAAAAATCAGGAAACCAAAGCTACTGTATTCTGCTGACTGTATTTCCACATCTAAGTTGTTCAGCCGATCATGTTTTGTACTGCCAAATTTAGTGACAAACCAAATTAAAAAAGAAAGACACAAAAATTTCCCCAAAAATGCCAAATGACTTATCTCTGATAAACTGCTCCACTGACATTTTCAGTAAGCACCACACAAACTGCTGCCTACTACATGTACATGACATCAAAGAGTCTTACAATAATAAATTCCCCTCTTAACTGATGTCAGGGTAAACTTTGCCTTTGTCAAGTACTAAGCATCTATTATTTGGTTGGTAAAGACAGATCTTGATACATGGCTGAACTTGGCAAGTCAAACGGACAGAGCACAACACAACTATGTGTAGGGGCACAGTCAGAGGCCATACAGGGTCATAGTGTTCGGATAATGAAGACATTTTTGCCTAACTGCTGGCAAGTGGGTTCCTTCTCATGTGGCTGGGTATATTCAGCTTTTTATTTGCTACATAACCCAAGCTGTTACACGACTCCTGGTATGGCCAGAGACAGATGGAGGACAGAAGAGGAACAAATCCTCCTAAAATAACCAAATCCATTACATATAAAATTTTGCAAATCATCGAAATAGCTTGTTGTTTTTAACTTTAAAATTGCACTCACTGTATTTTGTTTTTCATGATGTTATTACACCTCCAATGCTGCTCTAACATGCAAAATTCCCCATTTGGGGCTTGATAAAGAAATATGATTCTATTTTCACTTAGTTTTCATTCCTGGGGAAAAAATTGCATATTTTGCATTTGGTTGAAGGAAATATGCAAAAAACTTCAGGCATCTTATTTGCAACAAGTGATATTTTAACATATAATAATTTCCCAGAAAATTTTGTTTTTTGTGTGCATTGAGCTATTTTTGAGTTTGTTGTCTTCAACTATTGAAAAATTTACATGCCTGACTTCTGAAACAAGGATTATTACAGTCTCGGGCCTTTTCACTGTAAAAAGAGACTAATGGCGGCTTAGATGTCTCACCTGGCTCAGAGTCAGAGTTCCCAGTAGGAGACTGGCAGAAACTTGAGGGCATGAATACATTGTTCTTGGGAACTGCAAAGTAGCGGACAGACATTGCAGTTAGCATACAAATTTAACACCTCATGCAATTAAGTTAAGTCCCTATGTCCTTACCAGAATGTGGGGGTGGGAATGATGAGGTCCTTTCCCTTTTCACTGGGGGGCAATACCCTGCCTCATCTTTATCTGAATCTGAAAGGGGAAGTTATTAACACAATTTAAGTTTAAATATAACTACCAGAAAAATAATTAAGAAGAAAGGTGGCCATTAGGACATTATATTTACCTTCTCCATCCTCTGCACTTGAGCCTTCAGCAGATCGCTGAAAGAAAACACAAGTCACTTAATTCTTCCGTCTCCCAAAAGAATGGTGCACACCATTGAATTCATTGGAAAATTAACAACACATGAAAAATGTTGGGATGCATTTTGCTGAGCTCACTGTGTTTTCTGTCTGAAGCTGCAATAGTGAATAACAGTGGAACGTGGTTTTGTTTATTTAGTTCACCTAACTGAAACTAATGCAATCCAATACAGCTATCCTGCAATAAATCCAACCTCAATGAAGACCATAATGTTCAGTTTGTGTTTGGTAGGTGTGTTGATTCAGCTGTATAATACCTTTGGAGGCCGCAGTGTGTGGGGCTGTTGATCTGTTTCGCTATAGTGACAGGTGTTTCTATTAATTTCTACCTTATTCATATCCATGAGGATGGACTAAATAACATAAACAACTGTCCACATATTGTAGTAGAATTCAACACCATCACAAACTACCAAGTAATTGAACAGATGAATTAACACTGCTTTATCTCTGAAGGCATGATTTGAATGCAGGGCTGTTGTATTACACTGGAGAAGTTTTAGCCAACCGTACATAATAAACTGCCATGAATGCACATCTTTACTTTTCATAGACTCCAGTTTGCACATATGAGTCAATGAACTCCCCTGCAGTATGTGATTTTTAAGAATTCAGTCCTGACAGAATTCAAGCATAATAGATAAAGAAAAAACATTCGGTTTAATACTTGATAAAAACTTGAAAGGAAACTTACCTTCTGTGCTTTATCTTTTTGGAAAACAAACACAGGAGGCGCTATGGCAGGCTTGTCTGTTAAGAGAAGATGTAGGCTAGTCATCCAAACACTATCTTAGATTAACAGCACTCCTCCTCATGAGTTATGGTAGAAAATAACCTAAACTCACGGCTCATTCATTATTTGGCCATGTTTTAATCTTAAAAGCAGCTGAATCATGACTGTTGATAAAATCTACATGGTTATTTTTGTTTGCAATCTAGCACTTACACAGGCATAAAATTTCAATGCACTGCAATTTATCTCTTGTGTGTCAACATATGATGTCACAAGTCCAAGTCATTCTATCCTACACTATATGACAAAAAAAATTTAAACTTCCAAAACTGCATTGACAGGATACTTCTCTGTTGCAGTGTGGTAATAAAACTGTTAAAAATTGTTTTAATGCAACGAGGCCAAAAACAGCTAGAAAAGAGGAAGTGCGAAATTAATGTGTCAAAGGTGACTCGGGAAAACAGATTTCTAAAGTGCTGAGAAATGTCTGATTTCGATAAATGCTCAAGAGTCAACGGCAATCAGAATACACCATAACTGTGTGATTATAAGCACCAAGTCAGACAGAGATCATGCACAGTGATCCTGAACTACACAATCCTAAAATAGAATGGGACAACACAACAAACGAAAGAGTGTTATTTTATCAAACTCTCAGAAACTCCACACAGTTGAGCAACAACAACTTAAGCCACTTTCATAATCAAGAGGGGCATTTTATCCTTTCACTCAGACATCAGCCTGCTGCTGTAAGCTATAACCATAACCAACGAGGCCAGGCCAGGTAATACATATAACTCAGCTTCGGTCCCTTAATGCGCCTACCTTCACACGGTAACTCCTGCAAAATGTGTAATCCTGTAATGTTTGCAGACAAAGGTTTTCCTCTGTCTGGGCTGGGCCTGTCACACTGAGCAGGTGTAGCATCGCTGTCGTTGTGAGCTTGGCCGTGATAGAAATACATGTGGTAACAGCCAATCAGACAACACAGACGTGATTGTTTAGAAAAATAAATAAATAATAAAATAAATAAATAAAAATAAAAATAAAATAGTAATTCCATCAAAATTAAAAAGAGAAATCAGCGGCCTTGTCTATCTGTCACAGCCCCGGAATGCAAACAATGTCTGATAATGTACGATTCACATTTAATGGTAGAAGAAGAAGGGAGAAAAAAAAAAAAAAAAAAAAACACACACAACACAAAAACGTTGTGTGACCTATATTTCACAATCTGACAGCCAGCTTTGTATCTCTGAGCGGGTTTCCAATCAGCTCTCTGTAGATAGTGAATGTCAAGATTTTCCGGCGTGCAACGATGTTAATCGCTTCAGATATCCAAGTAGCCCGAAATGTGCCCGGCTTCTGTAAAGCAGCTAGCATGTACAGTAGCTAACCCGTTCCAGCAAATACCCGGCGCCACAGGTTGCTCCTTATAGCGGGAGCGTAGCCGAGCTGAGCTTAGCCTAGCTTAGCTTAGCTTACGTTAGCCTGCTAGCTTGCTATTGCGCTCCATCCCGCATGAGTCATCTTGCCCGACGGGCAAGGACATCAAGATTGTTGCTGAATTCTCCCACAGCCAACACATCTACGCGATGACAAGCACACTTCAGCGGAATATGCGGTGAACCCAGAGGAAGCCGTGATTGCACCGAAGCATCGCCTCTAGCCGGACGTTTCTCTTTCTACGCGCCTAAATGAACGTCAAGCCAACTGAGCGCTTAGCTGCCTAAAATACCTCCGAGGATGCCTTCCTGTAAACATCCAGCATCTACAGTAACAACAGAGCGACCGTGCCTCTCCACGTCCACTCAAAGCAGAGCCTTTCTTCTGTGGCTACGCAAACGTGTATTTCTAACCCGCATTAGGATCATTTAGCTCGCCGCAAATGGCCAAACACAGCGGCTATAAATAGCCGGGTGCTAGCGTGAGACTGTGAGCCTGCTAGTGGCCGGCGGCTTTTGAGGGCGTTCCGAGGCATTCCAGGTATTACACACGGCCCGGCCGTTAGCATTGTTAGCCTGCCCGGCTAACGTTGTAGTGGAGTAAAGGAGTCAATTCGCCCCCCCAAGAAAAAACCTCGCCCGTTAACGCGCCGCGGCCGCCGCGGCTTTATTTCTGCTGTCGGACGTGCGGACGGCTGCACGGGGCAGAGTTTAGTAGCGCCGCAGCGGCGGTATTGTTTTTCTCACACAGCCACTTACTCACCTTCGTTTGCCAAGTCCGCCATTTTACTTCGACGCTCACACACCCACAACCCACCGCGCAGATAACACAAGCCGAGGCTGGGGCGTCTTCCGCGGCGGGCGGGCGGGCGGGCGGCACGCCGTCCCCGTTAACGGGGGGTTTTAAGTGACCTCCTGCCCTCCTCCTGTGCCCCTCTGTGGCCCACGGCAGCATCGTTGCCTGTCACGGCACAGATGTTTGATTTTGTTTTTGTTTAATCGACCATATTTCAACCAGCTCCAACAGCTTTAGGTTTGTCTGCAGAGTCCAACCTGCTAAAACAGCAGTTCTCTCTGTGGAAGCATACCATGGTATAATGTATTATTAAAACTGTTACCTGTATGATTTATGGCTTATAAAAAAAAAAGTTGGCTATTACTCCCCCCTCCTTTTTTTTTTTTTTTTTTTTTAAAGAGCACTTTGACAAACAATCCTTACTGCAAGTCCCTTCACAGACCTCCCAACACACCTACCTCTCTGCCTCCCTCCACCAGCAGACAGGCAGTTCAGTTGTCATCATCCATAACGACAGCAAAATCAGCCCCCATGGCACAGAGGAGCGGGCATGGGAGGAGGAAAATGCTGGCCAAGCTACAGAAAACACATTAAAAGGTGAAAAACGTCCAGAGGGGCATCAAGGCGTTTCCTCAGGTCCCGAGGAATAACAGCAATGTTTGCAGAGGGGTGGAGAAAAAGTCACGAATTTATCACCTTTCACCTCGGAGAAGAAGAAGAGGAAAGAACAGCTGAGGAGGAATGTTTCTCACAAATGTGTTTTTGAGCTGTCATTAATTATCCACGTTTATTTACCTCTGCAGCTCTGCAGCCTTCCCCCGGAGCGGCTGCTGTGCAGGTGCTGGCAGTATTTAGCCAATTATGTAGAGGTAAACAAAATGAGGCCCACATTTCATGAACTCAGATTATGTTCTGTAATCACCATGTTTAGGCTCGCGCACACAGAGGCATAGTGCTAGCTCATGGACAGAGGCCTTGTGAGTTTGAATCTAACAGGCCTTTTGTCAACATAGTGGGTAAAAAAAAAAAAAAAAAAAGTAAAAACACAGCATGGCTGCTACAACAGATGTGATCTTCACCATGATGGATTTGTTTACATGTTCGTTTTCACAAACGAATGGAAGGAATTTGGCACTCGTTAGTCTAATGAGAAATACAAACGGCCCTCAATGGACAGGTATAATGAATGAGAGCCAGTGTAGTCATTTGCAGTGGTCTGTGCCCTTTTACTCTAACGAACATGTTGCACGCATTTTCTGCCTCATAAAACATTTACAAAGCCCTTTTGAATGTTTTGAGCCCAGAATTTCTGTTTGCATCATCCAAACACACGTGTAATTCCAAATGCTGATGCCTTTCAGTGTGTTGTTTCTAAGCACCACTGTCTGATAACTACGTCTGATGAAGCTATTTTTAAAGCTCTGTGTTCCTTGTCTGCTGCTTGCATGTCAGTTTTAAATATCAGTCCAAAGTCCCCTCACCTGCCACTAGAGGGCAAACAAGCATTTTCTACTGAACGCGGACCTCCCACATTCACATAACAACATAATGATTATATGTGATAATTTTAACTTCATTTGATGGGTTCAGAGCAGGATAAATGGTTTTATACCAACTGTGAAAAGATTTGCTAACTTAATTTCTGTTCAGATTAACAGTTTTTGTTTTTTTTTAACAAGACAGTTTTTCTCTGATAATTAACGTCAGTATCAAAATGCCAATTTCATCCAGACATATTGAGGAAATCAGTTCATGAGTTTGTGAAGACGGGATCAAGACAATGACTACAATCACAGCTGCTCTCTGTTGCAGAGGGAAACCAACTTTTTGTTTATTGTTTGCTGTAGAAAAAATGGCCCAATGACAGACTTCTACATAAAAAGAAATTAGATTTTCCCTGTAAAAATATCAGATACAGCCAGATAAACAAAACAAAAACAAGATTTAGGCAATAATTAAAGGGAAATTCAGCACAGATGTACACTCCAGCTGTTCACCCCGGTAGTTCAATCACAGGAACACTGAAAAGAATGATGCATAAAAGCTGCTTCTATGAGAATTTGTGTTGCTTAATCTTGTTCAAAAGGTTTCAGCATTTCATGCTTCAAATTCACCCTCAGGCAACACTCGAGCAAGCCACTGCATGTGTTTATGCTATTTGCGCAGAAAGCCGTCACCTGTCAGAAGAGTTTGGCTTGCACTTTGAGCCATAACAGTTTCATTTTTGTCTTTACCCATCACCATGACAATCAGTCAACATCATCTGTGAGTCACTGTATATAACTGGTAGAAGGCCAAGGACCTTCACGCTGTCTAAACCGCAATTATGTGCAAGCTAAGCATTAGGATGTTTTTGTTATGCTTAACTAAGTTTTTAGATATTTTAACAGTTTCCCTAAGCATGTTCAAATAATTCGACTGACCGACACCAGATTTCAGCGGAGACTTATAAGACTGGCCTCTTGTCCTCGAGATGTGTGTAATGATAGATAATATGTCACCTTATCTGATGGAGATCGCCTCAGATAGACTCTGATTCATAATAATTTTTTTGTGTCAGATGAATGTAAAAAACACCTAAATATAAAACCTGGAAGAAACTAGACTGGGAAACTACAGGGGTGTATACTCCACCCATTCTTTCATGCTCCAAAGCATCTTATTTCTGAAGGATTATCTCTGTTTTTATCTTTTCCTCCTTGAAGGGTCATCTGAAGAACAGACTTTTACTTCATGTGAAAAAAGCTGAGTGATGAATGAATTTATGATGGGTTATGGGTTTGGAAATTGCACCCACAGTAGCGAGGTGTTACAGCTAAAATTAATCACATTTAGTAGAGAAGTGTACAAAATGAAGTGTTGCATTTGCAAACCCTCATGTTTTTTTTCTGGCCACTCCAGGTCTGAAAGATAGACTTTAACCTCAAATCATGAAGGGAAGCACATTTACAGGTACAACAAAACATGGGACCTTTAATATCTACTTCGTGACATTGGTGAGGAACTTTTGCTTTTCATAATTCAATGTTCATAGAAAAAGAGGAGAATGATTTTGCATCTTTCTGAACTTTCACTCATCATCACTTGAAAGGGGGTACATGAACCTAGCTGATTCTTCAGAATCAGTGAAATTTCAGTATGAGAACTTTCAGGAACTAAATTCACTTTTGCTTGCTTTCCTTTATGTTTGCTTTCATTTTTTTTTTGCTCAGGTATACACATCATTTTGAGATGGATGGTTGTAACAGAGGTAACTGGTATATCAGGGTCATTCAGTCCACTGCATGTGAGACAGCGTCGTCCTCATCTCCACTGAAGCTTTTCCATACTGTTTGCCAAGCAAAGTTTCTCATGCATTGATAAATGGCTTCTTGGAGATGTCTCTGTTAATATGAATGCAAAATATCATCTATAAAGGCATAAAGGGACACTTGTATTGTCTGAAAGGATGGTTGAGGACTGCAGCTGAAGTCGAAGTTGCCTCGGCAGTGGACCATCACCTGCTGACAAATGTTCTGTGCTATTAATTATAAATAGATCAGGATCCCAACCAGGATAATGATGGGCCAGTTCTGTAGTGTTTTTTTCTTGTTGAAGTTACAGGTTATCTTTCCAACAAACATTCAAATCTCCTTCATGTGATCAAACCAGCAATACCACGGCTGCACAAAGAGACTGAGGCAACTCCGAACAAATCCCAGCAAACCAAATGTAAATGGTGGGCTTTACTGCCTGGATGAAAGTGGGATGAAATCCACATTATTCATTTATTCTACACAACATATCTTCCAGCAATGCTGTGGTAGAAGTGGTGGTGTGGTAAATAAATGAAGTCAGCAACAGTATCCTCGAAGGAAATGGAAAGGGCAGCTCCATGAAATGCTTCATTGGGCTTTATCAGGCTGAGTACTGGTGAGAGTATAAACATTGAACCGTGCTATCAAATGTCTGCTCAGGCAGTCAAGCCTCATTAATACATGTCAGAAGTGTGTTCAACACACACACAAAATCGTGTGAAAAGGACATAACTTAGCGACCAAGAATGAACATGATGTGGGTGGATATGGCACATGCTAATACTGACAAGTGTTTTTGCTGCAGTCCACTAGCTGTCAGAGGACAACATGACTGAAGACAGTACTGTCATATCTGAATCTGTGTAAAATTTATCTCATACATCAGTGTCAAGACCTTAAGAAAATACTGACAAGCATTATAGAGGATGTGAATAAGCTTTTACTGTCAATCTAGCAGGGCTTATCTTTCCCAGCAGCGCGTCAGAAACACCTGCAAGTTTTTATACGTGTTACACAATTAGCAGAATTAGCTGCAATAAAAAGACTTCAGACAGCCAGAGAGCCACATTTCAGCCAAACATGTGGTCTGTCATAATGTGCAATCAACAATAATCTATGCATTCAGTCTCTAATAACATGGCGAACTTTATTGATCGCAAGTTATTGTCTTTATGACCTGATAAGAGTTTGTGTAACATCTGTTGGGGACTTCCGCACATCATTAAAAGTAAATGAGTACCAGCTCCGTCACTCTGATTTCTATGTTGTACATTTATAAATGTGTGCTGCATGAACTTTTGTGGGGAGTGATCTTAATACGCCTGGAATTAAAATTTCATTTATACATGAAATTTCAGGGTTCTATGTTTCAAACATCACCAGTTTTCAGTATTAAATAGATAATGAATGGAAATAAAATTCTATTTTCACGTTTTCTCATAGTATCACAGTGCAGTTCAACTATCCTCAGATTTTGTTACAAACTGTATGAGGATCTAAAATGGTATCAATGATATCCTGAAACTTACTCTCCATCAAAGACGTCCATTTAGTTGTCTATACAGATGTATACTTGAAAAACCAAAATGCAGTAACGGCACTTGTATTCAAAGATAAAAAAAATAAGGCAGATGTACAAATGCATGTTCTGTTGCTCAAGGAAACACACTTGGGACAATTTAGGGAAAGAATTTTTGCAGAATAAACATCAGCAGTTTCATCAAAGCAAGTTTAGTTTTCTAAGTGTGTTGTTCCGTTTTTGTTAAAACTTGTGTAGTCTGTGAATTTCATCAACAGAACTTTTTGGATGTTGTGTAAGAGTGAGTGCAGTAAATGCCTTCATTCAACAGCAACTAATGAAGATTTAAATTCTCTCAATAAGTAACTGTCAAAGTGAGGAGAGGTTAAAACTTTTAAGAGTTTCACAGGCTACACTCCAATAAAAACAAGGCTGGGAAAACATGAGACAGTGAAAGAAATGTCAGTTTCACATTGAATCTAAATCTCAAAAAGAAAATTATTTTTTCTTTAATGTTACCTAATTTGCTCACGGTGGAACCCCAACTTCTGCAGAATGTAAGAGGTCTTTGTGCAATATAGCAAAATCTCTGACTATTTCAGGAGGTGTATGGCGAGACAACGCACTCTTGAACATGCACTCTTGGAGGAAATGCTACAAAACAGAAATGTCATCAATCCTGGTTTGACTTTAGAAAAAAGAAAAGAATAAAGTCAGATGGAAATTTGAGCGCTGCTGCTGAGTGTTATGCTGGAGCTCCGCCTCAGGTAGATATACAAATAACAAGGCGACACACAACAGACAACACCTGGAGCTCTAGAGGTGAGTACTAAATCCGAATATGAATAGCAACATCATAGTCTTTGTTTGTCTTTGTAAGAAACTCATACGAATGCCAAAAGGTAAAATTAATTGCAATGGTGTAATAATTAAAATGTTTCCTATATTATTGCCTTTTTTTCTTCCTCTTGGTTCATTTATGTATCATTTAACACATTAATTCATATCATCATGGCCTGAATCTGCCAAATTCAGCTTTTTCTTTAAAAAAAACAAAAAGCCAACAACCTCACAACAGGAAACATTTTGGAGACTAGACATCAGGTACAAATATGTCAGTGTTTATGATATACTTCATTGTGTTAAGAAGACTGAGATGTGGAGTCGTGGGACTAAAAAGAGCTTGTGAGATTTAGGTCGCTCCATGTGCTGTGAAATATTGGCTCAAAGTTCAAGGTTTCAGATAGAACAGGGAAGGTGTGGTGGGGAGACCTGTATCGATCACAGCGATAAGGCTGATTGCTGGCTAACTTTGGAATAACTGCTTGCAACCATCTGTCTTTTTTTTTTTTTTTTTAATT
The DNA here is from genome assembly GCF_900963305.1 of Echeneis naucrates. Classification (NCBI taxonomy): domain Eukaryota; kingdom Metazoa; phylum Chordata; class Actinopteri; order Carangiformes; family Echeneidae; genus Echeneis; species Echeneis naucrates. The sequence goes on along the minus strand of NC_042527.1, from coordinate 16,556,596 downwards.
CAGCAACTACAGATTTCACCATGAGGGTCTCCGTGATTTTCTTCCTCCTGAGCCTCATGCTTTGTCTTGCACTGGCCCAAGGTGAGAAGCACACTTTGAAACCGGCAGTAGTGTCTTTGAGGCCGATTTATTGCTCCTTTAAATACCTGTGTGGGCAATGCAGGGAATGCTGATGCTGCTGAACAAAACAATAAATATAATGATATTTATTCCCGTTTGGCAGGATCAGCATTTTCTGCTTTCTGGATTTTTCTACTAAACGACTCTGCTGTACTTCAATGCACTTTATTGATGTCAGAAATGCGGAAATGATATTATAAATCAATGTACTGGAATTATGACTTTATGATTCCTGATCCCTCAGTTTCCTATGATGACTGCTGTTTGAAATATGTGAAAAAGCTGAGCCATGGCACTCAAAAGCACGCAGTGAAGTACAGACACCAGGAGACGGATGGAGGCTGCAACATCCCAGCTATCATGTAAGCGCCCCACTTTACAGGGGTAATTATCAGCCCAAGGGAAATTTTAATGTTTTTTTCCTTAGTCATTAATACTGAAAATAAAGATCTGTTTGTGTTTGTTCTTTAGATTCACCATGAGGAAAGGGCGAGTCTTTTGTGCAAACCCTGGAGAGGACTGGGTCTTGGAGTTGATGCATAAGATTGACAAAAAGGGAAGCAATAACAGCAACAACCCCCCCAGGAGGGTGAGTGATAACAAGCCATGTCTCTGGCTTTCCTCTACTGTTTCCAAGAGAAATGTTTTATTTACTAGTTTTTCAATCTAGCACTTTGCATCTAAAATATTCTGACTGCACTGACAGAGTAACAGGCAAAAATGACATTTCTGATTTGTGTTTGGTCTGTAGTTTTGACTGTGAGACTGAAAAAAGGTGGTGAAATTGTTTTTCAACGAATTATCTTTGTTCTCCACAGCAGCATCAAAAATGGTCAAGAAGAGGCTGATCTTCCCGTCACTGCCCTGCCTGTCATTGCACTCTGGCTAATCTTAACATTAAGCAAGGTGCAGTTTATGACTATGGATTTTATGGATGACTGGAAAGCAGTTGGGAAAGCTGTACAAATGTCGAATTACTTTTGCTTTCTGCTGCATTAAGCTAAGGTTTAATAGCTTGTGTAGAGCCGCAGCGGGAGTTTACTTACCATGGTTTGGAGATCTCCACACAAATACAAATTAATACATTATTCACGGAGAATAATTGTGCCCATTTTCTTGCCTTTTAAGAACTTTTAGTTCTCAGTAAGATGTTTAATTGTATACATGGTGGTGGAGTGGAGCTGAATGTAAAATACTTCCTGTAATGTCTGCAGGAGAAGCTGCCTTTCAGTTAAAGTGTCTTTTGTGTTTAACCTTTTATTACGTTATATTTGTCTCCATAAAAGTATGTGGGTCGTTGGAATAAAGCTGCTTTTCACAGCCAACACAACCTTGTTTAAAAGTCTATGTATATGCACCCATATATGCTTTTGTACGCTTTTCTTTGCGTTATTGGAAATGAAACCTGTTTTTACAATGTTTTGGATCGAAACAAGTGACATTGTATAAAAGACATTTGGTGTAAGTAACATTTATGAGAACATAGCCATAGTTTTAACGCAGGTTAGTAGACAACTGTAACAAAATAAACTTTTTACAGTGTTTACATGGCTGCAAAGTTCTTTATGAGTTCTTTATGAGGCTGATTCTCGCACATCACATGATACTTCTATAATCAAACACAATGATAACAGTATATATGTAACAAACCTTTGGAGTGATTTCACTGCTCCAGCTTTTACTATCAGTCACTGCAATACAAAAAAAAACAACATCGAAACTTGTTTTTGATGTATGGGCGGGAGATAAAGTGGTGAAGTGACCTATTTCACACGAGGGATTGTGCGATCACACAGAATTGATGGCACATGGTCTTATTTTTTGAGCTCTTCTCACAATAAAAGGATGAAGAGGATCAGCTGCACTGACATAGTGATTTGCTAGAATCTTTGTGCTTTTCCACTAAAGTGCATGCCACCACAAGTTCCATCCTCCTTACAAATATAGAAAAAATTGATATGCATACTTTTTGTTCTCACATCGTGTCTTGTTGTGTAACTTTTAATTTTATCCGACACTCAATCTTGGACTGTCAATGAATAGCTTCAAAAGGTGCAGCTAAATTTCTGCAGAAAGTAGGCACGTTTCAAAAGAGAAAATGCATCTCCACCTGACACATTAATGATGGCATTCATCAATGTGGCTGACACTTTCACTGCATTCACAGGAACTGCAGAGACACGCAGCTGATAAAATCCCTCCATGAGGAGTACAGAGTTCGATTTTGCACTCTGTGAAAATCGAGGATGATTGATGTTGCAAACCGCAAATTAAAAATAAGATCACAAGCCTGTGAATTAAAGTGTGTAAATTATCTGAAGACAGCTGATTAAATAAAAAGTGTGAAATTATCTTCTTGGTCAGTGCACCCAAGAGAGCCAACAAAAGATCACAAAAGAGTCACGTGATTATTGAAACGTTTTAAATTGAGCAATCAACATTAAAAAGCCGAGAAACCTCAGTGCATCAAGGTTAAGTATTTCTTTGAATCAGCTGCCAACATAGCCTAAAGGCAGAAGTGATGGACCTGGCAAACACATCATGGCTACCAAAACATCAACAGCATATACTTTACGGTAGACATTTGAGCAGGGCTAATTGATGAACCAGCTTTAGTTTGGTCAGAGAATATGCTGCTTGTATGTTGGGGCTCAGATTAGTTTTTTTTCTATATGTCAAATCTTCTTGAGAAATGTGCTGCGTTTCTCAATTCTGCATGCTGAGGCAGGGAGAATAGGCTGCTTGGCATCATGCAGTAATGCAAGCCTTCTTTTATCAGGGGGGAAAAAACCATGAAGGGCAAGCATGAGAAGGAAAAACAATATGAGTAAAAATCACCCAACTCTGAAACAAATGGGATGTTTGAACACGTACAAACCAGGAACAAAAATCTGATTAGAGCACAGCTTAAAAACAAACGTAAAAGCCATAAAACACAGACTCATTTCTTTTTACTGTATCACTGCTATCTACATGGTGTAAAAAGAAAGTTTAAAATTAACGTCAGCAAGTTTGGTGCCAAAAATTATAATGCTTGAATATCACAGTCTGTAAAGAGAAACAGGATGAAAGCAGTCATAATGCATTGCTGACCGCAAAGCTTTGAAATGGCATTTTTTTGTACTGCCATAATACGCCATATGCTTTTACTTTGTCTTTGTTTACAGCAAGATTATTGGCTGTCTTCCTACAACAGAACTGACTGCTGGTTAGTATGTATGGAGAAGAACCAAGAATTATCAGGGATGGGCGTATCTCAAGTTTTGAAATGTCACAGAAATTTTATGTTGATAAATTTAATATCATATTTCTGGATATGATACATTCAGTACATCCAAATGTATTGAAATGTGTTGTGCTATTTATACTCCCATTTACACTGTCCTGATGGGCATTTCACTCATTTGTTTGATTTTATCAACAATAATACGACATGTGGTTTCGTTTCCACATTCCTGTTGATTTGCTGAAACATGAACCTCTGGGTCATTGTCAGTCCAGGTGAAATTGAATTCATGCTCAGTTGGTTTCAATAGAACATTAAGTTGGATGTTATTTTAGCCCGCACACTGCTGCCAAGTATGTTTGCAAACTGTGCCACTGGCCTACCCTTTCATTTGCAGTCACTTACATCAGCATGAGAGTATCTTTTGCCAGGCAGGCTGAAATGGGAAACCACATTGTTTCCTTTTAGATCTACTAAAAACCAGGAAAATAAAACTTATGGATTAGCTCTGTGTTTTGTGAAATAGGGTTATTTCCCTTCTTTGTGGAACTGAGATCAATAGAAACTAACATCCTTGTTGAATACGGTGATGGAGCCAACGTTTCCTGTGCTTAAAGCCTTGAGGGGGGGTTCTGCTAGTAAAAACAACAAAAACAACCTATATATTAATTTGTTTCACTACTTCTTGACAAATATTAGCTCATCTATATCTCTTTAGAACATTTCCACCGTCTACCTGGCACCCACACTCCGTCAACAGGACCAGGAAGTGGTCCTTCAAATGTCCAACTTATAAACCCATCTTTATGCCTGGATCTCCGTGGTCCAGCTCCATGCTGGATACCACAGAGGTGTCCAATTTCTCATGTCTTGGGAAAATGGCAAAAAGAAAATATTCCAAAATGAACCGTGACAATAACTTTCCTTTCAAGAAACTAAACTACTACATGATCATACAGACGACAGAGTGGTGTGTATCTAGCAGGCCACGTGAGCTCCCAGTCCACTGGAGTCTGTTCTGGGACTCTTTGGTGCCTGACTGGCTGCAGCCCACAGCTTCCACGGACCTCCTCTTTTGAATGCGGTGTAGCAAAATCTGATAAGTCCCAGTGATGGGGCTTCTTAAGTCCAGGCTGCTGTTGAGGAGATGGACCCCAGTGATACCGAGATCCTCCAGTGCCACTTTCACATTGAGCTCATCTGAGCTGAGGATGTAAGTGGGCTCAACCAGATGGGAGGGTGTGGGGCAAAAGGAGGGGTAGGCCTGGGGGTACTCAATGCCTCTCAGCCACTCGCAGGACATGATCTGTGCTATCGTGAGGCGATCGATAGGCACCGGCCTTAAGAGGCCCTTAATGATCTTCTGGCACGATTGAGGGACATAGGAGGGGATGGTGTAAGAGCCCTGCAGGATACAACGTCTAAGCTTACTTGTGTTAGTTGCTTTGAACGGCATGGTGGCAGTCATCATGAAGTAAAGCAGGATACCCAAGGCCCAGATATCTGCATATTGACCGATGTAACATCTGTCTTTGAACAGCTCAGGAGCTGCATACGGCGGAGAACCACAAAAGGTGTGTAGGACATCGTTGGGACAGCAAAAGGTGCTAAAACCAAAGTCACCCACTTTAATGCAGTAAGTGCTGGTGTAGAAAACGTTCTCTGCCTTCAGGTCCCTGTGGACAATATTATTATCATGCTGGAAAAGAGAAGACAAGAGTTTGAAGTCATTATATTTACTTTCAGTTTTGGGTTTGTGTGTGTGTGTGGGTTTTTTTTTTTTTTTTGCATTAGAATGAATAGAAATTAATAACACACACAATCCCTCCTGGAGTATTTTATTGCTGTTGTTCGCAGCGTTCACATGAAAGTGAATGTTGACTCACCATGTGTTTGACTGCAGACAGGACCTGTGAGAACACAAACTTGCCCTCCGGGTCCGACAGACGCCCCCTTGTGCTGATCCGGGTGAACAGCTCTCCTCCGCTGGCATACTCCATCACCAGGTAGAGCCGCTTGAACGTCTCCACCACCTCATACAGGCGCACAATGTTGGGATGAGCTAACTTCTCCATGCAGGAGATCTCAGAGGCCAAAAGTGCCTGTGTTCGCTTGTCCAGCTGCACCTTGTCCAAGATTTTTACCGCCACTCGCTCTATCAGATGAAGACAGACATGGGTGAGGGAAATTAGGCAACAAGGAACGAAAACATCCTCCCACTTTTGTTTTTGTACTTTCATTCCTTGGGTTGTGAGTGATTTTTCCTTTGTATTTTGATATACTCGTTTGATTTCACTCATTCATAAATGTAAGCTTACAGTGTAATACAAAACGTAGACTGGGAGTCTGAAGTCTGAGACAGTTTAGATTAATGAGATTATGTATCGTCTTCTGACCCGATCTGGGTCTGCAGAGTTGAGATGAGCTGACGCAAGTGTCTTGTGAGTCAGGGTGACTCAGAAGATTCATGATTATATGACTCTTTTCTCGCTGAAAGAATACATTGAAAAGACAAAAGCCAATAATAAACTTACATGTGTCCTCTCTGTAGTGTTAGAAATGTGTTCATTCAGTTTGGTTTGGTTTAGTGGTACCTTTTGAATCATTTGCATTAACACGGCCCCCCACAGTGAATTTCTATCTGCATACGGTCTCCTGTTTTCCAACCAACTGGAGAAACTCTGGATTATTTCCCTTCATTGGCTCCAGATGGAAGCATTACCATGTGAAGCTGGAGCGTGCACATCTTTTCATCCCTGCAAATGGAGGGAGTTTATCACATTCAGCCACACGTCCTACCTGATCACAGGATCTCACCTTTAGTTAGGTCATGTATTCCCAGTTTCACCTTGGAGAAGTTGCCAGAGCCGATCTCGCCCCTCAGCTCGTAGAGCCCCACCCGTCGACCAAATATCAGATCATTCATTACTCTCTCTGAATGTGTCAGATCATAGAAGGCCTTGCCGAACGCAGTGCGCTGCATTGACTCCTCCTCCGTCATGTTCTCCTTTTTCTCCGGCCTTTTTCCCATCTTTGGGGACATTTGGGCGATGATCTCCTCCTGACGAGGAGCTGTCTTCATGTGGCCCCCTGTGATGGAGAAAATAGTCCAGTCATTGTCATACTACATGATAAGACAGCAACGATTAGAAGTGATTATTTACTGCAATACGTTGGCTCTAACAATAATGCAGCAAGTTCAGAAATTTTAAAGAGCTGTCTGCACTTACATGTCTTGCCTCCTATGTTCTTCTTGCTCTTCTGTGTGTTGATGGAGTTATTTCTGCTGGTCAAATACATGACTCCTACCTGCAGGCACCGCACTGTACTCTGCTGTCCTTTGCAAATTGGATCCTTTGAAGATTTGAAACGAAAAAGAAGTCAATTGCAAAGAAAACAATTTTGCACTGAACAAAAAATAAATAAATAAATAAATTAAATAAAAATAAGAAAAATACATATAAAATGCATGATTTGAATTTTAAAACCAACCAGGAAAAAAAAAGGATGGAAGCTGTTGCTCGGAGATGTGATGGTGTCACTGTGATGGTGTCACTGCTCTTCCTCCCCAGCTCTCCCCTTATGCTGCAGCATTGAGTACTGATGTATAATCCAGAACTATCACGCTGTAATCCCAGAATGTTGGACTCCACCCACACAGACAGAGAGCAGACAGGCTTTGCAGGGGCCTCTTTAACCCTGAGACATGAACGTGGATCCAGGTACAGGTGCATGAACAGGACAATGATGAGATTACCTCCATAATGTTCTGCATATGCACATCCTTCTCAGGGGTCAGTGGCTGGAAGGAAGCTCACGTTGCATTGAATTTCTCACATGGCAACCGCTTGAATTAACAAAAGCTTTTGGGATTTTTTTTTTTTTTTATCCCCAGAATTGTTTACACATGATTATTTTATCCTGTGATGATAAAAGCTGCGCTGACTGCAGATATAAAAACTACCAATCTTTTCATTTTCCGCCAAATCAAAACAAACAAACGAAAGAAAGGGAAAAAAAAGTCATATTTGACCTTTATAACCTTCACCAGAATTTAAAAGAAGGAAGTCTGTGATTGGCTTTGTGACCGGGCTCCACAGTAACACAGTGACCCAGAAACTGACTGTGAGTCCAGACAGAGACAGGGCCAGACAGTCCGCACATGTTGACTGTCACTGCCGCCCAGACTGGACGCACTGGATTGTCTCGCAGTCATCGTCGTGCATTAGCTGCATGTGCTCACGTTGTGAATGATTCATTTTAATCCCATCACCATCTCAGTGATTATCTCATGCAGCACATGTAGCACTGAATTTAATTCCTCTGATGAGGAAAGGTTTACTCTGCAGGCTGCCTTCAGACGGGGGGAGCTTCGTCCTACAGGGCAGAAAAAAAAGAACACAAACAGAAAATCATGCTGCATTTCATTATCAGTATTTTTGATCAAGATTAATGAATAAAAAGATATAGAGGTCTGGATATTCTTAGAAATCTTCCCACCTTTACAAATAAGATCATTTAATGGACAGTATAACCAAAAAATAGTTGAAGGCTTTCAATCTAGATAAGAAAAAATAAATTGATGCTGATGAATGCATCTAAAAAGTGAGAGTAATCTAAAGTATTTTAAAGGACAATGTGTTAATTTTTACAGATTTTTGTGAAATGTTCTGAGCACCCGAAAGGTCTGAGGGAAGCTTGTTTCTACAACTGATGTTTCCAAGTTAAGGAACTTTCACTGTCATCCTTTAAGCCCTGAAATGCTTCATCTCCCGAGGTGATTCATCCGCTTTTCGTTTCACAGGAGTTGTGAGTCTTTATGTTATACTCATGTAGTTTTATTGGACCAGTTGGACTCACAGGTTTCTTGGTTGTAAGTCTTTTTATTTTACGATACGTATGGCTCCTCCTGCTCTTTTAAGGCCTTAAACCTCGTGTCAAATTTGTTGAGTTACTCGCACCGACATAACATGCAATCTACATAATTAAATCAAGTAATTACTATGACTGAATCTTGGCTTCACCAGCATTATGACAGAGTTTCAATAACATTTGTTGCCACTTTAATGAAAGGAATCAACAATCGTAACTGCTGCAGGCATCACCTTAATCAAGTTGTCTGGGTGCTGATGGCTCTCTGAACGATGATCCGTTGATCCCGGTGAAAATGAGGGGATCACATCAACACATCAAAGACGGACTAACACCTTATTGAGGTATGAATGGAAAATCAACTAAATGCAAACACTATCAGCTGATTCCCTGTGATCAAACCAAAACATGATAATAGACCAGGACAAAGGGACAAAATCAGTCCTCAGGTCGCCCATTTTCAGATATATAATTGACAAACCATTTGGCGCGTTCTTGGGCTTTTTTGCCTGCATCACAAGCTCTCAGTTAAGTTTCCATTTTTCTGGAGTAGATATCATAAACCTACATGTCTGCGAGCCTGCTTGATAAACAGTTTCTTATTCCCACTCAGTCTTTCTGTTTCCTCTGGAGAGAGAAAGAGGCAGAGATTTGAAGAGCAGCTCTGAGAGGTCTGGCCATTTGGCGTCATGTTGAATAAACACAAAGGTGCTGGAGTTTTCAGAAGGGGAGGCTCAGGCCCCCATGCTGATCCTGTTTATGTGTTTGGGCTAGGTTTTGTTTTAAGTCAGAGGTGCTAAACACCTTCCCCCTGAGATAAAAGATGATTAATGCCTTTGACTGAGCGACACTTTAATGGCTCAAGGCTACTTAAGCACTTCATTAGAGCGAGCTCAGGCCCGGTCGACACACTCGAGTCACTCGGTCCTCTCACAGAAGAAACAGAAAAGCTGTAAGAGATTTCCTTTGAAGTAGCTCCTGCTTGTAAGAACTCCATCCCACAAAGCATTTAGCATGGAAATTTGATTAGCTCTCACTTTTTTTTTTTGACTCCACACCACTCTGAGACCTGGTTTTCAGGCGACATTTGGGGCTGAAGCTTGATCCCATATAAATATCAGAGGCATCACTGAACAGAGGAGCACTCAGGATCTGGCTGCTGAGGAGAAGATTAGGATTAAAAACCATGGATGTAGCCCGGCCGCTCCTTCTCCTCCTGTGTGCCCTCCACCTGACCTGTAAGTACTGTTTACTCTGCTCTACTCTGCCGCTGCTGCTGTGGCATTATAAACACAGGACTGGACTGACACTGGACTGACACCGCTCTGCTCAGATCTTTGCTAATCCACTGATAAATTGGTAATTGGTTATATGTGGTAGCAGTACAACATTGTGTGACGCAGCAATAGTAAAGTGAAAGTCCTAAACTGAAAATTGCGTTTTTTTCCCCCTTGCAAATCCAAAACTATACATATTTCATTCATATTTTTTAAAAGCTACTGTTCCAAATATTCATGTATATGACACATCAACAAATGACCTTTAAGAAGATATATTTCAGTTCAGTTGTTGCCTGTCTTCAACATTAAAGATTGCACTATATATTAGATATCTTATTATATTATGAATAATTATTTCAAACTGAACTCATTTTAATGCAGGTGTGTTTATTTCCGGTTTTCTAGTGACTGAAGTGTTGGGCAAACACACCGATCACCGAAACCTGTTCACACAGAGAGTGTGCTGCAAGAGACAGAGCCACTTTGTGTACATTGGACAAGGTAAATTACTCAACCCCTCCCTCGGTGAAATTATTGCCCCAACTAATCAGTCTTCATATGCTTTGTAGACAAAAAAAATGGTGGCTTATCCTCACTTTTCACAGTTTGAGAAAATCTAATTATTGTAATTTGAAGTCACCTCTGCATCTCGTCTCTGCCCTCAGACATCTCTGGGAGTCCTGTCAGCATAGATGTGGGAATGTGCAGGTCTCACTGTGGAGCAACAGCCAGGCCATCACATGAAGCAGGCCAGCAGGATTACCCCAAACACTCCTCCATGCTGGAGTTTCTCAGGAGCAAAAAGGTGCGTTTCCCAACAACACCACCGGGGGGCGATGTGACTTTGTGATGATCTGTGAACGGCCATGTCCTGAAATAAAAGAACTCAGGAACATTACATAACACAATTTAAATGTGACTTTATAAAGTAACCATATATACATTTATATAAAAAGTAGTATTTTGTTCAATCACTAAATGCTTTAAAGGTATAAAACACCAAGCACACGCTGAGCTGGTTTAAACCAAACAACAAGGTCTGACCTTTCTGATCCAAACTGGCCCCACAACAGATGAGGACTCGGGGGCCTGCTGGACCAGAGAGCCCCGAGATCCTGAACCAGCTGCCCTCCTGCGGCAGGAACCAGGTGTGTGAGCCGACCGGGGTGCGGGTGGACCGGGTGCTGCTGCTGGAGGGGCCCCGGGAAGTGGAGGTGATCGAGGAGTGTCACTGTGAGATCAGGCTGACCGAGTGCATCCGAGTGCCCGCACTGAGGACCTACTACTCTGAGACCCCGTATGAGACTGTGATCGACGTGGGAGGTTGCCCCCGGTCCAAGGGCTCTCCAGGTGTGTGTGTGTGGCAGATTTACCTGCCTGAAAACAACAAGAAACAGCAAATTACTGAAAGTAATAGTGCTTTTAAATTGAACAGTCTTCATCATCAGCGTTACCAAGTGCAACATCATAACAGTGTAAAACATTATTGTTCAAATTATTATTTTTGATGATAATTTTTTTCCTGCCTCTATTTAAGTTTAGCCTTTTTTGGATAATTAACACACAGGAAAAGTGCATTGTTTTTGTGTTTTGACAAAAAGATTCAAACAATATTTAGGGTCATGGTTTCCATCGGGTTATACAAATTATTTAAAGCTCAAGGTCTTTTTGTTTGGCAAAGAATTACACGTGGAATTAAAGAATTAGTTTTAGTGATGAAAACAAATTTTTGATGTAAACTTCCTTTAACAGATTCATGTGTTGAAAGCTCTGCTAACTTGAGCTAATCCTGCGTTTTGCGCTTTAATGTTGGAACAGTCTGTTTAGATGTGATTCGCAGATCACGGTCGAACCGATCCTTCACAACATAAATCTGACTTTTTCTTTATGCTTCATTCACAGAGGGATTCTCTTGTGTTCCCACTAAGTTTGACTCAGCCTTAGTGGAGACTCCCAACAAAGTGGATCTGATCCAGACTGTGGTGGCCTGTGAGCTGAAGGAGAGCTGCTACAGGGTCCCATATGTGGAGTATTACTATGAAATAGTCCATCATGCAGATGGAATCAAAGAGGAGAGACTCAAAGTAAGTCTAAATCCAGTAAACTAGCAAAACACTCCTCTGACTATGGGAATTTAATTGGCGCGGCATACTTAGCACCAGAAAGTGATTCATTTGTGATGCTGAATTCACACTTTCTTTTGTAATTGAGCTGAGAGGAAACGGGGGCCTTGCTTGGTGCCAGACGGTAATGAAGTATCTTTATTCATCAGACATGTATGGAAGACAGCACTTAATCAAGCACTGGCCAGTGGCTGGCACCGCACACCGTGGTGTGAAGGGCTTCAGGATGGGCTGCATGTTGATTTGTGCACAACCTGCAACAATACACATGAGAGACTGGCAAGTTTTGTTTGAATACAAATAGAGGGGGAGGGTGTGCACCTCTTCACCTACACCCCAGGTGCACAGAAGAGGGAAAACATGCTGCACATATCCAAATTCCTCCAGCATTTTAAGTGAAAAGCACCAATTTATTGTGAATCAAAGACAATGAATCTTGCCAGTGCTTCAATGCCCCTCATCAAAAAGAAGGGTTTGCTTTTGATAAAGTATTTCTGACTGATTCTTTCGATCAAACAAACATTTGTAGCACTAGACTCGTTCAGTGAACTCTTCACACGATATTCTCGTCACAACATAAATCAGGAATTATTGGCCATTTTAGGACAGTTTCTTACTAAAGCAATCGATCCTCAGAGAGAATTCAAGCAAAAACACAGGCTCCAGTTTTGGTCATCTGTTTTGTTTAAGCACCGAAGGTGCGAGCGGAGTGCAAACACAAATGGCCCCTGCAGGTGTCGAATCAAAGCAGTTAACATGCTAAGCAGCAGCTGGTCCCAGCTCAACTGGGTCAATATTTGCGACAAGCTGTGAGCTCATCGCCCTCTCTCTGTGTTGCTAATTTTCCACAGGAAATAGATGTGGGCAGATGTTTGGGAGGCTGCACCACAGGAAACCGATGCCTTCTCAGGTAAGTATGAACCACAGCTGCTATGCCCACACACACACCTCCTCTGCCGCTCTCATTACAATTGCCTGTGAGCTCTGACACCCTTGATATTCAGCATGTTGGCCTTTCTCGGTTAATTCCTGCACCCGGTATCTCCTTGAAACCTCTGCTTTGCTTTGAGATTTTGGCTCTCACTTTAGGATAAGCTGTTGTGTGGTCACGAAAAATCCCTCTGTCTGTGTGTGTAATTAATGCAGATTTTCATTGGTTTGCCTTTATCCCTGTATATTTCATAGAGGCAGTGCTATTTTTTTTTTACCAGGACTGACTGTATAATAACAACAACAGCGCTTTCATACAAAGCTTACTCATAAACCACCCCATCTGAAACTAATAACAACTCCAACCGGGGGAACTGATACACAATATTGCTTCTGTACTTGTTGCACAATAACAATGAGACCAACAATAGACCAGTAATGGTTTAACCCTTTATTTGGAATTTCCTAGTAAAAGAAAAATAAAATTGTGTTGAGGGAGCGACACAGCACACAAGCTCACTGTTTGGTGCAGTGAACAATGGGATTTTTAATCTTCTGGATTTTCTGCTGCAGGAGTCCATCTGATCCTGAAATTTGCCACTTGTGGGCTGAAAGACAGTCCAGCTCCTGCGTTCCTCACGGCTATGAGAGTCACAGCTTTCTGAACCAGCACGGGCAGCTACGCACCATCCTCTCCATCACTTCCTGCTTTTGCCAAAACTGAACACTGCGCCCCCCATTGGAAAGCAAACCTCCAAGACCTGAGGGGGCTCCCAAAGTTTTTAGCTTTGATCCAGGGTGGCTGCAGCCCAGTGAAACAAATGTTATGCCATTCATCGAAGACTATTCTGCCCTTAAAGTATTATTGTATATTATGTAATATATGTAAAAATCATAATTTTGTAAATAAATTTAATAAATTTTGAATTGTCCTCTGACTGCTGCAAACCACATTTTATCCGAACTATAAACATGACAAGTGGTGAAAAGGTATCACAGGTAGTTTATCCTAACAAGTGGATTTTACATACACACCATGAAGATGGTCTTTTATAGAGTATTGAAAATTTTAAATCACAATATATGAATCAAGGAAAACTGATACAAATCTGCATCAGTATCAGGGTCAAACTTTTAGGATGCACTCAAATGAGGGGCCAACTTTTCAAATGTCCCTCTGAAAAAACACACGTGCAGGTAGTTAATGTGGCTCTGTATTTTGATATCAAAGTGTGAAACAACACTTTTCTGTGACTGCCTAAAGACAAGACTTTTATGGCTGGCTTGTAAAATGTCACGCAAGGGGAAAGAAAACTTTGATCTCTTAAATGTTTATTGCAGTGGGAGGAAAACTTTTTCTTAAAGTCTCAATGTGTCTTTAGGTCGTGCGTAATTGTGCGTAAAGATCAAACGCCGCAAATGGCACAGTGTGTTTCTTTGGCAGGAATTTGGGTTGGCTTCGAGAGATAACTGAAAAATAACCACGTTTAACCAACACAAAGTCTTATTTTTATGCTGAGGGATAATAGAAATAATAGCCCTGCTGCATGAAGGTGAAACGATCCAAGGATTCACACTGAAAAAAAAAATCAACTCTTTCCGTGGTGAAAAACGGAGGATCACCAGATGAACTGGATAAGCAGTTATGTAAATCTCACCAGGTGTAGCCAGCGACACCGGCCTCTTTATCGAAATAATTGGTTTCCACCTACCACACTGAGCCCATTATTCTAAATGGATGGATCCATTTAAGCGCAGTTAGCCTCCCGCGGAGAGTGGACTTCCTCAGGAGGTCAGCTCGGAGGTTACTCTGCTCACGGTCTGCACGTTTCTCCAATCTGTAAAGTCATATTTCAGACGAAAATCTGTGTCCTGCAGCTGAAAACTCACTGATCGACGAGTACGAAGCTGTTTCAAAGGCAGAGTTTAGATTATTTGAGCCTTTATTGTCAGACGTGGGGACAATGGGCTTGAATAAAATCTCCAATCGGTTGTTCACACCTTGTTAACACCGCCATTAGTCTTCCTTTACATTGGCTGATTGGTGATTTACATTTGCGACCAAATAGCATCTTTACTGCTGTTTACTGAGGCTCTGGGGGCACTGAAGAGCGAACGGGGCTGTTTGATATAAAAAGTGGAGCCTCTGGGATCCAGCAGTCACTCGGACTCCAAGTTGCCGGCTGGTTGTGTCTGCTCATCACTCAGAGATGTTGGTGTTTGTGTTCAGCTTGGCCGCTTTAGTGTGCACCACGGCCGCTCGGCCTTCGCTCAACTACCTGCAGAATCACTTCTCCGCGGTGGAAGAGTCGGAGGAGGTCCGCTCGGCCGCCATCAAGAGACTCCTGGAGGTTTTTGGGATGGACGACCCCCCTTCAATCCACGGACACAAGCAGCCCCCACAGTACATGCTCGACCTGTACAACACGGTGGCCGACGTGGATGGTGTGACCAAGGACCCGTACCTGCTGGAGGGGAACACTGTGCGCAGTTTCTTTGACAAACGTAAGATGTGATTTTCTGCATGCATGCTGGCAGACTGCAAACAAACAAACAAACAAACAATCGAAAAAACAAAACAAAACAAAACAAAACAAACAAACTCCTGAACGTCTCTAACTGAATGATTTTCCTCTTGCAGTGCAAAGCGAGCAGGTGGAGTTCAGGTTCAATCTGTCCACTGTTGCGAGAAGCGAGAAGATTCTGACTGCAGAGCTTCATCTTTTCAAGCTGAGGCCTCAAGCCACAATGACCTTCAACAGACATCACTTCTGCCAAGTACGTACAACAATCCAGTCTGGGTGTTGAAACATTAAAGTGACTTATACTCTAACATACTCTAACATCTCGGATGCCTCCGCTGAGCTAATCTCTCTACGAACCTCTATTTCACTCAGGTTAGTGTGTATCAGCTGCTCGGCTCCACCAAAACCAACAATACACAGGAGAAGAAGCTGCTGTCGTCTAGACTCATCCCAGTCCACTCTACGGGTTGGGAGGTGTTCACCATCACACAGGCAGTGAGTACGCTCTTCCCTTTCAGCTCGCAATGGACTCCCTGAGGCAGATGCCGGACCCATAAGTAGAGAATTCTTTGTTTTACTCACCAATGTGAACGTCTCCCCCGAAGGTTCGCACCTGGATGGTTGACGAAGGCAGCAATCTGGGACTCCATGTGGTGGTTCGGACTCTGGGAGGAAGCCTCATGGACTTGAAACTGATCCGCTTTGCTTCCGGACGCAACCACCACCAGAGCAAGCAGCCCATGTTGGTTCTCTTCACTGACGATGGCCGCCGCTCCACCACTCTGGAGAGCATAGGTGAGACTTGACTGAATATACAACTCAGACATATTTATGATTTTACTTCAGATCGACGGGGGGGGGAGGACACACCCATCATGTATTTAAACAGCTCTCTGTACATTTTATACATCACAAATGTAAACTCCCTTCTTAGGTTAAGAGCAATGTTGGAAGAAATACGACAAAATATTCCCAAATGTGGATGGTACCTCACTCTAAATGTCACACAGGACCTTCAATACTCACTTTAAAGATGTCTAAACCTCCCTCCTCTCCCACCAGATCCAGATGATGCCACAGCCGCATCCCGTTTGCCTCATGCCCCCATGTCAGTGCCGCCCTCCCGCAGCGCTCGCTCCCTGGACCACAGTGACGAGGACGGCACGTCTATGCCCTGCCAACGCCTGCCTCTCTACGTTGACTTTGAGGAGATCGGCTGGTCGGGCTGGATTGTCTCTCCCAGGGGGTACAACGCCTACCACTGCAAAGGCTCCTGCCCATTCCCTCTGGGCCAGAACATGAGGCCGACCAACCACGCCACTGTCCAGTCCATCATCAATGCCCTCAAGCTGATCAAAGGCATTGAGACGCCGTGCTGCGTGCCAGACAAGCTTTTCTCCATCAACTTGCTCTACTTTGATGATGATGAGAACGTGGTGCTGAAACAGTATAACGACATGGTGGCTGGAAGCTGCGGCTGCCACTGACATCAAGTAGCCGCTCGGTGGACGGCTGCACAGATATTAATTAAAAATACAAAACAAATTGGGTTTGGGGGCATTAACAGTCAGATGCCCTCTAAAACTCAACTGCACCTAATGATTAATGTGCTAAGCCCCACATTGTAATATATGTAAATATTCATAAATTATAATATATGACAGTGATGGAAGTGACATCCTGGGAAAGGTGTAAATGTGTATATTTTATGTTTCCTGTTGTGAATGATTATACAGTCAGAATAAATGTTGTAAAAAAAAGTTTATATATAGTTGAATTTATTTGTTTTAGATACATTTTTATTTTCTGAGGATGTGTTTGATATTTGATCTTGTCTGAGGTGTTGTTTATGAGGACAGGCCTGAACAGACGCTTGGCATAACACTTTTATCGAACTTGGAGTTCTACAATTACAGGAATCAGCTTTGGAGAGCCATTTTGTCAATTTGTGTCCATTATTTCTACAAAATATTTGTGAGAAGTGTTAATTTTCTTCTTGACTGTAAATTTTGTACCTGCAGTAATTTGGTACAGAAAAAAAACATCCCTGTTACAAACTAAATTATCACTTATGATGCTCAAATAGGAAGTAGCCTTTTACTTTCTCAGTGCATTTGCATTTATTTTAATGTTGATTTAAGGTATATCGCCCATTTTCAAAATGAATGCATAAGCATTTCCTGAACATTAATTGTGCTTGTTGGCTGGGATTGGCTCCAGCAACCCCCGAACCGGAAACAGAAAAAGCGGCAGAAGATGGATAGATGGATTACTTGTGCTTTAATGAGTTTAGCATGTTGCAGAAGAACACAGAGTTTGTGTCTTGGTGTCTCGGTGTCGTCTCACAGTCTCTGGACTCAGGACCCGGGTGCAGGACTCTTCAGATCATGTCTGGAGAGATGCTGCACTATACCCACAGCAATACAGTCACCCAGCACATTGACAGCCGTCCTTAGCCGATCCCTGTCCACAATCATGCAGGAAGTTTTCAGGTATTTTTTACCACCACCAACACGTGTTAAGAGCCCTAAATCTGTGTCAGAAAATGTGTAACTTGGTTTATGTTGATATAAATGTGTCAGTGTAGCCCAAAAAAGATATACACTTACAAAATCCAGTCGACTACAATAATATGTGAAACGCCCTCAAGGGGCAGTCCCACAGATGCCAGCGCTAACGTCAAGGAGACCATACCGGACTGGGGAAGCCCTGCAGCCCCCTTAGCTGCAACTGTGGTCGTTATACTGCATTTAAATAATAAACAAGTTAAATATCCAAAGACTTTGAAAAGTTAAAAAGAAAAATATTTTCCTGAGTAATTTCAAAAGACTTCAGTGAAGCAGCATGAAAATGTCACAAACATGGTGAATGTGATGCAATGGCGTTTTTTGTATAAATAGTTTACGGTAAAGAAAAGAAAGAACAGGTGGAAAAAAATGTGCAGCAAAGGTGGCTGACTTGAATTGGATTTAGATGTTAGACCATTGGCCCAAAAAGGCAACTGTAAGATGTGTTTAAACATCAGTCTCTATAAATAAACAGACAAGTGTCTAACATTTCAACATCTTATTGAGGATAACATGTCAGAAGAAATGTAACAGCTATTTGTGTAGTAAACTAGTATTTGTTATTGATTAAAGACACTTTTGGGTAAATGACTAAATGACTAAATTTCAAAGTCTTTGAACTCTGAAGTTGCTGCAGCTCAGATGAAGTGAAAGAACCAGTTAAAAGTGTGCACTTGATTGTACCTGATGATGATGACTTGGCCCACACTGAGATCCATGTTATAAACCTGGGCTATGAATATGGACGCTACGGCCTCATACAGTGCTGTACCATCCATTGTCAAGGTGGATGCTACAGGCAACACGAGGCGAGTCACACTTTCATTCATCCTCAGATTCTCCTCTAGACACCGGAAAGTGATAGGTAGAGTCGTAATACTGTGAAAAAGTTCTGTTCATGAAATGTACAAGCCATGTTTCGTGGAAAACAAATCATTATTCAAAGTTCAGCAGCATATTATGTTTGCTATCATTTGAAGCCACACACCTTTTCTTACAGGTGAGACAGGCAGCATTCAGGTTGTAACTAGAACTAGAAGTCCCACGCACCTGGATGATGTCCCAAAGGCGGTGGAGAGAATCTCAGAGAGACCAGCCATAAATGTGAAGGGATTCTTGCGCGTGACAGTGAAATAGATCAGGGGCAGGGTGATCAGGCTGTGGATTGCAAAGCCAGTGACGACAGTGAGAAAATACATGGCAAGTTGCTGTCCCATAATTGTAGTGTCTTGGAGCTTCAAAATCGCTCCTCCAATGATGAAGATGATCCCTGCCGGAGAACACCTGTGAGAAATAGATGAGATCAAGCATAGGTGAGGAATCCCCGTTGGGTCGGGGGCCAGGTTTCAGTGTTGTTACATTTAAAAAAAATTTCAATGACTCACAGGAGGTCTTAATCACAAATGAATGTTACATGATGTTCTTACCAGATGACTATCCAGATCAAATGCATGTTGGCTTTATTTAGGCAGGAAAAAAAGTCCTTCAGCGGTTTTGCCTCATTCTCCATATGGCTCAGGATCAGGCCAAAGGCAATACAGAAGACTGCTAAACCCAAAACATTCATTCCCTCTGCAGTGCCTGGCATTGGCACTGTATCATCTAAAGGGGTTCAAACAGGCCTAATGATGTACAAACCATGACAATAAGCATGCATATGCACTTGCAAATATGGGGAAGGGGGGGAAAGAGCCTTTTTTGCACTCACTTGTTTGATTGCCAACACCACTTTGGGAATAAACTGTTTTATACTGAGTAAAAGGCAGAGGAAAGTGAGCTGACATGTATCTTAAAGCAAAATGATTGAACAAATGAAAAAACTGAGCTCACCGTTCTGAAACAGGCTATCACCAGGTTTGGAGGAAACATGTTTCTGCAAAGCAATAAAAAAAAACAAAAAAAACAAGATCACATATTAGCTTTGACTGGATTCTTATTGTTCACCTGAGAAACCTGTTTTTAATGCACACCTCATCAGATCCAGAAATGAATCCACAGTATGCATGGCCTTCACTTGGCCAACAGGGGACACTGAAATGAGGTTGCGTGCTTTTCCTGGCTGGATAAGACTAACTACGAAGATGCCAGTGCCCACAGCCATGAAGGTGGTTACTCCATAAAAGCACAGAGCGTGGAGCCCCATTTTCTGACAAGCCTTCATGTCTATAGAAGAGATACCTGAAACAAGAAGAAGTCTGTAGTTATTTCATGTAATATTCTTAAATGTATGTGTCTGGCTGATATATGTCAAGAATGCATACATAGAACATAGAATATAATGAAAGCATCCCTTTCACACACACACACACACACACATCAAACTTGGCCATAACTTATGCTCTTATTTAGAATAACAAACAAATCGAAAAGTAAAAAAAAAATGAGGAGGTACATGTGTGGCCATGTAAATGTGATATCTGCTGACCTGTTTTAAAGTTGGGAACTAACCTGTAATCAGGCTGGAGACGATGAGAGGAAGCAACAACATCTGCAGCATTTCCATCAGCAGCTCCCCAGGAAAGGTGAAGAATCCAATTTCCCTGTCCGTCATGTTAGCAAACCGCAGACCAAAACCCAGACCGAACCCTGTAAAGCAGCACAAAGACAGTTCTGCATGTTGGTGTGTCCACGAACCGTCACTACACCTGCAGGAAGTGCAAATTCTAATAAAACCGGCCCACAAAACAGCGTTAAATCTGTACCATACCTCTGGAAAAACAGACAGTGGCTTTGCTTCTTTATCATATCAGTATCTCACACACACTGTGATTACTCGGTCAGTGGTTAAGCTTTGCTATCATCCAAGAAAAGCGAGGAAGCATACAAAGAAGCCAAAGGAGTGCAATCACATGGACTTCAATTCCCGTGAAAGGTGATCTTTAACAAGCCAATTAAAGGGCTCCACTTACTGATTTATGGACATTACATATTCAAGCCTGCTTCAACACGGATAACTTTTTTTTTAAAGAATTGGGTCAAACGTTTGAATTTTTAATAAATGGAGTTACCAATAACAACGGCAGCCACTGTGAGAAGCACAAAAGAATTTCTCCAGAGAAAAGCTTTGAAATCATATCTATTCTTGGACAAAGGGTCCAAATAAGACGTCTCAGAGGTCCCTGGGCTCGTATTGGTATCGTAGTCATCTGTGCTGGCCACAGTTTGTAGTTTAGAGCAGCAAACCATCTTCTTAGACTGCAGGAGAAAAGACAAGTAAGAAATTCAAACTCTCCACATTACATGACAAAACATGTACTATTTATAAAAGTTGTCCAAATAAAAATAAATACAAATAAACAAACAAACAAATAAAAACACAAAAAATAGAACACATATTTGGAATAGCTTGTACAACATGTTTTTCAAAGCAAATTTATTAAGACTTTAAGAAGACTTCTTAAAAAGGCTAAGACAAAACCTTATAAAACATCTTTTTTTACTTTCATTTGCAATGAATACCAGCAAATAAACCCTCGATTCAAACCTTTAAAAGAACTGCTAGGATCCAGGTGTTTTTTTCTTGCAACCTGAAACTGTTTTCAGTTGAGAAATGATATTCTTCCTTTCAGCAGGTTTCCGTTTGTCCACCAGCTCTCAAACGTTGCGTTGCTTTTCTAATCTTGTCATATCCAACACTTGTTGGATTCAGAAATCAGAAGCTGAATCTAAAATTATCCACATGAATTTTGTGAATTGGAAATCGTACAACAGCTGAAAGGTTCTGAAATAGCAGAGCTGGATGTGGATGTGCTGCGAGGTATATGCTTTTCTGTAATTTCCATACAAAATTAGCCCTGATTATGTGAACCCCTCAGGCAAGGATTAAACAGGCTGAGGCTTTCAAAACAGTGGGAGGTGGATGAAAGAGGACCCTTCCAGCAAAACCCCATCAACTTCCTTATCAGAAAAAAGACAGAAGAGATGTCTGTTTTAATCTAATCTAATAATCTATATGTATTATATTACATTGTTCTTGCAGTATTAAACAGAAGTTTCTGATGAAATCTAATCTAAGTCCAGACATGTTTTTATTGAGCACTTGGTAAATGCATGTGTGCATCTGTTATTCTTTGTCATAATAACAGGGTTTAAGGCAAACAGGTAGGATTAGAGCCAAAAGTGCATACATTTTCACCACAAACAAATAATTCTTTTTATCTCTATGTCTCTGCTCAAACTAAGCTTTTCTCCTGTGAAAAAACGCCATCGCTCATTACTCAAACTATTTGCTCGCTACAAAACTGCGTCTCTAAAGAGTGTAACCTGAGTGCTGACGGAGGCGTTGGCCATAGAATGGCACTAAAGGGGGTTGATACCACTTGGCATGATGCTGGACAACAGCCCTTGCTCATTGTCAGAGGGGCTGCTATTCACAATGGAGAAAACGATGAAATGCTGCCATTATAATGGGGACCAAAGCGCCCCGTGGCAACCCGAAACCTGATCTCCTCTTTGGCTCTGGCTTCCTTTTGTCCCAGTATTTCATATCTGACATATCCACACACCCTCAAGCACTTGATGTTGGAGCCGCAATGGATCTGAGGCTCAGTGTGTGCGCACTCAGACATGGGAAATAAACAAACCATCTTCACTGCACAGCAGCTAGATGCCTACCAGGTTAGTGTCAGTGCTTTTTTGAATCCCAGGATGGGGCTGTTATCCTCATACACTGTGCATGGGGATCTGCAAATAAGATAAAACATAAAAGACCCATGTGCCTGCGAACCAAACGAAGATCCAGGATTTTTTGGTACATCCTTCAAGGTGATGACGAACTTCTCTGATGGTGTTTGTTAATGTCATAGTTTGTTTATTCCATCCACAACAACGTTGCTTCTGTCTTTTAAAGTTATTGATGGAATAGATTAATTCATTGGGATAATTTTATTCAAAGATTGTTTGAATGACATAATTTGTTTGTATATCAAACCAGTTGGGGAAGATAACTTCAAGGCAACTTGAGACGCATTTACTTTATTTATTCTGTGTTTACTTAATATTTTCATTCTCACGGGAGAATTTTCTTTGTTTTACTATTTCATTTCCTTCTTACAGTAAATTAACAGCTCAGAAAACATGACATATAATTCTAAATTAAACCAGCCAAATCAGTCCAGTCCCTTATTTTTGATACTGCATGTGCAGTTTGTAACCCAAACTTTGTCTAAGTTTTGTTTGTGGTGAGCAATCTGAATACTTTGCCCTCCAGTGCATCAGATAGATAGATACTTTATTTTATCGCACAATTCATTCATTCATCAAGCACCATACTGTACAAGAAGATCTATATAATGCTCTTTGCACTTTCCTGCTGTGGTGTGTTTGTATTTGCAGGACTGCACTTATTTTACAAGAAAGGAAATTCTCAGGTGAGCGTGCAACTTTTTTTTTTTTTTTTTTACACTGATGTCAAAACAGAGCTAAGTCATAATATTATCTGAGTCAGTGTTGGTGAAATAAGGCTGACACAGCTGAATTTTGTTTTGTTCTGCACAATACTACACTGTAACTCTAAACTACAGTATCAGGAGACCTGTCCTACTGTGGGGCATGCTACTGTCGACATCACACGGGAATTTCAAATCTTGCTGTTAGGAAAGCCTCTACTGTATGTGAATGTGCCTCAGTATCATAGTTTAGGGAAAAATGTATCTGCAGCAAAAACTCTCTTTTAAAATAAAGCACACAAGTAATATAGAAGACGTCTTGTAATTCAATACTGAAAGTAAATTTTTTAAACCTGTCCCAGACTGTTCTACCGCTATCGGGATTTGGCACCGCAGCTCGTTCCCCTTGACTACACCAACCAGCCAGATGTGAAGTTACCATACGAGCTGATTGGCAGCATGCCAGAGCTGAAGGTAGACCTGCAGACCCCCCCCCCCCACCCCCCCGTGTCCCCAATCCATAATTAATGACCAACTAATCGACAGAATTATTCCAAAGGTTATGTGTTACCCGACTCCTTTAACCTTGAAAAATGCAGATGGGTCCCAGAGTACATACTTTTTTTTTTCTTTTTTTTGGAGGGGGGGGGGCTGATATGGTTCTTAACACACTAACATGAAGGTAAACAGACATCTTCTGAGAAAAGGAGAGTTAGAAGGTCACTGTTAAATTTCTCCAAAATGTGGACCTGACTAAACTTAAGATACTTTGCTCAAGTGATTCTCACACTCACACACACACACACACACACACACACACACACACAAAGGAAAAAGGAAGGACATTAAATCCTGAACAAATACAAGTTCTTGTTTCTGTATGATGAAGTGCACTGAGTTGCTCGGACGGAAACAGAGATCCTGGTGTCCCCTCTGTGCAGGACAACCCATTCCGTCAGAGGATCGCCGAGGTTTTCTCTGAGGACGGCGAGGGAAACATGACACTGGACGATTTCTTGGACATGTTCTCAGTCCTGAGTGAGATGGCACCGCGTGACCTCAAGGCCTACTACGCTTTCAAAATTTATGGTAAACACTTTTTGGGAAAATGGTAAATTTTTATATCATTCATGCTTTACATGTTATAAAATTAATCCAGATTAATTTTGTTGGATTTACTTTAATGCTCAGGTCAGGAATGTAAATACTTTTTTCCTCGAATATTAAATTTTTATATTTTTTATATTTTTGAGGTTGATTGAAGCCCAGAGAGGTCAAACTCCAGGTTAGGTCTGCGACAGAAATCCATTTAGAAGCTGGGAGCACAGAGCTGTGTGATAAACTACTGTCAACACCAGAAGATGAAATATTTCTTTGTATTTACCCAGATAAAGAGCGTCTTTGGTCAAATAAGTACAGGATGAATATTAGGAAAAAATAGGCTCCATGCAAGAAAATCACCCTTTTCCACGGGATTGTTTTTAACTAGGACTTACTGCATATGAAACATACGAAGCATGATTATTAATGCGATGCAGCTGTATGTAAATGGAGCGTGCGCAGTGAAGGGTTATGGACCTGTAAGCATGACGGATGGTGCATGGACTGTTATAAATGATTAATCAGCCCATTATAGAGGCAACAAGCTTGTCAAAGACCAGTTTGTGATCAGCCCCCCCCCCCCACAGCCGCCCTTCCTCGACCTTGATTAACAAATGATGACAGAGGTTACACACACATTGCCTCAGTCATGGATCAAGGAAATTATTCATTTATTATTCAGACACGTAGAGGAGCAACATCGACGAAGGTGGCGTACTGTAAAGTCACAGTTGCGGTTATGATGAAGCAGAAGCTCAGAAACCTGAGACCTGAAATTTTTTTTGTTTTCTTTGTCTCCATACCTGAGACTAATGAAAATTAACTCAGAATAAAAAAAAAATCAAAAAAGTAGTCCAATTGCAGAAACAATTCGTGGAAGTATTTTCCCCAAATGGATATCAAAATATCTAGACAAACCAATTAACCTCTAGATATCTCCTTCCTTCTTTTGGACAGACTTTAACAATGATGACTTCATCTGCAAGTCAGACCTGCAGAAGACTCTGAACAAACTGACGCGAAACGAGCTGACCGAGGATGAGGTGAGGATGGTGTGTGAGAAGGTGATAGACGAGGCTGACCTGGACAACGATGGACGTTTGTCACTGGAGGACTTCCAGCACATGATTGTACGAGCCCCAGAATTCCTCAGGTGAGCCGATGGTAACCATTAGATGGTTGGGCTTTAATGAGGGAAAACCCACCACCATAAATATATAAGAATACCTACATCCTATATCTTATTATGTGGAAGTGAGTTTAATCTAATGTACATTTAACCACTTTATCAGGTGATGATGAGATAATCAAATCACAACTTTCTGCTTTCTCTTCCCAGCACCTTCCACATCAGGATATAAAGAAACTACACAATCGTGTAATATTTCGTCTTTTTTGAAATGCACAAATGGATGGACTGATGCTGAACGTCTTAAAAGCAGAGAAATCCTGACAAAAATACTACTGCATCTTGTGAATGCTGACATTTTCGCTTGTTTGTGTTGATTTTGTAAAATAAACATATGTACACATATTATAAAAACACATTTGCAGGCAATCACATTCATCCAGAGCAAATACTCGGAGAATCTTTAACTTTATGGGAGCACAACCGTGAACAGCTTGCTTTGTACTAGCAACGCCTGCATCCAATTTTTCTTTTGCTACCGAAGCTGCAGGAGTTACAGCAGTCATGGCGTGACTGTGTCTCCATCATCACCTGGGAGCATCAGCCGATCAGCCAATCCATCACGACAAGGCTCATTAGTTATGACCAACAGATTTACGTTTTGTATCTAAAGGGGTTCAGTTACAGACTGTAAGAGAAACGCATGCCGGAAGGTTCCAGCAGGCCAATAAAGGAAGAGGTATGTCATGAAAGCAGTCAAGCTCCATTGTGAGAGCATGGGTTCAACTGTCAGTGAGGCTTCCCTTCCCACGCAGCCAAGAGACACACCGAATTAAGACAAAGAAGCTGGGTTTTATCCTTATTTTATTAAATCAAAAGTACACATATCTACAAACTGTAGATACATTTTCATATGGGTTTAGAAAGTACAGTACAATTTAAGTATCTCTCTTTTTCAATGTGATATTTACAATTTTTCATCTTTTATTCCCCCCTCTAAAATGTCTCACATTTTTCTCCCAGTGCACTTCACAATCAATGGAATGAAAATATGGCTGTAAAACGGGATGTACAGTATACTTAAATGTGATAGGAATCTTAAAAAAATAAAAAATATGAAAAACAAACAAAAAAAACCCAAAAACAACCCCATAAACAAAACAGAGAAAAAGAGGGAGTATCATTTCAACTTAAAATGATACGGATTGAGTCCCACAAAAGTCTGCTCCCTACGTTTCAGTTTTAAAGCTACAGTATCACTCTTGAGATGACATTTCAGCATCAACTCTTCCTACTTAACCTTCTATCATGGTAGATTTCACTTGCACTGGTGTAGCGATGCAGTCGTCTACAAACAGAGCACGTCCTATGTCTTTTTTTTTTTCTTTTTTTTGAAATTTGTTTTTGGCTCAGTGAAACAAAACGAGATAACAAAAAGCCTGCACATTCAACTGCACAGGCCTACAAATGTCTGAAAATAACATCACACGAAGATGCGCAGGTCCAAGATTCACAATGCATAGCTCACCTGACAGAACTGAGTATTAACGGTTAAGACAAATGGTCATGGTAGTCATGAGGTCCCAAATTAATTTTTTTTTCTTCAAAAAGTGCAGGCAAGCAAAGAAAGATTCTTCCTCCGTATTGTGCATAAAGTAGCTTAATTTTCAGATGAGCAACAAATGACAAAAGTAGGAAGAAAACATGAGGAATCCTGACAATCAAAACAGATCGAGACTCCACATCAACAGTACATACGAGTTAAGGATACATCTTTGCATTACACAAGTCTAGTTCACTGTGGCTCATGTTCATAATAAAATACTGGTTCAGATTTGAGTTTGGATGCCCTCCTTTGATACATAATGTGCCTCTGGCGCCACCTAGTTGCCAAACTAAAGGGCTACAATGAAACGCAAAAACAAGAAAATGCACAACACTAAGCTGAAGCCAGCTTTCATGTAAGCCAATAAAATATAATTTTTAGACTAGAGTTTGGCAGGACAGTAGCATAGAAACATAGGCTCACAAATCCTTATATATTTATATTAGGGCAATGTTTTTCAGTGATTTATAACAGGACAGTGGATCACCAGCAGTGAAATAGCAAAGATCAAGTCATTTATAAGAAGGTGCAATAAGATTCAGGAATTATGCCCACGATATTACCAAGACTCAATAGCTCAAAAAAGTTTTTACTAATTAACTGTATTGCTGTACTGCAAAACTATCACTTGGCACAGACTACACACAAATCACAAGTTACTGGTAAAGTGCAAGGAGAGCTGCTCCAACAGCAAGAGGGTGGGAGAGAGCTTACAGTGTGAAACCTTGAGTGACTTCAGTTGCTGATCTAAAAACCAGAGACGTCATTCAGCTTGGAAGCGAGTCAGGGCTACCACAAAGCCCTTCATGCAACTCAAATTAAAGGCCACATTTGGAAAAAAAAAATTTGTTTGTTTTTAAGAGAGATTTGTGAGATGAAATAAATTTAAATATTTTTCAAAATATATATATTCAGTGTCTTTAGAATTTGAATTCTTCAAGCCACTATATTAACTGTGAAGGATTAGTCAAATTATGCAAATGGTGCTAGGATGCATTCCTAGTACAGTGATGCTGCTTTCAAGCACTTAAAAGCTTTTGCAGAGAAGCTGAGGAATTGGAGGCAGTGTGTTGCATCAAATGACTGTCGAGACCTGCATGCGAAAAAAAGAGTGAAACTCAAAGAGAAAACCTTACTAACCAGTTCCTCTCTCATCACATTATGGTCGATATGGTTCTCAACTGTTGAAAAGAAAGCCTGTGCAGCTCTGCTTCAGTGGACTTCAAGCCACTCAGTCTCTGGATGAGATTTATCACATAAAAAGGGAAAAGGCGCAATAAAAAAAAAATTTAATAAAAAAATCTAAATATTGCAATGCATTATTATATAATCACAATGCTTTGACAATAACTAAATTTAATTTCTCATTCTTGGATGTGCTACTTACTGTATGGATTATGAGCATGAATAACAAAAGACTAATATGAGAAGTAAGAGCCATTTTTTGTGTGGTAGGGAACATCTGTTCAATGATCCTGGTCAAGTCCTCCATATATCAAGCAGTTGGACTCGTGAAGACAACAGATCTCCTTAAAAATGGAAGCGATGCACCAGTGGAAGCTTTCAGAAGAAGAAGAGGGGAAGTCACCCACTTACTGTGACTACATTGGTTTGAGTGGGCTAGGAGGACAGGCCATGGTTGGGTAGAAAGACGGATAGGGAGGTAGTGCTAAGAACAAGCACAGTCCATTTATGTCCGGCTAGCTGGCAGCCAGTGTCAAAGGCCTTGATCCTCAGAGTAGGCTACAGCGGAAGAAGCTGGTCTTTTTCTGAGGCTCTGAGATCTTGACTCCATGACTGCTCCCCTGTGGTGTGTTGCCCTCCTGCAGCAAAAGCACAGATAGGTCACTTCTCTATCAAGTACAACTGTGTGGTTAAGTCACATGCTCAGTACATCAGGTTTCTTTCCACATAACACGCAAGGTTAAATACCAAACTGAACAAAGAAGAAGAAAAAAAAAAAAAATAAAAATAAAAATAAAAAATCTTACCAATTTTGTGTCCATTTTTGATTTGATGTCTCTGGCAAGTGTCAAAAATGCCTGAGAACCAGAACAGATGGACGTTGTCACATTTGTTATTAGACAGACGTGTAATGCAAAGAAAAACAGGTACTTACATTTTCCACATTGATGTTCGCCTTTGCACTGGTCTCCATGAATTTGATTCCATACTCTAATGCAAGCTGAAAAAAAAAAAAAAAAAAAAAAAAAAAAAAAAAAGACTAATGTTATGTTTTGTCATGTTACACTGGGAGCTGTGCCATGTCATTTAACTCTAACAAACTTCTCACCTTCTCCCCTCTGTCTTTGGATACCTGTCGCTTGTCATTGATGTCACACTTGTTGCCAAGGACCATCTTTTCCACATCAGATGATGCATGCTTAATTAAATAAATAAATAAATAAATGACGGAGTGTGTTACAGGATGTGAGCAAATAAAGTAGGTTATATTAGTAAATACCTCCTCTATGTTCCTTATCCAGTTCTTGATATTTTCAAAGGACTTCTCGTTTGTGATGTCGTAGACAAGCATGATGCCCTTTAAGGAACAGTAAATCAAACATTTTGAGATTAATTGAGCACAGTGATCTTCTCTGGAAGCTGACTGGAAGCTACATTTGATTGTCAGTCAAAAATATACCAACCATTGCTCCTCTGTAATAGGCTGTTGTGATTGTTCGGAAGCGCTCCTGCCCGGCTGTGTCCCTGAAAATCCACACAATTGCAACACAAAAGGGTCACAAAGCTAGTTAGTTAGTTAGTTAGTTAATAAATAAATAAATATGGAGCAGTTTAAATGTCTGAGCAAAACATGGAGGAATATATTTATTACAACAAGTTTGGGGAGTTGTTTTTTTGTTTCTTTTGATAGAAGGGAGAAATGAAGTTGTGATGTATAAAATGCCAGTCTGAGATCTGGATGTATATTCACAATTTCATCAGCTTCAAAAGCACAATTCTGCCTTGTAAATGAAATATACACATGTAAATAAGATATATTGCATTAAAAATACAATTAATACACTATACATTTGATTTTAAAATAACAAGATGTCTAAAAGCTAGAGACTTCCTATTTGAAACTGATAAGTAGATCTCGGCAATCAGAGGTTATATATTAGATATATAGACGTCTGCTCGATATGTAAAGTGTAACTTTGTTATAATTTGGCGCTATAAACAAATCTAGTTTGATTTTATTTGAATTATATCGATTTCAGTGGAAATTATATATATAAAAAAAAAAAAGAAACAAAAAAAAAAGGGACCCAACACTGCCACTTGGTCACATGTTTCTGCATCCAAGCAGTAAAATAAACTCACCATATTTGTAACTTGATCTTCTTGCCGTCAAGTTCTATCGTCCTAATCTTGAAATCAATGCCTGGAGGGAGCACGGAGGTGTCAATCATAACGTTAGCTTGTTAGCATGATATAGCTGTCAAACACTGAACTGGTACAGAAAAATTACACGGCCTATCAAGTGAACTCGGTTGTCTCGGCACTGCGATAATATCTGCACAAAAGAAAAACAACATCTTCTAACTGTTTTATTCTTCCGCTGTTGCTTGTTTTATGGCAGCTTTTCCGGCGTGCGCCAGAATGTAAACGGGGCCTATTAGCTAACGTTCCGGTTATATGTTAGCTTGCAGAAGAGACACCCGGTAAATAACTAAAAATTCAATGAGTCATTCCTGCTCCCCTTCCCCCGAAAAATACCCCAACCAACACGGTTGACGCGCCCTAATATGCAATTGATTATGTGACAAGATCATATATTTCTGATATTAGTCTAATGACAAAGGGAAACTATGCCCAGCCGTCACCGCAACAGAGCGAGAGCTCTAGCAAGTAGACGGCGCCCTCGGCTATTGTAAGACAGAAACAAAAAAACAGTTTACTTCACCAGAAACTCACCTATAGTTGAGATAAACGTCGAGTTGAAGGCGTCCTCTGAAAACCTGAACAGGACGCAGGTCTTCCCGACACCAGAATCGCCGATGAGGAGTAATTTAAACAAATAGTCGTACGTCTTCGCCATACTTGATATTATTGCGGAAATCCCGCCCGGCGAAGCAGCGAGGTGACGGCGAGGAAGTGACGCCCACTCAATGTTATGCTTTGGGGGGGGGGGCTTGCGGCACAAAACCCTAAAGTAAGTTACCCTAAAAGGTTCAGAAGTGACATATACGCTTTTATTTCCTATTTCATTCTAACGATGCTTTACTAGAGTAATCGATACTCAAATGAGTAGTATGTGAGTATCGATATGTAGATACCACGGGATCGATACCACCACACTATCGACGGGTTTGGTCGAGTTGCATCAAGTGCTCCAATTTTAAAATATTTATAGTTGGATTATTTATTTTATTTATTTTTGGAATTTATAATTCTTCTGCCTCTTTATAATAATTGTGCTTTTCTATCTTATTATCATCATCATCATCATCTCGTCATTGATGAGCCGATCCAGCTGAATCTGGACGAGGACTCACAGCCACATTCATTAGTCACCAACAGAGGTGGACAGAGTACACACTTCACTACTTCAGTAAAAGTACATATACTCCTTGTCAAATATTACTCCAGTACAAGTAAAAGTAGCTTCGTCAAAATATGACTTAAGTAAAAGTATAAAAAAACAACAAGGAAATACAGGAAAGGAAAGTAGCTCTATTGTCATTATACACTGATGCGATTCTGCTACAGACTGATACCTTCAGTTAAAGAGGCCCGACAAGTCTCTGTCTCTGCCTCTGGAAGGATCCGGTCCAGTCCAGAGGTCTCCAGCTCTGGTCCTGGAGGGGTTTGGTCCAGTCCAGAGGTCTTCAGCTCCGGTCCTGGAGGGATCCGGTGCAGTCCAGAGATCTCCAGCTCCGGTCCTGGAGGTCCACTGTCTGGCATGTTTTAGATGTTTCCTGCTCCAAACACACCTGATTCAAGTGATCAGCTCCTCATCAAGCTCTGCTGAAGTCTGATCAGGAGTCACTCATTGGAATCAGGAAACATCCAGGACTGGATTTGGAGACCCCTGGTCTGGGGGTGCTGGTCTAGTCTCTCATCTGTACATGAGCAGAATAAACAGCCTCAAACTCCGGGGGGGGGGGGGGCTGGGGGTCCGGTCCGTGGAGGTCTGTGGGGGGTCTGGTCTCTGCTGGTCGTGCTGTGTGTTACCTCGTGTTGATTAATAGACTGTCCTGTGTGCTCAATGTCCAGTTCCTCCTCTGCCTCCTTTTATGATCGTACTTCTTGTCATAGATTCAGGATGACGGCAAAAAATGGAGGCGAGAATTAGTGAGTTAGAGTCGCGGCTCTGCACTTTAGCTAGCTCAGCTTATGCTAATGTAGCTAGCTATAAAGCTAAGTCTGTTTCACCTTAGCTTGGCTTGTTGACGCTGGTAACCATGGTAACTAGCAGTCCGGGCTACAGTCGCACACACAGAGGAGGAGAGGCGGAGTAGGTGAACACAACACAGTACTTTTATGAGTTTCATCACACTGACTATAAACATTACAGCGGCTACAGCTGGTGTTACTTCTCACACCATTCACCGGAGAGAGAGAGACAAACATGTTTCTCTGCAACACAACATAGCTACGTGCTGACTACGTCACACATTACTCACAAGGCCACCTGCTTAAAGAGGAATGCTCTGCACAGGTCATGCTTAAGCCCCCAACCACCCCCAGACTGAACCAGGGGTAGAGGGGTGAATGGTATAATGGTAATAATAATGGTATTTATACCATCAATTCGTCATTTATATTATGAATGGCGAATTGATGGACTAGTTGGTTCCCTCTCCTATGTGGGACTTGCGTACGGAAAAAAGTAAAAGCTATTTTAAAAGTGATAGTTGTTTTTCACCATAATGTCTCCTTTAACATATAACCTGCAATAATAGCTGACAAAAAGTCTGAATCCACGTACTGCTTTTTCATACCAATATCATATCTTAAATACTAAATTTCCTGCTGTCTCTAAACTGAGGACAAACTGCGACTTACATCTGTTAAACTGAAAAATATAAGCTCTGTTGCATTACTTTACAGAACCAACATATTTCAGCCTTTGTACTTCAGGTATTCACTTTCATAACAGTGCATACAAAAACACTGCACACGTTAGCACATGTAAATTACAGGGTGAGCTCTTTTTCCTGTCACACTTTATGTTGTAATTGCCTGAGGGGAAGACTCAAACACATATGTAGACCTGTGGATATTAAAAAAGAAGACAGAGACATTCAACTCACTTCGTCATTATCATCAGTTTTATTTGTGCTCAGCGTTTGGTCTAAAAAAATTTTTCCAGCAACGAAACTGAAATTATATGGACCCAAAACCATTATTTAAAAAAGGAAGAGAAAAAAAAAGGAAACATAAATATATAACAGGGGTACGTGTGTTTTAAAAACCAGGGTTAGGTGTGAAATTACAGAGGCTGGATGGCATGTAGAATTTTTTTTATCTAAAAAAACAAAGTTTTTTTTTTTCCCTATGTTTGATGTTCTTCTTGGTCTTTTACAAGCTACTTAGCTCTTGCAGTGTTTGGTCCAGGACTTGGTGCATTCCTATGTTTTCCTCTTTTGCGTGTGATAGGTTGTCTGCAAAAAAAAAAAACCAAACAAACAAAAAAAAAAGCAACACATGTAAAACATAATGGCTTTGTGAGTTTATAGCTCAATTATTATTACAAGTACAATACATAAGCTGATAAGATGTTCATTTTAGCAAAAGGAATATACTAATGTATTTTAATGTAAACCTATAAAGTTTGGCCTTTCCCTAGTGGCCACTTTTTACTGTACTTTGAAAAAGCATGCTCTAAACTATAGCTAAGGTACAAAGTATAACAGAGCTTAAAGCCTTAAATGAGGAAATTTGCTACTGCAGAAAGGTAAAAAGCAAGTATGATTGAAAAGACAGAAGACAGGACTAAAACAGAAACCTCTTTATTGAGTTTCACTTAAAAGAAGTGAGAAGGAGTGAGAGAAAAGGGAGAAAAGAAGAAAAAAGAAGGTGTTGCCAATAAGGACACAAGAGACACAAAGGCACGGTGAAAGCATCATGGGCTCCATGCAACGATTACAAGGTGTTCATATCATTGAGGGCATGATCCAGCTCCTCGCTGATAGCCTTGTATTTCAGCTTCTGAGTGTATAGTTCGTCTGCAGGTCAAGAGGCAGACAGAAAGCAGGCGGTGGATGTTCAGAGGGAAACAGGGAAACAAAGAGGAAAAAAAGAGAGAAACCAAGGAAGAATTTAAGAATAAATTGGAAAAAAAGAAAAGAAGTTTTGAACAAAAGTAATGGAACTTTGCAATTCATTGCAGGATTGAAGAGAAGGATTTAAATGAAGCGTACCTTCTAAGTCGTCTATGGTCTTTTCCAGCTTAGCCACTGTCCTCTCTGCAAACTCTGCACGAGTCTCCGCCTTCAAAAAACCAAACAAACCAAAAAAAAAAATC
Source organism: Echeneis naucrates (assembly GCF_900963305.1). NCBI lineage: Eukaryota > Metazoa > Chordata > Actinopteri > Carangiformes > Echeneidae > Echeneis > Echeneis naucrates. The sequence continues at coordinate 16,522,253 of NC_042527.1, read as the reverse complement.
ACATGTATCATCCACAAACAGTTTAGTTTCTCCATGAAAATAGAGCCTGAGAAGATATGAACCCACCTCCTTGAGCCTGTCATTCAGGACTTTTATCTCCTCCTCATACTTATCTTCTTTCTCAGAGTACTACGGAGACAAGGGAATCATTTTATTGCTAGATCAATAAATATAACAATGTAGGGCTGTAGGCTACAGGTCAAAGTGTCGATGTGTGAATGTGTTTGAGGGTCGAGCACTTACCTTATCAGACTGAGCCTCTAGTGACTTGAGGTTGTTGGTGACATTCTTGAGTTCCTCTTCCAGGTCGCCACATTTCCTGCATGAACAAAGCAATTTGTTAAATATTCCATTTTGTGGCTGTAGATGGGTTTGAACTCGCCTTCAAGTGTGCATATATGCATCTGCACTTACAGCTCTGAAATCTCTGCTCTCTCTTCCGCTCTCTCCAGCTCGCCCTCCAGGATCACCAGTTTACGGGCAACCTGGCGTGATGAAAAAGATATGAGATCACAGTTGAGCAAAGACAAAAACATTTTTACCACATTTAATCACTTGACCGAAAACTGGACTTTAGCTAAGATGTGATCCTCGAGCCAGCACCTCCTCATATTTGCGGTCGGCCTCCTCAGCGATGTGTTTGGCTTCTTTGAGTTGCATCTCCTGAATCTCCATCTTCTCCTCGTCCTTCATGGCTCTGTTCTCAATCACCTTCATACCTCTAAAGATGAGAGACAACACACCTTGAGTTTAACTGGACCACAATGAGGGCGGACTTCAACCTGTGCTACACGGTTAATATTAGGAAGAAACTGCTAAAGGACTTGTGGGTTTTTGCCTCATTTTTGTTTAATTGTCCATTCAGTTTAGTTTGTGGTTACCATGCCATTTTTTTTTTCCCAGGGAAAAGAAAATATTTTTATAGCCAACAGTTCAACAGATGTCTCTGTTCTGTTCAAGCAAAACACACACGACCACTTAAATCAGACTACAATGGTGATGATAGCCACTTCCCTTTTGCTCTTAAACACCACAGAGTATTGGAATCTATATATGTGACCGTAAGCTCCATAAAGTAACGAGAAAAGTGTGTACTAAATGTCTTTAACACTTATGTAGGCTCTTCTTCCCATCTTCCACCCATTCACATTGATTTTAGACTAACAATGTACGTACAAACACAGCCCTATGAATTTAATACAGTTGGTGAAGCTTTTAAAAACAAAATATGTTTATGCATACTTTTCTGGGATCTCAATGCCCACTGTGCCACTTCCAGTAATAGTGAACATCAGCTTAGCAACCACAATTTTTCTGACAGGTTGAACTTATTTAAGGAACTGGCGACAGTATAAACTTTTTAACAAAATTACAGAACATCAACCAAAAGATTTCAAAATCTAATTCATGGCTCACAGTGCCTCGAGACTGTAATTTTCCACTCTAATAGCTGATGGGAGGTCTCAATTCCAGAGTTAATACATCATAGCTAATACTGCATTTAAATTATGGTGACAATGATCTGTTCCTTTGAACTTGCCCCACCGCTGCATGCAGTATCATGTCCCTGTGTGAAATCTCTGCTGCACGGTGTCGTCACCTTTCGCTTTCATCTGCAGCCTTCTCAGCCTCCTCGAGTTTCTGCAGGGCTGTGGCCAGTCGCTCCTGAGCACGGTCCAGCTCCTCCTCCACCAGCTGGATCCTGCGGTTCAAGGATGCCACATCGCCCTCCGCCTGCAGTAACACAGGCCCAGAAAGACAGGTCAGAGGTCAAAGGTTAGCCAGGAAACAGGGTGCTGCTATTTTTTTTTTTCTTTCCCCCGCCCACATATACTAACGTGATTGTGGATAGGAATTTCTTGCTAGGAAATGCATCTATTCTTGATTTCTTTTTCCCTTCCTGCGGAGTGAGTCAAACGTCATGAACACAGTCAGTAAGCACTCTTTACAACCACAATGAGCTCTGGACTTTGTAACTTCACCAGATAAGTAGAAAACACGCTGATGTATGTCGGAAAAGAGCGAGACACATTTTTTAACCCTCACAATGACTGCAAAAGTTGGTGGACCAACTTTTTGTCATGTAATCCAATGGATCGCTTTTGAGGGGGGTGGGGGGGAAGCGTTGGGGACAACAGATTGTGTCTTTTGAGAATATTTCCTGTGGGGCTGAAATCACAGATAGCCATGTCTGCTCCCTTCTTCCTGTATGGAGGAAGAGGAAGGCGGATTACAGCAACCACTATCACGGAGGTGTCATTCAAGTCAACAGGCTTAAAGAACCTGAACAGGACAGCAAGCCACTTCCCGAGTGTTTTAAATCTAGCTGGACAAGAAACCCAACGTTACAAACCGCTGCAGATCTGCCACCCCTCCGTATTCAAACAAAGACACTGACAGATGAAGTGATAGTGAGGGCGCTCTCTGCGTTTCTCTGCGTTTCTCTGAGTTTTACGAGATGTTGGGCGGGTTGACGTTAGATAACAGCCGAACAAAAGTGTAGCCAAGAAATGTCGCCACAATGATGACTCCACTTCCCACAAGCCTCTAAAATCAACTATCACGAAACTGCACAAGTTTAAAAAATATATATATGAATGTTTTCCGATGAGGTGCGCAGTTTTGGATTCCTATTCCTATAGGAGAGTTATGTAAGGATTATAAGGGCTATTTGTAAATTCTTCGCAGTCCTCAGCAGAGATGCTCATCAGGTACGTGAGGATTAAAGACTAACAAACAAACAAAAAAAGAAAAAAGAAAAACGGGGCTCAGATTGCGCACAAACGACGAACAATCTCACTTTTTCGCGCAGTTCCCGTTCAGTGTCCAGCTCCCTTTGTACGGCCAGTGCGCGATCCTCCGCTTCATCAACTTGTTGCTGCAGGGTTTGGATTTTCTTCTTCACCACCTCCATGATCTCAGCTGCTTTTGTTTCCTCTAAAGCGAAGCCTTCACGCGACTGTAGTCTCGTCTCTCCTCCGAGAATGAAAAAATCAAAAAGCTAATTGATTTGCCTCGAAAGTTGTAGGAAAGTCCGAGGAAGACTTTTTGTGTGTGTGTGTGTGTGTGTGTGTGTGTGTTCCTCAGGCAGGAAATCAGGGACGTGCAGTGTTGGGATGAAGAGAGGAGGGGGTAAAAAAAAAGAAAAAAGAAAAGGGCTGGGTGTTTTCAGGAAATTTATGGCGAGATCCTCCAATCCTGTGAAGAAGCCTGTCTCAGATGACATCACCGGATTTAGGAGGGGAAGGGACTGCTCTTTTTTTTTTTTCTCTCCACAAAAGAAGTGTGTAACTTTGGTTAATGTGTGTGTCTCGGGTTTTCTATTGTGGACTTATATGGCAAATGCAAGGTGTTGCTTAGGCTGCGTTTTTGTGCTCCGGTTAGAGGGAGTGGGGTCGAGATCAGGAGAAGGAATGTGGCCTGAATCATATCTGATTCAGCTGTATGAATCATGTCTGGGGCGAAGCAGTGCATTGAGGTTGGATACAGTTGTGTGGAGGGGACACAAGAGGAAAAAACAAAAGTGTGGGTGGAAGAGAGAGAGTCGAGTTTTAAACTATGTAGAAATCGACGGTCCAAAGATTTACTCTAACTAGGGGAGGATGGAGGGAGGGTCAAAGCTGGGGTGGGGTGGTAATAATCCTCTTCAACTGGGGGTTGTTGACCTGAAGTGTGTTGGAATGTAAATTGATTTGGTTGCAGACATGACCTGCAGCCATCGGGTGGCGACACATTCCTCCAGCTCCCCCTCCTGCCTCCTCCTCTTTCTCCTCTTCCTCCATGAGAGGCTTCACTATCAATCCTCTCTTTTTGCTCTATGCTCTGTCTCGTTTATATGAACCAGCACATCAGAAGAAGAAGCCGTGAGAGACAAACCCAGAAAAAAAGTCAGTTCTGTGGACATCTGATAAGTTACCTGAGGCAGAAATCTGTTGCTATCTAACCTTTGACCTTTAGGGTGTTATCTCACCTGCCAGTCATCCTCTCTGGCTGCACAGTGGAGCCATAGCTCTGATGCTATGTAATGATTTTAGTTTTAAAGCTGAAATCACTGAGCTTAAAATGGACCATTGACTTGATGGCTTGGATCATCAATCGATCTCTAACAAAATGCCAAATATTTGCAGCCTCAACCAATCCCAGTTTGTGGAACTTTGTGTCTTTGCTTTTTTTTTTTTTTTGTGTTAGATTACAGATTTTGTACTGTGGTCACACAAAAGTTTATATTTAGCAAAAATTTGAATATTTGATCAAAATTAATGAGGAATACAATAATAGAGATTAACCAATGATCAAAATAATCCATAATCCATCAAAAACAAAATCTGAAAAATTAAAAAGAGAATCACATATATATATTTTGATGTTATATTGATGGTAATCGTCATGACCTACTTTTGGTAAAACAGGTCTTGACTGCCTCAAAAGTGCACACCGGCCTTTAACTTTTCATAAAAGACTCAGATTCAGTCTTTTTCAGCTCAATGAGATAATAACACCAAAGGAAGATTAGAAATGAAGTCGATCCTCTTTAAAGGTGACTGATAATTGGCCATTGCACATTACAATTATGAGATGTTTACTGTAAGTCAGCAGACACAGGCGGGTGTAACCCCCCACCACCACCACCACCAAAAAAGGCCAGAGCATTGATTTCATTAGATGCTGCAGTATAGGGTTCTCTGTTTGCTTAAGCTGCATTCCTGAGATTCCTGGTTGGCTGCAGGCTGGCCGAGTTTTGTCTGTGCTTGAGAAACAGAACTGAGCCACCAACAACTCAGTGATTCTCAACACGATCTGGGCTAGAAGGCACAAATTACACCTTTAAAAATTAATTTTAAGGTTTGCAGTCTGCTTCAGCTTTGTGGTTCATTTTGATGAGTTGGTGTTGGGTTGCAACATGAAAGGAGCTCATGTTATTTTGTAACATACCTAACTGCTTTTAACACACAAAAAGGGATTTTCAAATCCAATTTCATGGTGAACCTTTGCTTCTCTTAATTAAATTCTTTTTTCTTTGGGGTTGTTGAAATAATTGAACCCATTTGTCATTCTTACAGCTGAATAACTTTAATTTGTATCACAATGTTTCTTTCACGTTAGTGTTTTAATCACTCTTAAAACAACCCCCAGAGACAAGACTCGACATGGATTTTTCTGGGAAAATAAGCAATAAGAGTAGCACCCACACTGAATGCATTAGGTGCTGAATTCAATGATTCTTTTAGCAGATTTTCGTGCAAAATGACCTATTCCTGAATCTGTTGCCATCAATGCCTTTCTCCATCATGTGCCAGCATTTAGTTCAGTCCGTTCGGAGAGGGTGGATATTGATACTCATTTCTGAACGAAACTTAGAAGTTGTGGTGTTCCACTGCAACGTGGATAATGTGTTTCAGATGGCGTCTTTGTGGTAAACTCACATCTGTGGCCTTCTTCTCTGACAGTTCCAGTTTCTCCTGAGCATCCTTCAGGGCCTCCGAGTACTTGTCCAGCTCGTCCTCTGTTCCCTTCAATTTCTTCTGCAGAGCCAGCAACTCATCCTCCAACTGAAAGACAGTAACAAGAGTAAAGAGTTAGAGAGGCCACATTAAAACAAACCAGATTTTTTATTTTATAATCATTTCTTTTGCTGTGCAAATCTCAGTATGAATGAAACCAGAAAGCAAACAATGCTGCATTATTTTTCAAGAAATAACCTATACATGTTTTTGTAGAACACTGGACTGTTAATTTTTGGGTGTATTCTCAAAATATCCCAGACAAGTGGAAACTAATTTGAAAGACAGCGCAAATACTCATGAATTTGTGTTTTCAGGTTTGGTCATGACAAGTTATTGGACCTTTGTCAATTCCCAGGACCACTCAGGTACCGGCCTGGGTGTTCTGACAGATGAAACCACACAGATTTTATTTGCCACACGGTTGCAATGGAGGTGAATGGATTTTTGTCTGGAGTGTCACAGCTGTTAACAATTATGTGTGAGAGTTTACAGCCATTCTAGAGGATCATTGAAGCCGTTGTTAGGCACAGCGGTGGTTTGAGCTAAAAGCTAAGGTCGGCATGCTAACAAGCTGCCAATGCTGACATTCTTAGCAGATATATTGTGTATCATGTTCATCATCTTATTATACCATTAGTTTTATAAAATCGGAAATATTGGACAAAGTGAAATGTGAGGAACAAAATGAAATTAGGACCTCGAAAGTCAGTTTCATGGCAATCCATTCAATACTGTTGACAATACACAGAAAAGCCTGTTGACAGCGTTCATTGGGACTATTTCTTCTTATTTTTGGGTAATTTAGATGAACTAATCTTTAAATTAGGGCTTGAGACATTGCTGCATATTTTATGTCTATACTCAGTTTTGTGTATTTTCAGTACCCAGTGTCATCCCAAGTGGCCTATGACTTTCATCTCATCATGCCAAGAATAGCAAAGAAAGCATCTCTTGGTGCTGCTCGGATCCCTGTCACCCAGACAAACCGAGGAGCTCTGCATAATCTTCTAGGATTTCACTTGACTACTCCTTGATGTCAAAGACATGTTGTGAGTCCATGTGTGTGGTGCGAGTGACAACTGTCACTCCTTGTGCTCTCTGCGGGTATCATCAGGCATTAGCCACCACCGAGAGGATTCTTTCCATTTGCTTCGATCTAGTTTGGTTTTGTCCAAGCCGCCCCAACTGCCTGCTCTTTAGCATTCCTCTCGTGCTGCCATAATGACAACATCACCTCCCAGTGCGTAATTATTGCCTCTATTTAAAAACCTCAAATCTCCTGTTACATCTCCAGATTCTGTGTTGCTTATCAAGGAGGTATTAGTATGCTATCATTAAGTTAGCACTCGAAATATCAAGCTGTCTGTGGCTCGAGCACTAAGGTGCCAAATATGGGTATACAAATTATTTGGAATTTCTGAGGTTTCTTTGATCTTGTACAGACTTTAAATCAGATAAGGACACTGGCTAATACAATCTAATAGAGTCAACGCAGCAGCTGCTATTCTATAGATGGCATGCTTGCATTCCCCCAGCATCTTTAAACAATCCTTCTGTTTCAGTGATGATCATTTGTCCAGCCAATCTGTTTGTGTGTCCCTGTGGACCCCTCCACCTTCCTAGCCTTACCCCTTCACTACCAAACCAGGCCCTGTGACTCATTATCAGCTGCTCTCTGTAATTCAGCATTTGTTACTTAGAAAGATGCTTGACATTTTATTGAGCCCCTCTGCAGCCTGCTCAAATGTTTCTGGGAGTTTAATTTTCATTTTAGACCAAGTTATTATTGAAATGATGAACTCATATGCTCACATCACATATGTTAATAACAAATTAACAACAATATGGATAGATTTGTTTTGGAAGAATCTACCAACAATGAAAATACATTTTTTTTATATGTTTACCTAGATTTTTTTCTACTGCTCCGAATGAAGTTGTACAATGTGATTGAAATCAACCATTATTAACGCCATTAACAAATATATTTTGATACTGACATGATACATTTCCACAGAAATCAGCATACTATAACTTGTTACATTGGGCCAGTAGCTCTCTGTTTATAGATATAAACACATTGTGTGGTTTATGTAGTATTCTTTATCTTTTAGTCTTTCAATGCTTAATCTTGTACACAGTTGTATATTATATGCTCATGCATATATATGATGCATTCCTGATGTACCTATATTACAGTGTGATATAGAATTTGTTACCTTAGAATTCCAAAGCAAATTATACAATATATCTGTTCTCGTATTTGTTTTAACTGCTTTAAGTCAATTTCCATTAGCGGTATGAGTAGAGTTGATATTATCTTATGAATAAAGGCCAACAGGCAAATAATATTGATATATCTCCCAGCAAACTCCACATTCAGTACAATTAGTTTTACTTGAGAGTTCACACGGCTCTTTCAGTCCATCACATACATCCTGTGGTTTCCCATAAAACCCATCATCCACAGCTCACCTGCTTGCATTTATCCTCTGCTGCTTTTTTGTCAGTCTCAGCCTGCTCTGCCCTGTCGATGGCGTTCTCCTTGTCCAACTTCAGCATCTGCATCTTCTTTTTGATGGCCTCCATGGTGAAAACTGGGCCTCAGCGTCTTTCGAATTTCACAGAAAAAAAAAAAGTTTTATTTCTTCTGGTGAAGAAGCTGTTGCTGATGTTCAGAGGAGAAGCCCTCACAAGAGCCTTCGCAAGGTTGACGGGGAGAGCAACTGGCAGATGCAAAGAGGAGGAGGGAGACGGAGGGAGACGGAGGGGAGCTCGGAGCGAGTGAGCACAGGAGAGGAGAGGAGGATGCAAACTGAGAATCAGTAAAGCTCTATGTGATTTAAACTTGACTGGAGGTTTGGAGACAGCCCAAATCCCAAGTGACAGCCCTTTCCCACCGTTTACCCCTTTCTGCCACTCCTCTACAACTTGCTTTGCCCCCCTCCCCTCCTAAAGTTCACTGCTCAAAAAGCATTTAGAGGAACCGTGTGGCGTAGATGTTTGGGCATTCTCCAGCCTGTCTCCATATTTGGATCATGGCCTCTTTGTTTTGGATAGAACAGGAGAGGAATAGCAGATAAGAAGCAGGAAAATGATTCAGAAGTGAAAAATCAAAAGGACATTGTTCACATAGGTAATACGAGTTACTGAATGTTAATTTTCCGCCCTTTGGGCTGCATATCTATATGCCTGTGTTCTTTCTCTGGAATGCTCAAATTGATGTTAATACCAGAGTGGGTTAGGAAGGACATATTTTTCATTCTGCCGTGGAACGAAAGAGAGCTGTATGGAAAATGATCCAGCCAAAGAAAATTTGGGGGAAAATCTGTCTGTGTGATATACACCAGGCAGCCTGAGCTTCACAAACATAAACCATAGCTCTACTGCAATGAAGATCCTCTTAATTACTGTTGGTCTGATGGATCTTTATTTGGATCATTTTTCTGTATTTTGTGAGGTGCACAGTATAAAAAGCATTGTTCGCAGGGTTAAACATTGTATAGCATTGTATAGACTCCAGGCTCTTCTTACTATATACAGGCTGTAATTATAGGCTCATTTCAGGATGGTATATCTGCACATGAAAGATTATATTACACATAAAATGGCCAATAAAAGGATAGATTTTTAAAAATCATTCCTAACAAAAAGAGCGAAGACTCATTTTTGTTTTTATTTTGTAATCAGTGATAAAGACTTCATAAAACTGTTGGAAATTAGAGATGTGTTTGTGTCCATGTACGTGTGCACTTTATGCATCAACTCTGATGGACCTGTCTGCTTACTTTCAGCTCCTGTGTGCCAGCTGCCCCTGCTAAAAATAAAGATTACAAGGAAAGTCAGAGAACGGTGAGGTCTACAGTGGCCATTTAAGTGACATCTGAAGATAAACACGGGCAGATGCATCTCCTGTTTTTCATGTTGCTTTGCTACCATTTGAATATGCATCCAAATGATTGTTTCTAGTGTTTACACAGACATTTTTTCTGGTTGCACTGGTGTGGTATTTTGAGTTTAAGGAACTTGTAGTTGCAGTAGTTTGAGTGAAAACTGTGTATCTCCAAATTTGGAGATTTTTGATTTGTCCTTGTAAACTGGAGGATCAAGACTTCCCATGTGTCAGGAGATAATTTCCCTTCTTTCCTACCAAAATAAACGACTTCAAATGTCAGCGGATTAGATGGAAAACAGTTGGTTTGAGGTTGCAGAACCTCTGCCTCATTTTATATTGATGGGTGTGGAGACAACTGTAAATACTGTCTCTTGCATTGTTTTGAGTTTGACATTTAGACTTTTTGGTGGTCAGATCAACCTAATAATATCTGACAAATGACATATTAACAGAAAAATATAACCATAAATCCTTAATCAATCAAATCATAAATCAAGTTGACTGTAAGGACTCTCCTCAACATGAAACTGGAGTCTTTTGGGCACAAGTTTATTAAAGTGGTGGCAGTTTAATAGCTTTCAAATCCCAGGGTTAAAACAAGCTTACCTCATGACCGTAATCATAAGAATAGCGACCGTGGGCCATATTGTTATTGCTTCGATACAATGCTGATCAGTTAATGTAGCAGATATCGATTTTGGAAGTGTCTGGTAAACGTGTTTGACTTGCTCAGGTTGTGCAGTGAGCAGATGGGAGGTTTGGAGCAGAGCCAAGAGCAGAGAACAGAGAGCGAAAGAGAGGAGGTGAGGGAGAGCGAAATAGAGACACAGTGAACTGAGAGAAATCAGAACCCTCCCACAGGAAACCAAGCTAAACTCTTCTTCTCCTTGTATGGTAAAAACTCCCCCAAAAGCCACAGGATCGCCTTGGGAGTAGAGTGAAAGTCCTACTAAGTATAAATCACAAAGCCATGGGAATAGTAGAGCAGTGTATATGAACGCTACCACGAGGAATAAAAACACCAACACTTTTACATTTGGTCCTAACTGCTTGATGTCATGCAAGGGGTATGTGAATGCTGATAGAAAAGTCTTAAATGCGAACACTGGTTCAGATGGTTCAAATTTTCCACACAGAAAATGTTGCATTTGGTGCAATTGCCATCTTAAGGAGACAAAAATGAACATCTGATGTTACAAAGGTTTGCTGTGGCAACACCTGCACATCTGATTGATCAGGTATGTCAAGTATGAATCACAGTGTCCTAAGACAAAGCCATTACTCAAACAAAGTAAACATCAGCCCAGCTCAGCTCTCAGACTTCTGTACAAACATGTTTATTGTAAGTGCACTACATCCAGGGATCCCCACACAAATGTTGTGTGCAGGGCATGGAGGTGGCTGAGGGAAGTGGTGATCCGATATATTTGGCTCTGTAACTTAGTCTAGTTGTATCTATGACCTCTGACAATGTCTAGACTCCATCTTACCAGCCAAGGGATCAGAGATCCGTCACATAGATGGGGCACAGTTGTCTTGCAGAAGTCCAGTGCTGAAAGGCCTTTCACACCAAAGCAGGGTGGTGTTCTTCGAGAAAATAGAAAGGAATCATAGAGATGACTTTACCCTTAAGTTCCTGATTTTACAATCTGATTGTGGTATTACCATAATTACCTTATTTAGATGTCAATGCAGATTCTTCACACCAGAAAAAAACAACAAACAAACCCTCACTCCACATCTCTGCAACTGTGACATTACACAGATTCACAATGCACCAGCTGTTTAGGTTAGTGTGTCTGAGCAAGCTTTCAAGACCTCAGTTATTTTAATGATAAGCCAGGAACCCCCACTACAATTAGTTTAGTGACTTTGTATATTAAATGCGCTGACATATTAATAAGTGTTATATTTTTAGATGTATGATGCATCAGAAATTCTACTTATGATTCATAAGTTCTTCCACCTGATTTGGTACAAAGACAGTGAGTGGAGGTTATATCAGCATTTATTTAAGTAACTTGTCAACACAGTTGAGTTAAAATCTTAAAAGAACATAAACAAAATGACACTGTGGATTTGTATGAAATGTTTAATGAATGGCTGTTTATACGAAGATAACTGAGGTTGTGAAAGTTTGTTCTTAGCTATGCCAGATGGCCAAGCTATGCACACAGCCACATGCACATATTTTTTGGTACATTGTTTATCCACATTTGGCTTTTGGGGATAGTTTTCATGTTTCAAACTATGCCTCCAATTCAGTGACAATTTGACGCCACAGGACAAGATTACATTTTAAACTAGATGGTAAAAGTCATTAATCTTTCATTTGATTGTGTACCTGTGCAGACGGATCCATAAAGAAGTGTCCCACTTGCGTTTGGTATCAGGATGAACAGAAACTTTTAGCCCAAGGCCAGGCTTTGTCACTCAAAGTCCGTGTCTCACCTCAAAGTTCTGGTTAAGATAATGTTTGATAATGAAATTTGGCCATGATGGCATAGAATTTGAGATTTTTTGTGTATCTTGACCCACTAGCATTTATTTAATTAATTTGAACCTTTTTTTGACCAACCCCCCCCAAAAAAAACCTGTCTAGTGCAGATCACCACTCCTCCAGCAGAGGAAGCTGCAGGACAATGTCAAAGTTAGTGACAGGCTGAAGCAGATGAACGCAACGTAAGACTATGTGGACATTTAAAGTGGTGCTTAAATTTACCAGAGAAATGCACATATTTATATTTCTCTTTTGTTTGTTTTCCATCTTTTTTTGAAATGTGAATGTATCATGCTTCTCTTATCATCCACACCTCTTCAATTCATAGTAACGACATTTAAAACTCCTGTCTAATTTAGGGGAAAGTTCTTCCTTAGGGTATTACTATTTATTTCAGTAAAAATAAAAAATTAAAACTACACAGTAATCCAAACATAGTAATTTACGTGAATTAGTAAATAGTCTTTTGGTGTCGGCATAAGTGAGACTTGACATAACATGTCAATGAGATAAAGTATCTGTAAGAATAGCTAAATGATGTGAATGATAATGAATGAAGTGATGAAGTAATACACTGTGAGGCAGCACAGTAAACAAATTTAACTTCTGATGAGATTTAATCTGGCACAAAGCTCACACACATCAATGTCATCTGTTATTTTTGTTCAGGAGGGTAATTTAAAACTCCTCGGTGAGTCTGCATTTGGTTCCAGGGCCAACGTGTGGGAAAACACACAAAAGGTAATGCTTGGTAAAATATTATACTTCAAACTTTTATTTGGTATCTTGCCTGTACATGTCCTTTAGATCCTTCTGTACACAATTGTTTCTTTCACGGGACAGTAAATTATTCAGGACACACAAACCTGATATAACTCAATTATTGGATATTTCGTCTCAAACTATCCTGTAATATGGTTACTCTATCTCATCCATTATTGACTCACCCATTATGTTGTGACAAAATTAACATCCACCTCTAAGAGCCCCTGAAGAAAAACATTTCATCTGTCGCCTGTCGTCGGTCCTCCCGGTCTCCGGGGGGCGCTCTTCGGTTCCGGGTTGTCTGTAAACCAGAAAGGGAAGGGTCGCTCTCCTCTTTCCAGTATTATGAATGAAAGTCTGTTCTCTAAATTCAGCCCAGAAGTACTTATTGTCAGACATCATCCTTGCGTGGTTGAAAACGAGCTGAACTAAGCTCGTACAAATTAGTTCAAGATGTCTGCGAGCGCCGTGTACGTTTTGGATTTAAAAGGAAAGGTAAGTTAGCGGCACTCGATGCTCCGTTGCTAAGCTAACATTAGCCTAGCCGCCACATTCTTCGCTGACAGATCGTGATGTGGCTTAATCCTCAGCAGCACGGTTATCCCATCGACGTGGGTTTGTGAGTTTTGTTCCAGCTTCGCTTTGTATTTGGAGAAATTTAAGTTGTAGCTGATCAAAGCGACCTCTTTTGATCTTTTGGGAAAAAGTAAATAGAAAGATGAGGCCGCTGGCTAACGGACAGGTGATGTCAGCTGTTAGCTGCAGGAAGGGAGACTGCCAGATGTTCCTCCAAAAATCCTCAATTTTGACACGTTTTTGCTTTAATGCAACAGTTAACACACAGTGTGTTACATACCCATGACATATTTTCAATCGTAAGAGTCGTCGAGTATGTTCATCTTGTCGAGATGAATGACTGTGATGGTGCTTTCAGTTTACCATCTGTTTGCAGCTGCAGATTACAGATCTGCGGAAGATGATGTAGTTGTTCAGTTGCATCACTGATATAGAAGCTCCTTGACTTATAGCTTACAAAAGAATGGACTTCTGTCATTTAAGTATAAAGGACTGTGCCCATAAAGGACAGGAGATTTCAGATTTCTTATTTAAAGCCCTTTTAATAGGTGTGAAATATATATATATGTGTGTGTGTGTGTGTGTGTGCATTATTTCTGTTAACGAACTGGAAAGCAATTATCATTGAACACACAAAGCTATAACTGCAACAAGTACAACTTTCCTTAGTTCAATTCAGTCAGCTAACATTCTATATTTATATATAATTATTTCATTACAGTACAGTAGTCTTCAGCTTTTCAGCCCTGCATGTAGTCTCCAACATGGAGAACTGTTGATATTACAGACTGCACCAATAAGATACTGCTTCTTCCTCTCAGGTACTGGTGTGCCGAAATTACCGGGGAGATGTGGACATGTCAGAGATTGAGCATTTCATGACCCTTTTGATGGACAAAGAGGAGGAGGGGACGCTCTCTCCAATCTTGGCCCACGGGGGAGTCCGTTTCATGTGGATCAAACACAATAACCTCTACTGTATCCTTTTCTTGATAATTGCATGAGGTATCAGAAAAGAGCCTCAACACCTCTCAGCATCATTTTTTTCTGTGCTTGTTTGCATTTTGATTTTTATTTTTTTTTTGAAGCCCATGTTCTTAACACAAATCACATCAGTGGTTGCAACATCAAAGAAAAATGCAAGTGTCTCACTGGTCTTCTCCTTCTTGTACAAAATTGTTCAGGTAGGTTTGAATGTTTTACTTGCTTTTATTGCACATTGACACCAATTAACACGCAAGTTTATAAAATAACATTAATCTCCTTCAGGTTTTCTCAGAGTATTTCAAAGAACTTGAGGAGGAGAGCATCAGAGATAACTTTGTCATTATTTATGAGCTGATGGATGAACTGATGGACTTTGGCTATCCTCAGACCACTGACAGCAAGATTCTGCAAGAGTGAGTAACCTCCAAGCCACAGTCACACTGCAATTAGCTATATGCTCATTAGTCAACAATGAAAATGAACCAGTTATAACATCTCCCAAAAAAACTGCGTGACATATTCTCACAGATACACCAGTCTTTACCAGAATTCAGGCTGATGACTGATGACCCATAATAGAAACAAAACTGATTATTTCTCATAAGAATTCTGATAAACAAATGAAGAGTGCTCATTGTAACAATTTAGGAGCTTTGATGAACACAGAAATACATCTTTTAACCTCATAATAAATTTACAGAAATCTCACAGTTATTATTGGTAATTATCTTTCATGGATTGTGATAACATTTTGTAATGATGTAGCCTACTGTGTCAGTGTGGCCTTTTGACCCTGTCATTTCTACATACCTGCAGCTCAATAACAAATTACTGGTCATTCCAAAAAGAACTGCAAATGACCGATTGAACTTGGAGGACTGTGATTGACGCAGCAGGCAAACTGGATTTCCCCCAGTGCTCTTGGCCTGTAATAAGTCAATCCATCCTCCCTTTCAACTATGACAGTCTCCCTTCTTTTTTGATACTTTCTGGGAACTCACCACCGCAGACAGTTGATTTCCTCTTTCCTCAGTTTTGCCTCAGTGTTTGTTTTTATCTCTCAGATACATAACCCAGGAGGGGCACAAGCTAGACACTGGCGCCCCGCGACCCCCCGCCACAGTAACCAATGCTGTATCCTGGCGGTCAGAGGGCATCAAGTACAGGAAGAATGAAGTCTTCCTGGACGTCATTGAGTCAGTCAACCTCCTGGTAGGAACTTTGTTGCTTAAGGAATGCCTCTTTCAGTGTTTGTAAACTTCCTCCCCCATGTGTGTGTGCGCGTGCGTCACAGTTTAGACGTTTCAGATGATCATCTTGTGTTTCCTGTGACTGAAAATTTTTTTTTGTCCCCTGACACCAACTTTCGATTCCCCTATTTTTCAGGTTAGTGCCAATGGTAATGTTCTTCGTAGTGAGATTGTTGGCTCCATTAAGATGCGTGTGTTCCTGTCTGGAATGCCAGAGTTGCGGTTGGGCCTTAATGACAAGGTTCTGTTTGAAAATACTGGACGTGAGTTTCTCTCTTATAACAGATTTCAGTCCAATTATGCTCACTGATGTTTTGGGCTGGACAATGGAATAAATTGTAATGATTAGAAAGCACCTTGTCAAAGCAGAGTTTGACAGTTTGACAGTGGAATGGTTTATACTAGTTCATGTGAAGCTGTTCCATTCCTCTTTTTACAACTATTGATTGTTGTTTGGTTTTTTTAATATAGGAGGGAAGAGTAAATCAGTAGAGCTGGAAGATGTCAAGTTCCACCAGTGTGTCCGTCTGTCTCGATTTGAGAACGACCGCACCATCTCCTTTATTCCTCCTGATGGAGAGTTTGAGCTCATGTCCTACCGTCTCAACACTCATGTGAGTACTTTGAGTTAACGTCAGCTCACTCCTCTCATTGGCTGAAGCGAAATCAATAGTCTGGGGGTAACCACACAAGGATATGAAAATACCAGCAAACCAGAGAGTTCTTCAATCATAACTTCATAAGCTTGTGCCTAGAATTCACAGCAGAAGACTGCATATCGATCAGAATGAATCCCAAAGCTCCATCTGACAATGATTTACTTTATTGCCGTTTATGATCTTAATGATCAGCATTGTTCCAGAGTTGAGACAAAATGGCTCCATCGTGGTTAAGAGAAATGAAAAAATATTCCTGCTGAAACTTCTTTTCTAAGCATACTATTCATCAACAACAGTCAGAAGCCTACTAAACTACTATATCATGTTTAAATAACTGTGGTTAAAAGCAGGTGAGTAATGTGTCATGTTCCCACACTGTAATAAAAGATCTGGGATGATCACTCACAGTCATGAGTATGGATTTGTTAAGCGGCCCACCACAAAAGCTCCCACAAATACTGCCAGCAGGTTTAGTCTCCTGCAGGTTTCTTGCTGACATTTACAAAACTCTAAATCGTAGATATATTGCTTTTTGATTGAGCAGCGAGGTCTACAACAAGCTTGACGAGAAGGCATAGTCACAAGTACATATTTACACACAAGCCTGGAAAAAAAATTAAAAAAGATGGGACCTTGGCCAAAGCCAGATCAAGCTCATGCATTGTCATCAACCAGAACCAGCCCACAAGCATTTCAAATAGGAAAAAGCATAATCATTAAAATACAAGGGAACAACATTTTTTGAGTGATATACTGTATATATATATCTCCCCCCTTGTGTTCAAGAGGGTTGAAACAAAGCTCAAATTCTTAATAAATGTTTCACAACAGCGTTTTGCCAGTAAGGGAAGTAGGAGAGTGGATTTCTTTCCAATAGTAGCTGCTAGAAATTGCCACAAATGAATCTGCAGTTTGTTACCCAAGAAGCAACTTCCTAAATGCCTGATCACATGTCAACATGGCGTGCCTTGTTACATGTGACACGTACACTTTCTTTAAAATAAAAAACAACAAACATTTAGCGCTTTGTTCAAAGCTAAACTGTCTAATATCAACATCAGAATGAGTCTCTAAATTTTAAAATATATGACATGTATGTAGATATAAAGAACATGTTGCATAATGACAGAATGTGACAAGTGGCGCAATCCAAGCTTTTCCCTGGATTTATTCTACAACACAGAGAGAACACAACACTCGATCAACACAATGACAATATGGGTATTGGACTGTTGCTTTTTGTTAGCTGTTGTGGGAACAAAGTAAACCATACATGTATTTAACATTTAATGTTGGTTTTTGTTGAGTAATTAAACCTGCTATCCACTAGGTGGAGACTGTGTCATATGATATTTGTATTGCTGTGCTTGTTCAATGCTGCAAAACTTGTAAAGCTTTAGGTACAATATTCATATTTTTTATGTGCTGTGTAGGTGAAGCCTCTGATCTGGATTGAATCTGTTATTGAGAAGCACTCCCACAGCCGGATTGAGTACATGATCAAGGTCAGCCACTAGTTCAGGTGGTACACTGGTTGCCATGCATTTTGCAGGTGCATTGTTGTGTTGCTTTATCTGGATTCCCATAGTAACAGTGGGGGGAAAAAAGTAGTTTAACAAATTCACAACCGAATGTACTGACTAATGATTTTCAGGAGCAGCTTGTGTGATGTCTCACGTTGCCATGCAAAACTAAGCCTGATGATATAATAGTTATTGAAAACAATAATTAAGTCTTGTAAAAGCAGGACTTGGTTCAAACTTGACCTGTTTGTTTCTCGTGTCAGGCAAAGAGCCAGTTCAAAAGGCGTTCCACAGCCAACAACGTGGAGATCCACATTCCTGTGCCAACGGATGCCGACTCACCCAAATTCAAGACCACAGTGGGCAGTGTAAAGTGGGTGCCTGAGAACAGCGAGATTGTTTGGTCAATCAAGTCCTTCCCTGTGAGCAGAAAAAATGACTCATGAGAATCTCAAATGGTTACAAATGACTTTGCTTATTTTCTTCATCTGACCTTAAAATTCAGAACTTGTTTACTTAATGGAAATAAAACTTGTTATTGCTCTCTGAAACCGAGCAAAGCTGCTGCAGATCCAAAAGTGATTGCTTGTTTCCTTTGAAATTTCGAATACAAGTTGTTTTTGAGTTTTTGTCGTGACTTCTCACAGGGTGGAAAAGAGTATTTGATGCGAGCCCACTTTGGCCTGCCCAGTGTGGAAGCTGAAGACAAGGAAGGGAAGCCACCAATCAGTGTAAAGTTTGAGATCCCATACTTCACCACCTCAGGCATCCAGGTATATTGTATGCTCAAACACACACACACACACACACACACACACACACACACACACACATACAAACATACAAGCGCAACTCTTTATATTCCATGGGTAATATCTTAACCTCATTCTTTTTACATCCTTTCAGCCACACATTTTTTTATTTGGGACTACATCTGTTTAGGGACGGTCAGAAAGTGTTTACCATTCCTGCAAAGTAAACCACCAGGGAGAAGAATCAAACAAATGTTGCTGTTTCTATGCACCTGCTCTTTGATTCTTAGCCAGTGTGCGTGCATTCACAGAGCAAATATCTTGAGGTTCTCAGTTGCTTCCGTGTCCCTCCGTATTAAGAATAAATGGCACATAGCATATCTCACATGTCCTGTCCCCTCAGAGCAGGAATCCAAACAATTCATGTTTGGCCTTCGAGTTGGCCAGAGGGGGCAGTAAGGCTGCACTGAGAGACAGACTCTGAGACTGAGTTTATGGGAGAGAACATTTCTAATGTTGCCTGTGGCAGAAAGCAACTGCTCAGCAACTTGAACTTGGCCCTTTGCCTTAAAGTTAATCACAGTGATAGAAAATGTCATTCTTAGTTACAGGTAACTGGATTCATTGGGTTTTTATTGTGATTCCCATGAAACTGAGAGAGACACTAATGTTTTTCCTTCATGTTTGAATGAAAGCCTTTGCTGACCACAGACTTGCACAGATGTGCAGCACATACTGTATAATCACAGTTGTCCTGTGATTATATGTGTAGCACCACAGTAACACAAAATTATGTTTTCCCATGTCTCGATGTGAAGAAACAATGGCAACTTGACAAACTCCATTTTGAAATAATCATGTTAATGTCCTGAAGCAAAGAAAACATTTTCAGATAAGATTTATATTATTTAAGACTATTGTGCTTGTTGTGCTCTAAAGCAAGAGTGCAACAAGACACGGTACAATACCATTTAAAAACTGCCCCAAATACAAGAAGACGATAGACTTGGCCCACAGTCACAGTTCCTGAATCAATCAATCAGATGGGACAATAAATTATATTCACTTAAGTACTGCTATACAATTAGTATAGTATTGTAAAGTAAATTAAAGGAAGTGCAAGTTTAAAGTCAAGAACATTAAATCTTGGTCACTGAGGATTAATGAATTCTTTTCTAAAAAAGCAGATGTTTGAATATATGAGCTTCAAAACATCCTTTCAACTAACACTTGATACTTAGTAACTAACAGAGGTCTGACGCTCCTCCCTCACTCTTATTTACTTCTTAACTTTTGACACTGGCTTGTGTATGACTCTCATTAAAAAAGCAAAGAGATCATATTTTCCAGCTTCTGCACATTTCCTGTGAGAGTCAATAAAACATTATTAAGTTGTATGGACATTATGCAGCCCACTCGGAAATAAGCCTCTCAGAACCAATTTAATTGAAATGTATGATTCTTGTAATTTGGGTGGTTATGCTAGTGTAAGAATTCTTGCCATTTTCCACGGTAATTTGGCAGCTGAAAGAAATAATCACATTTTTGTTCCTTCCTTTCAAATCTTTGCCAATTCATATATTAGCAGATGCTCAAATAAAAGCCTGAACTGTAGTAAATCACAGTGCAGAGGCAAAGACAGGCACAGAGTCACTGACATCTTTCAAAAATGTGTGGAAAAAACACATTGTGAGTGCGGGGTAAACCCTGGGAAGGTCACCAGTCCATCACAGGGTCAACACACAGAGACAGACAGAGACCAACAACCCCTCAGACCTACACATAGTTTAGAGTCATACTGATCTAATCATTTTTTTGTAATGGAGTAATATTAAAAGTTACATGACAAACTGTCAAAAATAAAAGCTACTAGAAAGAGTGAAATTATCTGTGGCTAACACACTCAAGCAAGTGCTGGAAATGGAGATGAGGCTCAGTGGGGTTGAATTTAGTACATTTCTCACACCTCACATTTTTTGAGAGTCGAAAGGATTAAGCACTAAACTTGATTTTAAGTTCTGGCTCTTCCTATTTAAAGAAAAACAGAGGTTAAGCCTAGGTTAATTTAATACATAATAATATAGTTCATTGGAATGTCTTCGGTCCACCTGGAGATTACCTTGCAGCATGTAAAAGTCTTTGCAGCACAGCTGTCAGTCAGTGCTCTTCTTCACTGACCAAAAACTTAAAACAACTTCTCACAGCAGTCACACTGTGGTTTACCCAACATAGCAATGGCAACCTATTGAGAGCCATATTCCCATGAAACTCGTGTGACAAGCCTGTAACCTACCCCTTATTACAGGCTGCTAGCAGGCCCGATCTCAGACTCTAATGCCGCCAATAACACCACTCTCTACGTGTGAGAAGAGGCCATGAAGTTTAATTAGATGCATGTAAATATCAAAGCATGAGAAAGTTCCTCTTAACTCTACCACTAAGTGTAGGGGAGTTCACATGTGAAGTGTGCATGATGCACGTAACTGCACCTTTTAAATTTAACTAGAAAAAGAGCAACCCCACACTTTAGCCAAGTGCCAATAAGTGCAGAGCTGTAGTTATTTTTTCAAATCTCCCTTCTTTAGGTGATGTCGAGAGAACCCAAACAAGTTGGCAGACACTTTTTGGGCCATAGCTTCTACCAAAAGCCTGATAAATCCAGACCACACATGCAGTCTGTACTTACCAAGAGAGATACAACAAACATCCTATTTCCCCTTCTCATCTTACAAGCCATAATGATATTTTGCAGAGGATGGCCTTTGGTGCCATTTTGCTGACTATGTACCCACGGTCAGGGCGAATACACGTCTGGCTCCTGGGTTCAGAGAGAAGTGCTGTGCCTGCAGACCCGGTGATCCCGCGTCTGTGTGTTTGTCGTCATGTGTCTGGAGGCCACGGCGCTCTCTCTCTCTGACCTCACTGTGTAGTGGAAGGTAATAACAAGGCGGCCAATGCCGAGGCCTTACCAAAGGCCCGCCGCTACTTGACCCACAAATTCTTGCCCTGTCTGTCCCACTCTTCAGCTGGGAACCAGTATGGCAGAGACACGGCACGGCAGCATATCACAGGGAAGGCTTGCGTCAGCCTTCAAATGGCTGCATCCTCATCACTGTTAGTGTGAAAGCCTTTGTCAGGGTTTGTGTGAAAGCTCTCAGTGCAGAAGAGCACTGAGACATAAAAGATAGGCCTGTAATTAATTTCCTCTACAGGGCAAGTTGACATAGAAGACGTTTTCAATGTTATAAACCTATAAATCCAAAATCAACATGTACATTTTTGTTAAAATGAAATACATCTCTGCAATTTCCTCCTTCTGACTGGCAAGAACAATGCAATTATGTTCAGTGAGGATCAGCATTGTGTTGGTGCTTTTAGAGTCTCTTCTCGAAATTCACTTCTGTGGTAACAGGTCTGGTGAAATATCAGTTAATGGCTTGTGAAAGTTGTCTGAAATGTTGCTGATATTTTTGCTGACATATCTTTTTTTTTCTTTTTTTATAAAAATACTGTTATGTAAATTTACTCTGTATGTCCCTTGAAAGCTTCTGTTCAGGCACTTCCTCCTTCTCAGTATGACTCGTACTACAGCTTCCTCATCGCATCACTACTCTTACTACTTGACACAAGTCTAAAGAAGAATTCTGATGGAGTTCTGTCTTTTCAGTGTGAAACTCTTCTCACCTGTTGGCTTTCAAAGTGTTTCTGAAAGGTTTGGAGCTGCCTGCAAGTTGCAGACAACTGACTACAGTCAGTCCATCATTGACCCAGAGTCAAGGCAAAATCAGTATTTGTACATAATACAGCTCTGAGCATATGACCAGTGATACAGCAGTAGTGCAGCTAACCATTACCAGAAACAATGAATATGTGGTAATTCTGTACTTTTAGGGTTAGGGTTCGGGTATTTATATTTTAGTGCTTCGTAAATCTTCCTGGCACTGTCTCTCCAGCATGGACATATATATATATTTTTTGCAATACTGAGTACCATTATAGGCAAAAAATGCAAATGACAAGCTCTGCATTTTCAAGATCAGGCAGTTTTCTCATCCAAAGGTCGCTTAACTAGGGATTTATGGCATGATTTATGGCATGATGTGCGCAACAATCATTACCTGCCTTGAGTTGGTCATGTGAGTTTTTTGTATTTGTTTTCCAACAGGTGCGTTACCTAAAGATCATTGAGAAGAGTGGATATCAGGCTTTGCCATGGGTGCGCTACATCACCCAAAATGGAGGTGGGTGAAGATCACTAGTACTTAAGAGTGAGAGTGCCCATATGTGCAGGTATTAGGCAACAGTTGGGCAATGTAGTGCAATGTGGTGGGAACTGACCTTGTACTGATGCAGCACTACGGAAAGGGGATACAGTGTAGAACATGGGCAGTGTGGCAACGTCCTGTGAAATGTGAGAAAGTGAACTTGATCATCTTTGTTTTGTCAAGCTTCCCTGATCTTCTTACTGAGATTACCAAGGTTGCACATGTTGGTCTTTTTGCTAATGCCGACAATAATTGCCCAACATCCTCATCTCATTTCCTTTGTATTCCATTCATTCTGGGTGGAAAGCATCAGCTGTCCCCACTCGATTTCTCTCTGATTCCCTCTTTTCTTTGTCCATTTGATTAAGTCCCGTCCATTTCCTCCTCAGATTACCAGCTCCGGACCCAGTAGGCAGCGCTTCAGCCAGCAGTGCAGGCAGGTGGAAATAGGAGGGGGCGGAGTCAACCCCATAATGCGCTATCAATGGCAGGTGTCAGTCATGAGACTGTCAGTATCTACAGTACTTTTGTTTCCTTTTTGTATTTGTTGAACTTATATTCATTTCAGATCAATGCAAATATTAAATGGAGCCTTCGGTTAGGCAAGGTTTAAAGAAAACTTATTGTTTTACTACTGTGTGGCTCCTTATGTGAGCAGGGCTTAAGGAAGCAGGAGCAATGTTTACATCTAACCGATACAGCGCAGAGTGTTACACGGTTGATCACGGAGGCTCAAATGGCTCGAAAGCAGATGTTACAATTCTCTTGAAGTTACTGTAATCGCCTCCACACAGAAAAATAACACACTCACCGGTCAGTCTGAGTATGATGTTTTTTATATGAAGCTGCTGCTTTGTTCTGCCACAATTCCTATTTGTTGATTATCTGTATATATTTGTTACATCTTAATGAACTTCAAGTCAGTGTTATTAGTTTAATACCTGTACATTTCAACGTGAAGCTCTTTATTTTGTATTGTCACCTTCATGTAATGCCATTGAAACACGTCAGAGCAATGCCTTCCTGCTTGGCTGTTGTGCTTTTTATCCATTAGTTTGTCTCCCTTGACATTCAGCTTTGGAAAAAAGAAAAAAAGAAAGAAAACATTGAATCGCAGTGAGTTTAAGTTTCACGTTAAGTCCACTTTTCCACCCCAACACCTGTGTCCCCCTCCTCCCCCCACTTTCTGTAGCCAAACAATTTTAAATCATTAAATGTCTATTTAGAGAAACTGTTCCATGGTCTGCTTGCGTCATTTCTTACGTTATGTCACTACAGTCATCAAGGTGACCTGTTACAGTGTCATCCACAGGCACCTGTCCGACAGACCGGCGAGGAATGCTGAATGGAGCGGAAAGCTCTGCAGAGACACACAGTAGGAGGGAGGGTTTCCTGTATCAGGCTTGTGGCTTTAGCTGACTGTGGACGGTTCTTTCCATCCCATCCTGGAGGTATTTTCAAACAGTGCAACTCTTAATACCCAGCGCCCGTGATATCATAGGCAACTGAAAGCCAGTACTCCGTAAACATGAAGGAGAGCTTGGAAGGATGTGACTCAAACTGTGGTCAGCGGTCACAGACATGCGAGAGAAATGTAGGACGGACTAACACAGACTAGCTATTGTTCATGCCAAGCCAGACTGCAGTGGTCCCACATGAGGTCATACCTTAAGTTTACCTCGTACGGGGCACTGTGATATTCTTTAATTCGTGTGACTCAGTGTAAGCAGGTGCTGAAGATCGTGACTCCATGTCATTGTGACCAGAAATGCCAGATTTTCTCTGATTACTTGATGGACTGGATTCTATTGTAGCCTTCTTTGAGCACCTTTTCTTTGTCATTACTCCTACACAGCAGGTGTGCCTGGCCTGGGAACACAATGATTCACAATCTGTTGAGAGAATGTCAGTTTTTATCATTCATGATAATCATTAACATACAGTAGGTCTCTTATAAGTTTAGTCTTAACCAAATTTGCAAACAGCAAAATGACTGACGTGTTATGCCAGAATGTCTGTTTCATAATATTATTTAGGTTTTCAGACTTTCTTTAAGACAGTATCTTTTGAACCTGTCTTAAACATGCAGTGTTGCGTGCGAATATGTGTCCTATCCAGCAGTGAGTCTGAATGACAGGTTTGACACTAACAATACCAAACAATCAGATCAGATTACTTTTATCTCATCTACATCTGCCTTACCAGCCGAGGTTACCACAGATTTGGATGTTTTTCAATTCATGTTTTTTTTTTTTTTTTTTTATAAAAGATGAATTTAAGCATCTTTAAGTTCAGGTCATAAAATTCCCGTAGCACAGGACACACGCTGGTCAAAATGTGCTCTCCCTCACTGGGGAAAAGTCTCTGTGATACTTGGCAGAACATGTGAATATGTTATTTGGCGCATGATGAGAACGTTGCATTCATGAAGCAATGCATGTTGCAGGTCAGATTACAGAAGGCCTGGATGCAGCAAACCTCAAATATCCTCTCTTATGTTCGCAAATATTTGTCACAAGCATATACTCTTTTATCTAAGATTAACAGTAGTAATAAGTTCTTAACTTCAAGCTCTTCATTTATATTCAGAATTAAGATTCTTCAGTTGATTAAAAGTAATTGTAATTTGACACCGATTGAAGTCAAATTCAATATGCCTTTAAAAGGCCTTTTGTATATGTTAAAGGGTTGGAAGAGTAATTTATCTCTTGCCACTTTATTTAAACCAACGTTATCTAATTTTGTGGTATTGAAAAGACATTTGATGAAATATGTTTGAAGTTATTTATACCTTTTGATAATGTTATAAATAATAATTACATTGTACATTTTACTGTCAAACTAACTTTTACATAAACCGCAGGGTTGCATAACACAATCTTAACTTTCATTTGGTATACAACATAATAAACTTTCTCATGCCTACAGCGTAACTAGATTAATAGGTGAATGGAAGGAAACCTTCACCTTTCCCCACAGTTGATTATTTGGTTGCCGTGCCAACGCTGCATTGTTAGAGATTTTATAGCAGATAACTTGCAGGAGTCATTCGCAATGGAAAATACCTATGGGCCATTTACAGTCGAGTAAAGCAACAGGTAGAGTTCAGACAGCGTGGCAGTGTCGACTTCAAACTCAGGTGTGCCACGAGGAACTCCGTGTTTATCCACACACGAAACCCCATCGCCTAGCAACGAGGGAAATCCTCTTGTGTCACACACAACGCCGATGTGTCGCATGACGTCAACACAGGTTGTTCCCCACTCAGGCATGCACGTTGCCCCTGTAATTCACTGTCTGAATGCTTGTCACCCTCAGTTGTGAAATGCAAACAGCTGATGAGTCACCTTGAGACAGTAACTGGAGACCAGGTATTTTACCTAAGGTGAGGCCGCAGGATGGGATAGACTTCCTCCCCCAGAAACAACTGAAATAGTTTCTACCCTCGTTGAAGAGATCCAGGATCTCAGTGTGTGGTCCCGGCTAGCTGTACAGCAGGGTATTCCTCAAGTGCAGGGAAATTTCCACCCTCCTGTGTAGACTCAGAACAATATTGGTTTAAGGGGCATATAGCTGCGCGGCCTTGAGACACTGCTGTAATCTCTCTAGCCCACACATCACTGACAGATAGTGTGCTGAGGCAGCCAACTGCCGTACGTGACGATACGGTATGCTGCCTCATCAGAGTCTCCACTTTGGGTCAGTGACTCGTGGTGTTACTTGGTCAAAGTGCACATCAGGGTAAACTTTTGGTGTAGTTGCTATATTTACTACCTATTCATCGATTCAATATGAGCAGTATTTAGCTCTGTTTCTTCCTTGGAAACTGGCGCCGCAGTGGAGTTCAAAGTTGGAACAATCAGCAAAGTAGAGGAGAGCACATATTAATTTTATATTGCACAATAGCATATTATTAAGGATTACATAGGATCCTAACCCTCCCCGAATGAGAGTGGGTGGTCCCCAGATGTATCAGGGGATATATCTGGGACCACCTTAGAGAGGAAGGTCTTCAGATATATAGAGGCTGGAAAGGGGCGTGGCTGGGGGGGGTTGTTATGTCTTTATGAAGTGCTTGTTACTTCTCTCTCCTCTCCTCTCCTCTCTGGGAAGATTGAATCTACAGCCACATGAGCAGCTGTGAGGATGGATCTGAGGTAAAGGCTAAAGTTTGCATGCTAACATGCTCATAATGACAAGGTTGTTGGGCAGGTGGTGACTTAGTGAAAAAAGCTGCTGGAACTGAACAGCTCGTTACACCAAAAGAAATTCAAATGTAGTGAATTCAAGTGATTTTTCAGGATTCGGTCTTTTATACAGATGGAAAGGATTGTAGCAAATGGTTAACCAAACTACTGGAGAAATCAAAAATGGTACTCCGTGTTAGCACCAAAGGAAATTATTATGAATCAGCTGGTCATCCACTGGAAACTATAAATATGAGTTTTCAATATGTCTATAGTTCCATAGAGATACTTCAATCTGGACTGAAGTGGTGCTGGTGGGTCGACTGAGTGGCAGACCAACACTACCTGAAATTTAGATAAATCAAGGAAAATTTAAAAGTTCTGTTAATTTCAGTTGCTCACAACTCATGCCCACAAAAACCACTACATGCAATAAGGTGTCAGAGGAAAAGCTGCTTTGTTTAAAGGTGTCAAAAGCCAAACCATTTAGGAGCCGCTCTGAAGTAGATTAAAAGCACCAATTGTCACATAAATGTTTCATACTTTGCTACTTGGTGGGAAAATCTTTAGCTCCAAGTATTTCTTGAATCACTCAAAGATATCTTTAGAAACAAAGACAGCGCTCAAATAGAGAACGTTATACAAACCCAGTTCACTGACAATAACAGGAAGTGTGCCATCTTTTTTTTTTTTTTTTCTTTCTGGTTTGACTGTTAGAGCTGCACTGCATATATTCCTGGAAAGCTAACCTCACTACTGTCATGGTATCTAAAACAAAAAACAACTCCCACTGTTGGTGAAGTGATTTGTCAGTTCATAAAATGTGTCTGCAAGCAAACTGAAAGTAAGGTCCGCCTGAATATGCACCCCCGCCCCCCACCCCGCCTCGGTATTTCTTCGGCTTTCTATATTTAAACATTTGTTTTTTCCTGTGTGCTGAAAAGTTTCCTAGCAGCGACATGCCCTGCTCTGCAGAGGTATTGTGTGAAAATGAAATAAACATGTATAATGGAAGATCTGTACAACCTGAGGCGAAATCTACAGGATTGTTTGAATAATGTTGTTTTTATTCAACTGTCAGTGATGGCCCCAGTATGGCCCCCTTTAAACAAACAGACATGTGTCCAGCTTGTATGAGAAGGGAGCTGAAGATGTCTTCCTTTTTTTTGAACTAGATAAAAAGAGACGAAACATTCATCTGATCACACAACATTGGACGTGATTTGTTTTATTCCAAAGACGGAAGTCTTTTGCTCTTTTCTGTCACTGAACAAAACCGTCCAAATACATGTTCCTGGAGGCAGCTTGGTAATTGAGAAGTCTTTTCTTGTAGCACAAAGGAGGGTAAAATCCTTGTCTGTCCCCTTTGAGAAGGCTCAGGACACCTGGCTGTTAGATGTAAGTTCAAAGGCCTGGAGGAGCTTACAGTAACCTTCTGTTCTTATTTTATATTTAGACAAAGAAAGACAAGTGCATTGGGCGCACAAGGACACCTTGCACTCTGGATAATGACAATTACAGATGTTCAGCAGTGCCACAATGGACAAACCTCTGCTCAGCATCCGTTAAATGACTGTTTTAACCACCGACATACCAACCAGATCTACATCTGGACGCTTTCTGGATAGCAGCAGGAATAATATACATTGACGCATTCATCACGAAACCCCTAATTCCCTTTGATTGTCCACCGGAGTGCGTTTTGGTTTTGCTCCCTGCTACCAAAAAGACTTGTGTTTTCTCTTCTCTCACTCCTCTGGACACTTGATAGGGCTTGGTCGGCGTCTGACATACTTTCTGCTGTCTTAATGCTGGACCAGTCGCACCAAATGATATTTTAGCGCAAGTGCATGGCAACAGCAAAACAAAGAGGCACAAGATGAATTCTTTGGCCGACCACTTTTTGAATTACTGATCATGTAAAAACCCACTGTGGCTCCCAGATTGCAAACATCAGTCCTTGGAGCCTGCATGCAAACCAGGCCTCTAAATAGGCTTGTCTATTTCTGTTGGTCTGCGGGGGGAAACATGTGTTTGACATCAGTGTCACTGCTAGACATTTTGCAGCGGGGCTTCATTGTCCCCTTACAGCAACTCCACTTAATGGTTGACAATAGCTGAATTGAAAGAGTACCGGTAATTACGGTCAAATGACTGAGCTCACGTTTGAGGACAGCCCTGCCTTCTGAGGTTAAATGGTTTTTGGATTAAACATTGCGTCTCATTTTGAATCTGCTTGGGCTGCTGTTTATACTAGCTCTATGAAAAGGGCTCTGGAGAGACAACAGCAAAGTAAACACACGCAAAAAGGACAGCGTGTCCCGCGCCACAACAAACTCTCTGAGATGATCGAGCCATGTACAACATGATCGACATCAAAGGGCAGAGTCATAAGCAACCTTAAATCACCGAATTACTCAGAAAGCTGATGTGCAGTGACTGTTTGGGCGAACGAAAGTGAATGAGCTGCTCCGTCCTGCCATAACAACTACTGCCGAGGAGCTCATAATCAAAACACTCAAAAGGCAAATTGCTCCAGCTGTACTGCGGATGATCCAGTGAGAAAGAATGCTTAGCAGCTGGAAACAGGTGTGGAAACGTGACAGCTAAAATGTGTGTATCAGCAAATTAATCATATTAGGTCACAGCAAACTTATGAAATGCTCTGAAATTAGACTCATGTAAGTGAAGACAGGGAGATACTTTCATCCTGACACATGGGGAATACGTGGAGACTTTTTTTTTTTTTTTTTTACAGTTTCAGTATTTTTTTATGTAATTCTCCTCCTAAACTTGATACTAACTTAGACTTAGTCATGTTTTTCTTCTAGTTCCCTTTATATAACCGTATTGTCCTCTGTCATTTAAATTTTCTACTTGTTTGACTTCAAACACAAACCTTTACACACAACATGCACATGGATATTTGTGGTGCTGCCTGTCACACAATCTTTCCATGGCAATGGAGAAAAAACATTCACATATTTCATCTCTGCTACACGAGATCTGCTTCTGTTTTAATGCCATGAAATCATGTGACTGTGGGCCAAATGGTACAGTGAACTAGGATGCTGCTGAAAAAGAGCAAGACTGCTTTGCCTTCACACTTCTCCGGTTGAAATGTTCAGATAAAAACTCTCCTGCTGTAAAGGCGAGCGAAGCTTATGACCATCATGAACCCGAGCCGTTACCGTTTCCCCGTCCCAGAGAGACCTGGCGCATTCACCCAATCAGCTCATGGAGGAGAGGAGGAATGACAGGCCTGTGTGACACCAGCTCTCTTTCCTCTATAATTTCCGTCCCCATTTTCCACCAAGACCACTCAATCTTACAGCCATATGGTGGTTTGCTGCCATAACCATTCACGACTGAGTAAAAATAAACCTTTGGGTTGCATCGTTGGGACAGGGGTTTGAAGACGCGTTCGGCACAACTTATGCTTGACTTTGTGCTGGTTACGATAACCTTCTGTGATTCATCCTATCTGCAGACGATTCCACTCATATAATTTGCAACAGGACCACGGTCAGGGTATACAATATCATTCGGTTGCAATTCAAGGGTGAGGCAAAAATAGACACACAGCCACATCAAGAAGCTCAGACCAGAAATAGCTTGTTTGATGGGGATATGTTTCAGTGGTACAATGATGGGGTCTCTCCAGAGAGCTTTAAAAACTCCCCCTATTTATGATTTGGGATTGGGTGGTTGCACACGTGGTTAACTTGCTCTGTGCTTCTGCATAAGATGCAGAGAGTTTATGAATTCAGCCATCCTTAGATCTTCTTAGATTGCAAAACTAACATCGTATGATGTGAATTACACACTTCTTCACCCCCAGAATAAATGCACATGTTGAGAACGACGCTGTTAATCTTCGACATTCTTGCTGTGATTAACTGAGTCTCTATCTTCAGTCTTTAAGCAAATACAGGATGTCCTCATTATACAGCCTGATGTAGTAACTATTAGGAGGTGTGGCTGTTGCGTACTGCCTCCCACGCTGAATGTGTTGAGTCGTGCAGACAGACGACAACCTTCACCCACCTCAGAGCAATTACAGAGATTAGTGGCTCCACAATCACTGCGACTGATTAATGGCCTTAAAAGAGTTGTAACAGATTTCACAATGGAAAAAAACTGTTGGTTCATTTGTTTTTTTAAAACTTAATTGCTCCCGTGCAGACAAGGAGAGAAAAAACCTGATGAACTTATAGACATAGGACTCACTGGGCCATCACAATATGATTTTATGTGTATTAACTTACGATCGATATAATGAAACATCACAGTGATATTGAGTCAACAAGTGTCATGATTCCTTGATGAAGACCTGTTGCATCGCCATGACATTCACATTTTTGGCCTTGAGTTAAGTGATGAGGAAATCTGTAGTCTGAATCAGCCCCCAGTGAGAGAAAGAAGGTGGCTGGCAAAGGGGAGGCCACACCATCACTTTGGGTTTGCATGTGAAATGATTTTTAAATCTGTAGAGGCTATCAAAGTGAGAACGAAGACAGGAATCTCAGTGTCTAATATTAAAACTGGAAAAGTCCTCAATCAGAATCAAAAGCTGAGTGAAAATGCTTTTATTGATCCCCAGAGGGAAGCTAGGTAAGACTGACCTCTGCAACCCAGGTCAACCAGGTCGACTTCTTGACTCTGGCACTGACAACCGTCTGAAAAGCTTTGCCTCCCATCTGTTAGCATACCACAGCTGAGGCTGTGCTGTGATCACTATCTCAACATCTACACAGAGGGGCAATTTACTCTCATGCCCACAGGAGATCATAAGGCACCCGAGCGATAAATTACAAGTTTCGATCAAAGGCCGTGGCTCAAGTGTGTGAACAGGAAATATTTGCAAAATGATGTGCCCCTGCTGCCATTTCATCAGCAAGGAGGTTTTTGGCAGCTATTCTTGTTTTATGTGTCACTGTCACAATAGGATGTGCTTTGTTGTAACTTCTCACTGGACTTATTGTTCTGCCAAAAATACCCAAGGGATCTGTCAACCGTAAAGCATTACGAGTGAAGTTTAAAAAAACAAAAGAAATGACAAAAATCACCAACTCACATGTAACTGAGTCAGACCATGGCATATTTATGTTTCTGTCAACCACACAGGAAATGTCACTTCAATTTCTCAAGAAAACATGAGCTCCGGATCAAAAAATAAATAAATAAATAAAAATAAAATAATTATGAGTGAAAGGGAGATTAGTTGTGAATATAACAATGGCCCTGCGGTTTTACAGCTACTATCCAATCAATTATGGTATATGGTGATTCATCACAGTGATCACATCACTTGCTGGTTCTAAATCTGTGAGCAAAGACAATGTTAAACACTGTTCCTGCTTTTGTACTCAAGGAAGCTCCCAGAACAATGGGCAAACCATGCATGTTGTGAAAATTACCATGAAAACGTAGGTCTGTATTGCACAAAATGGTTGCTGAATGCACCGACAAGAGTTTCCCTATCAGTTCTTGCTTACAGTTGCTCCATGCAATGATTATGGCATTTTATTTATTCAGTTTATGAAGTGCTTTGAGCACTAGCTAGTGGGCAGACAGGAAGAGATATGAAAAGGAAACACTGTTAAGGGGCAGAAACATGTTTAGGCAAAGTTGCACTATTGTCTTGTAGGAACGTACGAGTTCAACCACAAACCATTTTTAAGGCATTTTTAAAGAGCATAATGTGGCATAAAAGTTTTATCTCTGGCTGTTACACATTATGCAGATGTAACGTTACTTTAGTCAATCACTTGCAAATAATCTTGGACATCTTTTTGCCCCCTTATTAAATAGTTGACACAGGAAAAGCAAAAGGAAATGAAGGTGGTAAGAAAGAGCATGTCAGAGTTTAATTTTTTTTTTCTCCCATGCTGCTGTTAAGACCAGGCAGTATGATGAAAACTCCAGAAAGAGACCAGGAGATAAACATTAAGGTTTGGAAATATTAAAGGATTATGGTTTGATTGCTAAACCGTGTTAGAACATCCTTTAAGAGGCCCACAAAGTATTCGCTGGTTAGTTCTTATTTACAATTGCTTGATCTTGTAACTTTAACCTTAAAAAACCTTAGGAAAAAAAAAAAAAAAAGATCCACAAACGATAAGAAACTCAGCCAAGCTTTAGAATGAATGTTATCCTTAGGAAAATATCTGTCCTTAACATATATAGGATTTGTATTCACTGCTTGTAACCTAAACCACAAGTATGTCTTTCCAGGCGTGTATTTGGACATGGAAGTGGGGAATAAAGACCTATAAATGGCATGTCCAGAAATACCTCACAGGGGATGGAGTTGTTTGAACAACAGCTAGCTTAATTTGGGTGGTGGATCTGGAGCTGCCCGCAGGACACCTTTCATTACCTTAATACTGCGTAAAGTGAATAAAGATTGAGGGGGATACTTCGCCTTCCTCCTTCCTCCTTTCTCTCTTGATCTGACACATAATAGCATGCATAGCTCCGCCTCTTTTTCTTTCCCTATCTTTTCCTCTCCCGTCTTCCAAATAAACACCTGACAGGCAAGGTGAAGTGAGGTGAGGAGCTACAGCGTCCCTTAGGGCTGAGGCCCTTCTCCTTTGATCCTCTGCAGCAGATATGATCATTGACGGTACTTCACTACCCTTCTCTACCACTCCCAGAATTCAAGCTGCGTTAATCTCAGTGATCTTTATCTCCACACTTCAAAAAAGACAAAAAAGGGGACCAAAGAACCCAAAAAAAAAAGAAAGAAAAGAAAAACAAACCTGTTTGAGTCTCAAAGTTCAACAGAATCTCTTGACCTAAACCCTAATGAGGAGTTTCACCATTTGAGGATGAAGAGCTCAGCGCTGCCACCTGTTTGTATGTCGTTTGGCCCACTTTCCATAGGAGTCCGAGGGTGAGCCAGAGTTCCACGTTTGTGTCAAGCTTATAGCTTTTAAACAGATGCTGGATCCACTCTAGCCAAACCAGCATCACTTTTAGTGTTGACCCATGTGGTAATTCTATTTAGCTTCTTACAGACCCCATTAAATTTACCCGAATGACTCCAGCCAAATATATCAAGCAATTTCAGTTTATATGGACTCGACTTTAGTGAGTCACTTTTAGTTTTACCAGCGTGCACAGGTTGGTTTGAAGGAATCCCTCAGGAGATATATTTTGAGGATGATTTAAATCTCAGGGGAGTTTAAGTTGCTCTGCCCTCACAGGAGATGTGTCTAAGTGCTTAAGTTATATTGTTAGAAGCTTGCATGGGAAAATATTTAAACATGTTTTCCCCCGAAAAACAAAAACTGAATGCGCTCTTGGCTCACAACATGCAGCACCCAGTAGCTGTGCATCCGAGAGAAACTGAGTGACGGATACATTTCAACCACAGTGGAGAGGTGGAGAGTAGAGCGTAGTAGGCGGATTAAAGAGGAAGAAATTAGTCCAATGTGTTGATTGCCCATGTCTAATTTCTGAGCATCCCCATGAAGTCATCTGCAGTTTCTGTCGATCATCTATTACCCTCACACAGAACCAACAACAACAAAGAAGCCAGTTTTCCCGTGCAGATGGTTTTATAATGACTTACACGTTGAAATGTCCTCCTCTACTTTATAGGAAGAAAAAGGAAAAATAATAACACAAACATTCCTGAGGGGCTGTAATTTTCTTCCGGCGGGTAAAAGTTGTCCATTATGGTCAGGGTCAAGGAACACATGCAACCCCGTCATCAGGGCCGCGTGGTCGGCCACATCAGAACCGCCCGTCACGACCAGTGGAAAGGCCCTGTCTGTTAGCACAACACGCAGCCAATCACCAGCCAGAGGCCCCAGCGCCTCAGTACATTCGCCCCCCCTAACCACGCCATGCTCTAATTTAAGCACACATATTCCATTGAAATTACAGCATGCGTACCCACCCTTCCCTACAATTTACATGATTTGCACGCTGATGGGGTGAACTTAGACAATGCTGATACAGTAGATGCTGAAGACGTTTCTGGATCTCAGTTTTGAGCAGGTAAGCAGAGCAAATGAAAGAGGCAGAGGCCGGCTCTTCAAAATCCCGCAGCCACTTAAACGAGACTAGGTCCAAACCTACGGCTTTGGATGGGTCGTGATTTGTGCTTTTGATTCCTGCCTTGTGTCAACTTCAGCCCTTTTTCTTTTGGCCTCTCTTCTAAATATGCTCGTGGGGCAGAACTGGCAACTGTCCTCTTAAATGGCCCTGAAAAATCATTTAATCTCTCAACAAAGGCAGCCACCTGACCAATGCAGAAAAAAATTACTGTCATGCACTATTAGTTGCACAAAAGGTGTAACATCAATCCCTGAAACTGTCCGTCAGTTATATGTTGCTGGTTTAGAGGACAGGCCCTTTGTTAACATGCAGTACAAAGTTTATGAGGAAAGACCTTTGAGTGATAAGACACACTGAATTAGTTCGATCTTATCAGATCGCTCACAAAATGATCTTACAGCTGCTAAATATAGTTCAGCCAAACGAGTAACAATAACCAATCCAATGAGTTTCTCTTCATTGTTTGTTTGAACATGTTTGAAAATCATGTCATCAACAAGATTCGCAGCGAACCATAAAGTGTTCCTGGTGTGCGAAAAGAAAAAGACTTCATTATATTTTCCAAAACAGGGACATTGTGTTCAAAATGAGGCTGACATGGTAACAGACAAACACACACAAGGGGAACTATTCAAAACAAGATGGGTTTACATTCCTCAGGTGGACAGAAGTCGAAATTAATCTTAACGTTGTTTAATGTTTGCTTGATGTGTAAATAGATAACTGCTCGCAAATATATTCCACATAGTCCAAGTAGTAGTAGTTAGTGTTTACATGTTGTCCCCAAAAAGTCTTGCTGATATCCTGTTGATGATGTCATTTTTCCAATTTGTATTGAATTGTAAACAAGCTGAAGCAAAAAAAGAAGGGCATGATCAATCACTGTTTTACAAACAGGAACTGTTTTTTTTTTTTTTTTTTGCATACATCATAGTGATAATTACAAAAACACAACACATCCGGGTCTGAACACCTGCTGGCAGAACAAAGTATCAATCAGAGTGTAAAAATGTGAGCATTGTGGCTTCTGGTCATGCAAGAGTACACCCCTTCAATGTGAAGTATGACTGTGTTCGCCTGCGTGGGATGTCACTCGGCAGCATCGGCACTGAAACCCTTCAGTGGAATTTTACAGGTGTTGTGGGAATGTGAAGCTCCTCTCCGCAAAACAGCCCATCTTCATCCCCCCAACCCGGCCTTCATAGCTATTGGACCCGAAGTTATTCCACGTATCTCCCTCTGAGGTGTTGACACTACGCACCATCAGGAGATGAGGTTGTCTGTGTGTAACAGGTTGTGTGAAAGACGTGACAGACGATGAAACACATGCACACACCTCACCTGGGAATGCCTCAAAAAACACACACCGCTGAGCCACGAGGTGCATCCTGAGACAGTGACAGCCGTGAGATATCGTGCCGGGCCGGGAGCTCGCACAGTGAAAGGGGTATTTTGATTATCTGATCCAGACATGGTTAAAGACGTTTGACTTCATTTTTAGGCGGCTTGTTTGTTTGTGCCTGTCACCGGTTGTTTTTCACTGTTCAGGTTAATTATGACTGGCTGATTCCACAAGTCTGCAGATATAATGTACCTTTAACGTCAACAAACAGTTTTGCGCAAAATAGTCTGCAGATCGGTAGGTGTGTTTAACTTGTGGTTACCAAGGCGGCAAAGGCATCGAGGATAATACCCAGACCAGAAATTCCCAAACAAAGTTTTGTATACTTCTGCAGTTGCTATGGGGGTTTATGGAAATAAAAAGTAATTGCATCACCTCCACGGACGTAAATTGTATATATGGATAAATGGTTGAAATAGTCAGTCAACAAGGATTAATTACCAGCAGAAAATTGGACTGATGATTGTGATCTGATACACCGATTTTATATTTAAAAACTTAAATCCAATGCGTGTTGAAACAGTGAGGTGAAGGTAATGCAACTGTTGAAGTTGTTAGAAAGAAGGTCGCAGGTAAATTCGCTAAATGTAAAGAATATCTGTGAAAATAAGCTTTTACAAACTGGCAATGTGAAAAAGGATCATGATCATTTGGCCTCCAGCCAAATTGTGTGCATGACAGTTGTGGTACTGATGAACGGGAACATCTCAGTTTGAAGACAAATGAAGATGGGAGCGCAGATCAAGCAATGCTCACAGAGATATGATTTATAATCACCAGCTAAAGTCCTCTTTTTTCTTTTTGGACTGATTTCAAAGTGTCAAACAAGTTTTCCAGTGTTGAAATGTGGCATTCGTCCAGTGTGAGCGCATTACGAATGTCACGGTTACAGTTCAAGGCCAGCTTTGTTTAACAGTGATGTGGTTCATTCATTTACTCAGGTGTGTTTAAGGCAGCACAATTCTACGCTATCACACAGTAAGTGCTTTTGAATAGGAATTTGTTCATTGTCGCACAAGATGGAGAGCCGAGGGGGCCTCGGCGTTTGAAAAGGCCATATTTGAGGGCCTCCTCTGTGAGTGTTTACCTTCAAGGACAAATGAAGCTATTGAGTCCCTGCGAGCTGTGAATGAGCTCCTTCTGCACACATGGGCCTTTTTGAATGCACATCAAAACAACCTCAGCAAACCCAGGGACACATTCCTCAGGTGTTTAATGTGAGGGCAAATAGGCAACCACTTCAATAAAATACCTCTTGGATGGAATTGCATAAGTCAGGAAAGCAAGCACTGACCATGCCGAGGTGAATCAGGGAACACCAACGGTTGTAGGTTTACCTGGAGTGTATAAGGACTGTTTGAAGAGCGAGGATTTATTGTGCTGACAGGTTTACAGCGGACGTACATGCAGCGGAGGTACAAAAGCTTGATTGAGGTAACGCTGAGGCAATCGAGTCACCAGATAACCGGGTTTTTGATGAGCGTCACCACCTCAAAGCAGGTTTCCTTCATCAAATTTAATTTTAAATACATAGAGGAAGAAGAAGAAAACCCTCTGCCACATGTCTATTTTTACACGCCGTCTTTTTGAGGTTGAAAAGACAATAACAAGTTGAGCCCTGCGAAGGCCATCCTATTTTAATTATATTGTACCAAAGCTCCCCCACCCCAACTCCCTCCCCGTTCCGCAACCCCTTCCCTTCACAAACACACAAGAAGGCATCACATTACAGACTAACATCTCTGCACTGTGTAATTATACAATCGGCAGAAAACATTTATTTTTAGGGTCAGTAAATGTTTGACTCCTGCTTGTGCATATGGGGCTGGGAGAACAGGCAGGGGTATTTCGCTATAAAATTTTTAACAACTCCAACTTCATTGTCCAGTTTGGGGATTTTTATGATCTTGAGGCGTTTTCATCCAGTTGAAAGCGTCTCCAGCGCCAACGTTGTCCCAGAAAAGATTCGGAGCATGCACTGCTCTCAGCGTAACAGGTGTAACTAGTTAAAGCTAATTTGTTCTACTCTTTGGACGAGAAGCTTTTAAACGATGACGCAGGTGGAATCCTCTGCATCGAGAGAGTTTAAAGGGACGTCGTTTAAACTGGTCTGATGAGGACTTTCAACAATATTGAATATAATAGATAACAGATTACAGTGGCCCATAGTAGACATCGTAAAAAAAAAAAAAAAGCTAGATATTTACAAGACTCAAGTCTTTGCTTTACTTTTTTTTTTTTTTCAAGCAACAAGTGTCCTGCAGTTTTGGAAACTTGCTCACAAGCGACTAGAAGATGTAAATACAATAATAAATATTGTATCATGAAATAATAAATAACGACCCAGAACAAAACTACCATTATTTTTATTTCATCCCAATTTTTGAAAAGAGCAGTTTCTTGAGATTCTTCTTTTTTCTTTTTTTTTTTTGTCTCACTTTGTTTAATGGAGCGCTGTCCAGTAAATGCATTTTGAAAGCCAGATTTCTGACTGGTGAATCGATCTGTGAGTTGTTGCCATCTGGTTGACGACTCCACTCTCCAAATATACAGTGTTTTGTGTTTTGGGAAAAGTAAAATCTTAGTCATCGGAGCTTTAACTTCCGTATGAACAAGGAGAAGGTGGAAAGACATGAACATTCACCAACCGCCACTTTCGGTCAGTCTTGTCAATGACTAATACTAAAACAAAAGCAGTGGCCTCTTCCTGTCTGTTAACCGCTTAAAGGATACATCAGATCTTTTTTGCAATTGTCAGCTAATTTCATAAATAAAATCATATTAATTGAGTAAACAATCACAAAGATACATATATGCAAGTTTTTTGGATCATATACTAACACGATTGCCGTTTTTGGTAATTTACGAGAAACTTTTCAAGTTCATGAATGTAAAAAAAATAATAATTATTGAAATCTGCAAAAGAGAGCAAGAAAGTAGGAACATTTTAAAGAATTTGGGAAATATTAAACGCAGTGCAAGTCTACAGCCTCTATGATATGATGAGAACTTCAGCGCTGTATTTAAAGAGTAAAAGGAACAGAAACTGCAAATGTTAGAGTAATTTTGTTCATTAGTATAACTTGTAGCAACAAGAACAAGACGGCACATGGTTCATCCTATTATTTATTACTCATCATAAGATCACTGAAGCGGTATTTTAATGTGAAACACTACAAAGAATAAGAGAAGATAATTGCTGCTGCTGTTATAGGCTGTGACTTGTCTCCCCAACATTTTTCTGTCCATCACAGCCTCTGAGGGCAGACGTGTATTTGCTGCTCCACTGACTTGACAGCTCATTGTTTGGGGTAGGATCAGGCGTGATGACCACAGCGCCAGTGTTAGGTAATTGGCACATGTTTCATCTGTGAAGTTCATGTGACTTGCAGGCCTGCAGCCAGCGCACTTTGCTTTTGTTTTCAAGGCTGCGTGCTGAACCAGAGAGGACTGCTTGAAAAAGTCGAGGCCTTATCGTGGGTTTAGAATAAATAATGTATTTGCTGCAGAAGTTATTGACTGTGGTGATGTGCCAGCGTTTAATCTAATCTGCAGCAGCAGTTTGAATCAATGCCAAGGAGTTTTACAGCACAGAAATGAAGGCCTCCGCAGGCCTCCTTCTGCGGCTTATCTTATCTAATGCGCCCTATAGGTATCCTGCTGTTGGAGGAATTGTCTCCAATGGACACAACTTGTTTTCGTCCAAGTTTTACGTCCACTGAGGGAAATTTCAACGGAGAGGTGTCATTTTCAAGTACTGAAAAATTCCAAATATCTGTCTGTAAACTGACAGAGATGCAATAGAGATGTTTTTATTTTTCAAAATTTCATGTAAATGGAAGAGACGAAGACGAAGGAGCAGGAAGAATTAGGTTCAACGTGGATTAGGCTTAGGTTTCCCCTTTGACTAAAAAATTCTCATCCAAATTCTGTTATCTTTGGCGAATGTAGTTGAGGGACATTGAGTGGCACGCCCTCCTTGTGGTTAACTGTGACTCATTCTCTGAAATCGAGCTGCAATACGATGCAACATTTTCACATTCGTTTCTTCTCAGGCGATCAATTACAGACAAGCATCCAGAATATTGCAGCCATACAAACAATTTACTGACAGCCCGAACTTCTTTTTATGTTTTTATCAAGAATTGACCCAGAAATGTTAAGTGCATGCACAGTCATTTTTGGTTTACCTAACAGGCAACATGGAGGGCGAGTCAATGCACTTTGTCCATGAAAATAAACCACGTACAGTAAACGATCTCTCAGTGGCAGTTCTGCATTTATTTGGCTGAGGCTTTGACGAGCCTTCAAGCTGTTGCATATTTTCCGTATAGAATCTTTTAATCACGGCTACAACACAAAACAAATACCCCCCCGCTATATTGGTGCGGCTGCACAAGTTTCAGAAGCACAGATCTGAAAACCGCAAGCGTGCTTTGCAAGTCAAATAATGAGGCCTGGATTTGTTTTACAATAAGTTTTACTATGCAATATCCAGTTATAGAAAGCATTTGAAACAACTGCCTTTTCTACAGAATTTGACACTCAGTTCTTAAAACGGATCTTATGTCAAAATGTCTACATGAGAAATGAGCTTTTTGTTTCTCTCCACTGCAGAGTGCCTGTTTTGATAACTGTTGTGTCATTGCTTCTCTGTTATAGTTTTCCTTTGAATTCTTTTCCCGAGCTGTTGATTCCTTCATGCAACGTGAGCTCCTCAGGCACTGAATGTCCTGACTTTTCCCGTTCTAAGGTTAATGACTAAAGGTGACCTGCCTTTTGGTTTTGGAGAGACTTGCCTTGAGGAACTCCACCTGGACATGTTTACTCTATCATATTAATCATACGGCATTATTAACTTTGGCTCCAACCATCATCGTTTTCGCTGATTTATTCTTTGCACTGTTCTGTCCAAGCAAACTCCTCCTCATTAAGGATTCAGCAGAATTCACTCCTATTTCGAAGAATTTTTTTTTTTTTTGCTCAAACAAATGAGCGTATTCGGTGATAAAATGGTCTCGAAAACCATCCAAAGAATTTTTTGTGAAAATAAAGTCCCCTGTGAAAAAACCGCAGCTCTGTTTCATATTGCTGTAATGTTTTCCTTAACACAACAAATGAGATCTGCCTCTATTGTCATT
Organism: Echeneis naucrates; assembly: GCF_900963305.1. Taxonomy (NCBI): domain Eukaryota; kingdom Metazoa; phylum Chordata; class Actinopteri; order Carangiformes; family Echeneidae; genus Echeneis; species Echeneis naucrates. The sequence goes on along the minus strand of NC_042527.1, from coordinate 16,480,777 downwards.
CTAGATTAGCTTGGAGACAGCAGGACCTCGGGGCTGCAGCTTTGTGACCTTCTCTTAGTATTTGGTGTTTTGGAGGACGGTGGTGGGGGGTGGTGGGGGGGCTACTTTACCTGAGATGCTATCAGATGACGGAGCATTTATCTCCATTGGTGTTTTCTGTAATTAAAGAGTTTGCTTTACTAAAAGCTGTGACCACTAATCACTTCAGTGACTGCTGTCCTCCAGTGGCCTTTCATCTTCTCATAGATCCATGTCTTCTTTGGCTAAAGGAATGAAACTGTCATTCAAACGTGAAACTTTCATATCAGATCATTCTTCCACTGCTAATTACAAGATGAATCAGTCGTCTCACTCTAATGTGTTTTGAGGAACATGGCATCTTTGAAATACAACACCGTAGCACAGAATCTGCAGCCTACGGGAACGCTGTGCCTGAAAGAAACCACTGAGGAGCCCAGACTGTGTTAAGCTGGACAGCTTATCGACAACACATCTCCAGGGCTGCTTAAAAACTCAGCAATTATGGGTTGTCACAATGAAGGAGATGATGAGTTAAGCTGTGCTGCAGGAACAGCGCAGGTTTATTTTAAAGGGTACAATTTGCATCAAAAGTTTTTGCTTTGTTTTTTTTTTTTTTGCTTCATCCGTTTCAATCCATCTTATGAATGACTTTATGCTCCCGTCTTAATTTTTCTCTGACTTCTTTCCAGAACATATAAGCTTCTAAAGTCATGAGCAAAATACTAATCATGAGTGCAGCCAGTGTGTGTTTTATGTTGTATTAAGTCAGAACCAAGATGCTAATTAAGAGCAATGTATATTGTTTCTTTGCAGTTTGGGGCAATTATGCAAATGCAAATATAAAACACGCTGATGTCTTCATTTTAAACTACTTTATGTCTGAATCCAGTGTCATGGGACCTCATTAGAAACAGCAATTTATTGAAACATGATTCACCATCGTTGTTTCTGTCTCGGATTAGAAGCACAATATGTCGAAGAAGACGTCAGCGGAGAAGTTTACAATAACAAGAAACATGATCCTCCGTCATGTCGGGGGACAATAACATCTGGGTGAGCAGCGAATTTTGGATTTTGCAATGTGATATTGCTGAGCTTTAAAAAGACAAGAGTGAGGTGTGTGATGTCATTTCCTCTGGGTGTTCAATTTGGCCGGGCTGTGGAAGATTAAAGGTGCTTCCGATGTGCTTCCTCTGCCTCAGAAGAAGCAACGTGTCCCCCTTCTAATTTACCTCCTGTCATTTGCTTTGTGCACAAATTGAAGCCTTTGAAGTACAGAGGGAACGTGTGTGTGTGTGTGTGTGTGTGTGTGTGTGTGTGTGTGTGTGTGTGTGTGCGTGTGCTGTGCTCTCGTGGATGCGACTCTACCAGCTCTGGTGTGATAATACAAAATATAAGAGTTCAACAAAAGGCAGCTCTCCTGCCGTCCTCATTCCCATGTAACACAATGCAGCCGGACAATAGCAGCGAGCTCAGCCACCACCATTATCCACCGAGGTGAGCTTTGGTTACATGAGCTCCAGTGACTCCACCGAAGACGTTTATCTGCATGACCGTCAGTATAAGGTTGCATACGAAGGCTTGTGTTCCCGAATGCTGCTGTATATATGCTTTTTCTATATCTGGGAATGCAACTTTCCCACAATCATATGAGCTGTAGCCACCAGCGTCAGAAAAGTGGCGGATAAATTTGAGTATTTACTGCTTTTGTTGGCCGATTACAAAGCGAGTTACTTTTAAACAGCACGTTTTGATCGCTGAGTGACAAAAAACAAAAAAACAAAAATGCCACCATGGTAGTGATCTTTCATTCATGTGAATTGTAATGAATTGTAAATATGCGATCTATATCTGGTTCAGCATCACGGTTTCTTCCCCTCGCCTTGGAAGTTGCCTCTTCAGCATCGCCTTGCGTGCTGAGAGAGAGGCTGTTAGCAGCAGATCGGTCTGCTGACAGATGATAAAACGCTCCCTGATCTGATAGCAGCTCTGTCTCTGATTAGTTAAGAGAAACAATGGCCTCAGAACGAGAGCGAGGAAGAATTCAAAACACAGACACGCGAGAGAAAGAAGAGAGTAGGGCAGATATCGAAATGATGCTTTGATTACAGCATCCTGCGGGAATAACACAGAGCCGGAAAACAAGCACTACATTCCTTCATTAAACATAAAGGCAGCGCTCCCAAACTCTCTGCATCAGGGAGCGGAGTCAACACAATTCGTTTGTGACTGATTTCACACAGTGGTAAATATATTTGGTTGCTTGCACATTTAAAAAAAATTAATAATAAAGGTTTAAAGCTTTTGCTCTTCTTGCTTTTTATCCAGTTCACCTCTGACCTTCCTCTGCCTGGCAGAGTTACAAACACCCAGGCAACTCATTTCTGCCGGGAACAGGTAGAAACACAAATTTACTGAACTGTCAAATAAAATCGTACTAATATACTCGGGTGTGACCTCTTGACAAATGACGTCTCTCTGAGTCCCAGAACAAAAGTAAGAACACGTGCTCAAAACAAAACTTCTGGCACAGTCATGGCTGTACGTTAAATGTGACCCATGATGTTATTGTAACTATTTTTAAATGCTTCTCTGATTGGGATTGTTGCTGGAAGACGCATTCCTCTTTTATTTGGTCACTGCCTGAGACTGTGATTAATCCACATTCCTCCGTCCTGTTGGGGTGTTTCGGTGCCCCATTCAGCAGGTCAACAGGACCTCACAGGAGCTGCTGGCAGCTCCATGGCCCACACAGCCAATTCCCCAGCACTCAGCAAGACAATAATACAAGAGGCCCATCACAATGCACAGCTGCCATGAACAATGAAGGGGACTAAAGCAGCAATCAAGGCAGGACTCCAATGAGGCAGACCAGGCCTGCGCAGACGTCTAGGCTGGGGATTTAACTGGAGGCCTCGGGCCATCACACCTGACTGCAGGCAACCTGAGATGCAGGGTGAAGGCGGGGGAGGGGGTGGAGCTTGGATGAATTGGAGCTCAGCCTCATCATTTAAGACAGTAAAGTATTCTGAAGACGCATGATGTACCTCCTAATTCAAGTTGTCTCAGTTGAAGCTCGAATTGTCACATCTAAATATCAATACATTTATTACGAGGGAGGATCTTTCACGCACGATTGGACTCCGCTCCTCGGGTGTTTGTAAAGGCGATGACATATCGGAGTGGTTTTGTTTTACCTGGACTGCCAAGCAGCCTGGTTCACTTGTGTCGGTGCTCATTCCCACGCCAACACACTCACAGCATCTAAGACGTTTGATGGCACTGATAGATTACTGAGCAGCTCTACCAGACATGACGAGGGGCCCAGAGAGTTTGAAGGGGGCCCACTTAATCCAGAGCTTCTATTTGAAATAATACCATTTCATTATAGTCAACTCAAGTCAAGTCAAGTCAAGTCAAATACTTCTGTCAAAACGAGGGATGGTGCCACAAACGTATTATTCTTCTTAAGCAAAACCCTGAATATGTCTTTCAGTTGACACGTTACCTATAGATATATTTACATAGTGGAGCTAAGCAGCACAAGACGTCTGCAACAAAGGGCTCGACTCTATTTTTGACTGAAGAAGTCAAATTTAGCCCTGCTGCTAACATTATGGTGATAAGAAAAAACAAACAAATAGTTCAGAGGGGAAAAAACTACTGTGGTTTTCACTCAGCGTGATTAAAGAGAGAAAGCGTCAAAGCTCAGCGACAGATGAAGCAGAGGAGGCAAGTTTGGCAAACAAATTACACTAAATATAGCGAGGATGCATTAGCTAATTAGATATGAACTTCCAGTAAGTTCATTTTATTGATGTATTAGAATTAAATGTCTTTAGAAAGGGATACGGACAAGCAGCCATGAAATAATCAAATTTGTGATATAAATCAGACTATGAAGAATATATAAACAAAGGTCACAAACCTTCGGAGAAAAGATAAGAATTAAACTGGCACATTTATTGTGAGCCTGAGCCAAAGTAAAATCACCAAACATTGTCATTCTCTTTGAAATCAGATGTTGCTGCTGAATAATATCTTTCCATTTTTGGAATTGCTCCAAAGATACCTAAGATACCTGAGATCAGATCGTACAGAAAGAGGTCACGGTGTTCTGTCCAGAGAAATTCGGAAATTTGTCTGAATGAAACATATTATGGAAGCAAAATATCCCAAATTATACAAACTGACTGCTTCTTCTCAACGTTTTAACAATGATCTGACAGGAATAACTAAAAATCTTTGGATTTATCCAACTGAGGAGTTAAAATGAACACAAGTGGATGGTTTTCATTTCTTTCTGGTGGGTAATCTGTGTGTGTGTTTCTCTCATTAACCATGCATTCAAAGAAAATACAATTGTTGCCATTCCGTTTGCAAGTTGTGCATGAAGTGTACAGGTATGATAAAAAACAAGACTTTTATTTTGACACTCAGTTTTCAGCACACCTATTCAACCCAGGGAGGCCCTGTGCATTCACATTCATTACTCAATTCAAGTACTTACTCATGCAAACAAAGACCTGAGCAACAGATAGAAAAAAAAAAACAATCAAGTAAAACAGTCCAACTTTTTTGTTTCCTTTAATAATCCACTTAAGATCCCATGAATCCAGCCAGAGTCACCAATGATACTGTTTCAGCGCACACTGAAAATAAAACAAGGAAATCAGAAGAAAAAGGAAACTAAAAAAAAAAGTGTGTGTGTGTCTGTGCACGTGTGCTTCTGTTTGCCAGCTGTGTGTGTGTGTGTGTTTGGTTGCAAGTGTGTGATTTTTTTCTCTCTTTTTTTGTGACATGCTGCATAAATATTTACAGTCTCTCAGCAAATGAGTGTGCTGATGTGGATTTAAAAGCTAACATTACGGAGGATGAAATAATGAGCTTGTGGTTTCAGGGAGCTGGAGGGAAACACACTTGGACAAATAAGGGCAGCGAGTAAATGGAGCTTTTGTTGAGCTCTGTGATACTTCTCACTCTGCACAAACAGAAAGGTGGTGTCAGAGGTGATTAGGAAAACAAATGTCAAGTTCTTTCACTCTGCTATCAGCTCCTTTCAGTGCAGTCCTGCACAGGTGCATGGGGTGTGTGCAGGTTTATCCATTTGTGTGTGTGTGTGTGTGGAACCACCTCCAACCTGCAACAAAGTTTTGCTATTGACATTCAAACATGTAGAGCTTTTAATTACTCTCCCTGTTCTGAGAGTCCTTGTTTTAAAGAGGAAATCCACTGGACATGGAGATTTTTTTGGAGGCTGGACACACTGTGTAACAACCAGCTAACAAATAGCTGAAGTGTCCCGCACGGATCAGGATGAGTCAGGGCTCGCATTAAACCAAGCATAAAAAAATCACATGTGTTCTGAAGACCGTCAGGACTTTTACATGGCTGCCTGTGAGAAAACCAAACCCTAAACTGCCCTCACCTGTCTGACGTGATGCCTCTCATAAATGGTAAATAATTACAAAGTAATAGAAAGATGCAGGACAAAAAGAGCTTTGTGAAGAGACGGACAAAGTATGGCCAGCGCTCCTTTATTTTTCTCTCTCTGTCAACAGAAGAGCATATTTCATTTATGATGTGCTCATTAAAATACCTGCAGTCCTTCAGGTAATGTTTTACTGCGAGGTTGTGCTCAAGGAGCGCCTCTGTAGATCGTTTTATAACCGTTTTATTGCTTGTAGATGTAAACAAAGCCGGAAAAACACGCGCTCTCAAATCGTTCGCAGGAGTTTTCTCACTTTGTGTAACATTTTTCTGTGCTGTGTGTATCTCCAGGAGGCACAGCAGTAATCCCGCTGCTGATTTTATATGACACTTCAAAAGTTACAACATCAGACTGTAATTTTCAGTGTAGGTTTACTGTAATGTGTTAATGGATTCAGGCTTCCAAATGCACAAGTTGTATGTTACTGACTGGCGCAGACAGCTCACATGGAAAACTGTAAATGTGAAATTAAGGACATTAAACTGGTTTTATAAAATATCGCCCAAAGTGGTGGAATGATATCATGTGTCTTATATTTACTATGGAAAAAAACACACTACTGTGAAAATGCAGGTGTCTGATGGGACATTCCTTTCGTTTCACTGCTTGAACAGAGTAGTTCAGTTACATGAATCTATAGGCGTTATGCTATAAAAACACATGGAGGGTGTGGTGAAGGATGAGACCAGAGCAGACAGGTAAATAGACTTGGAATGTAGTTGTACATTTATTAGCCTAAAATACACTTGCACTACCTTTTAACCTACGTGACTACAAAAACGTGTACAAAGTGGATTTCTAGGTGTTACCCAAATACACTGCTGAGATAGAAACCTTTGCTATCATCCAGCAAATATATGCATAACATATAGTTTAAACATTAGTCACTGTGAAATATTGAAAATTGAATGAGCCAGTTGCTGGCAAAAAAAGCAAAAAACAAACAAAACAAAAAAAAACAAACCCAACACCACTGACATTGATGAATCAGCTTCACCTTATCAAAAGAAATAAAGATAAGTCCAAAATGAAAAAACAAATTGTTGCAAAACTAATGTCACCACCCAGTGCTTTGCAAACAGCTTTGCTCCTATGAACTCTGCATTTACCTTGAACGATAGCAGGGACATTATCAGTTGTCAGACTAAAGCTGAGAAAAGCTTGCTTTCCGTGACATTGAAAAGTGGAGGAACAAACGGGGGCTTGATGAATAATAAATAGATTTTTTTTTTTATACTTTCCCCCCCAATGTCGCTCTCTCTCTTTCTTTTCTCTTCAACGTGGAGTGGAATTTTTTTTGCCAGTCCAGTTTGCATCTATCCTTTGGATTTCAAATCCAAACTTGTACAAAATGTACCACCTGGAAATGGTAAGGATTTTTGATGACTGGCAAATTTAGCATACTTTCTAATGCTGAGCCAGCGCTAGCATGAAGCAACAAGAACAGAACGGTGCCAATATCTGGAGCAAGGCTCACGTTTCAGCCTAAAAGCAAAACGTCCACGTGCAGCTCTGATTTGCTTTATTGTTTAACATGATGTAAAACATCAAATATTATTTGGTTTAAATATTAGTTCTGGCATCTTCTTTCATTGCTCTGCATAAATCACCTTGGTTCATAAATCCAAACGACTAAACATTGAAGGATGGGAAAACGGTATGCGTCTGATTGAATCTCATCCTGAGTCTCATCCTGATTTCGCTCTTTGAAATTCAGTAAATAGCCCAGTGACGTTTTCACCCAGCTTTCCGATCTCTTCAAACCGACCGCTTGACGATATAATCAGCGAAAAAAATAAAAATAAAAGTATTGGTCAGTCACTCTGAATAACGTCACTTCAACCTGCCTCTCAGCTCTTCTTCACATGAGATGTTTTGAATGCAGCTTTGCACAGCGAAAGGAAGAAACAGATGTCTGTCAAGACATAAACTACTTGTGTTCTTTCTAAACTTTACCAAACACGAGTCACATCCTCCAACTGCGCTGTGGGTTCGGCCAACGGCTGAAAAGTCAGTCTAACATCTGACAATCACAACTGTGATTACTTATAACTAACTAATATAAACTTTTGCTGCGCTGGTTACATAATCTTAGAAAACAAGCTACAATATTACCGCGTGCACAGGGGTTAGGGTTAGCACCACATCTCTGCTCTTACTTACTGTCAGTGTCTTAATCTCTCTCTCCCACAGACTTGATGGTTGCCGTGTCGAGTCTGTCGTCACCTCCAGGGTTAGGCCCGAGGCGCAGCGCTGTCTGCAGGTGAGAGGGGAATCTTCCCCGTACTCACGTTTGTCAGTGCGGCGCTGAGGAGCTGATGAGTGAGGTCAGTGTAAACTGGGATTAACCCGGCCATTCTTTCTGGTTGACCAGAGGGTGGGAACTCTCCTGCCTCTCACTCGGCTCCCTTATTTTGACTTCTTTTGTCTGGAGGAGCATCTGAAATATTCCAATCATTTAAAGAGCTTTTCTCGGCTGAGAGGCCGGTCTGTGATGTGGGGGATAAGGACTTGGTTCACCCACTCAGGGGCAGGTGAAACCAAATATGTTGTGGATCTCAAGGGATTGAGTGTGTGTGTGTATGTGTTTTTTTTTTCAAGTACTATTAGAAAAGGCACACTATTGAACAATATTGATATTTCACACACTGATGACTGTAACATTCACTAGTCAATGGAGATCTACAGTATGTTCGGTTGGAGGACACTTTCCCATCAGGAACTATTTTCAGTGTACGTTCAAGGTCACTTAGAGGAACTGGAGATCACAGCACCTAATTTAATGAATAGCCAATCATCTTGAGAAAGACATGAATATCACTCCTGCGTTCATCTGCACCAAGAGCCAACAAACACAAAAGACAATCGGCTGAGTGTCACTCTACCTGTTTGCCAAAGTTGGCATGTCAGCCCTCTTGATTTGAGGTTTGTCCCAGTTGGATTGTTGTTTTTGTTGCTGCTTTTACAGTCTGATTATAACACACCGATATTTAGTGAATGCATATGTTGTTGTTTTTTTGCTTTTTTTCCTTTTGAGAAAACATTGGCCAACTTTACTGTCTGAGAAACAAGACGCTGAAATGGCGTAATCAACTTTAAAAGAGGGGAAATTATAGAGGATACGGTTTTACCAATGAGGACACTCTGCTTTATTTAAATTTCATTTAAATAAATTGTCGTACTGTTTACAATGTGGTAATACAATAATTTTTGAGGAAGCAAGCTACTCATTAAAGTATTGCAATATTTATATATTTGCAGTATTAGTGTGGGTGTCAAGCCAGCCCTAACCAAACCCTCCTTACTCAGCACCATGTCGGGTCATGCCAGGTTATATGAAGAGATCAGATCAGTTCACGGTTTCTTCCGTTGGGGGAAGAAAGTCGATTATATTCTCACTTCTTGATTCAAATGAAAGCAGTCGATTTTTCTGCCTTTAAAATTGTTGCAAATCATTCCTGTTTTTTAAAAAAGTCATGAATTCACACCGACCAGCCTCTTTTTACGTTTAGCTTGTAAATAAAGTGAGTCATCCGACATCCAACTGTTCCTCACGATGTTTAGCGTAAACAACCTTTTGGGGTTTCCAACAAACTACATGTTGGGGGATCTGTTGGGTCTCTTTTATTTTATTTTTATAGTTTGGCAGGTTATTCTTTAAGTGACAGCTCTAAATGATACGTATCTGAACGGTACTGATAATAGAGCAATGCCTTCCATCTTAACACTTTGTCACTGTTTCACATAAAAATTTACTCATTACTCGCACTGTAATACACCGTGCAATTTTCAACAAAAAAAAAAAAAAGCCCCAATATGGGCGCCAAAGGTCTGCCATGAGACAGCCGATGAATGAACTTGGTCTGAGGACAAGCCAGAACTCCCTACAGCCACTTTGACCTCCCAGGCAGTGTTTGCTCTCCGGCACAGCACGAACATGTTTTCACTGTGGATCCTGGGCTCATAAAACACGCTAATTAAAGGGCATCCTTCAACCGACTGCAGCTATCAGTCAGTCATTTTATGTTTATGGCCATTTTTTTTTTCTCCCTGTGGCTTTAAAACTCTATTGCTGAAGTGGTGTATGGCTGACATAAGGATCCTGGGGCACAGATAAGGCGCCTATATCAGCACTGTGGTGAGCGCTGTCTTCATCAGGCTGTAACCCTTGGTCAAGCACTAATACATGGCTTCGACAGTCGCTCACGCACTTTTTCAAAGCCAACAGCTATTAGTCCACGTGTGTAGGAGTACAGTTCAGTATCCTACACCATTGTTTGCAGTTAAAGGCCCCATCGTGCTCTGACAACACAGCAGATTCCTTTGCAGAAATCCCGATTTGTCTTGCGTGACAAGCAAGGCGTAGATTAGAGCAGAAGAAAAAGGGCAGCGACGGGTCAACTCTCAGGATCGGACCACATTAGCATGCCAAAAATGAAAATAAGAATATCTCACAAAAGCTCAAGTCAAACAGATACTGTATTTAAGGCATGAGAAAAGAGTCCCATCCAGCAAGTATGTGATGAGTCACAGCAGCCCGGGCAAACAATGTTGTCTGCCGTGACTCATAACCACTGACACATGGGCATCCAGAACACGTGGATGGGCATACAACAAGCAAGTCCAGGCAAAGGTCTGTATCCAGTCTGACAGCCTACTACATCTTGATTGTTTCTCTGATCTCTCTTGCAACAATCCAACCTTTGCACGTGGACATCCATGTGAATGTGTAAGTTTCTGTTTCATTTGCATGTGTGTTTTTCCTCCTGCCTTATAATCAGTGTGTGTGGACTGTGAAGCGGATGGGTCCGTCTCCGTCTACCTGCACACGGATCCTGCTCCTCCATCCTCTCACATGGCCATCTGCCCTTGTGATGAATAGCCCAGCTCAAGCAGCAAAGACCGTGCAGTGACTCACTGAGTCAACATGCAAGTCGTCTTCTTGGCTCTGCCCAGGTCGCACATGACATGTCTTTCCTGCTCGAACAGAGGATGGGAAAATGGCTCAGGCATACATTTGACAAAACTCTAAGAATACAAATGGCACATACCTTACTAATGTAAATACGTTTACATTTTTTCAAGTTTCAAGTTGACTTTGCAAAAGCAAACATGCACACACCTGTCACCCTGGCAGTTATGCAGACTTTGCATATCCTGTCTTCCTTTTCAAACAGGATTTAGAGATTACTATTTCACGATGAATCAAGCAGCCAATATGTTCACATAGCTGAAATAACGCGATCTGATACAATTCACCATGCTATAATTATCACTAGATCACACAGTGAAAAGCATACAGGTATATGAATCATACTAATTAGTTGCATTTCATAAGGTTTCTGTGCTGCTGGTTTGGATGGTTGGTTGATTCGGTGTACTCTCGGCACATGGTGGAAAAGCTTTCTTCAGCCCATCATTAGATGAGCGTTCATGCCAAACAATGAATACGTAAAGGACATTCAGTACTATGCACTGCCAGTCCATGTATTTCATTGTGTGATATGCAAATGTGTTGTTGTTAATGGAATGGAATGTGTAAATTCATGGTGATGCCGTCAAGGAAATAATCAGTTGCTTTCAAAACTACATCTGGGTTTTTATTTGGCCTAAAGTAAAGTTCTCAGCTTGTCTGTAGCATGTTCCCAAATCAAATGAGAAGCGAGAAGTGTATTTTATAAAACTGTAAAAAGAAAGAAATATCTGTGTTATAAAATAAAACAGAAAAACAGCTCTATAATTTTAGCGTTTTAAAAGGGATCCAAACCGAAATGTTTCAGACCAGAATGTTTGACTTTTATTTAACTTTTATAACTTTCTCTCTTTTCTTTCTGTGGGCAGGTTTTTCATGTTGAGCTTCAGGCTCCTTCAGCTGTCTGGATGTGAAACCGACACGTTTGCTTAAAGATTTGATTTGAACCTTAATCCAAATTGCTCTGGGCAATGTGCATGTGCCGTAATTAAACTGCAACCTGATCCAACCTGATAGTGATGATGATGTCAGCTGGTTAGCATGTTAGCTTCAGCGGAGTAGAAGAAGTGATCACGCTGGAAACAGCTCAGCTTTTGGCGAGTGAAGCAATGTTCCTTTGACTGGAAAACAAATTGCTGGTAATGTTTAAGTTGTCTATTTGGGCTCCTTCAGGTAAATTTTACATCTTTGGAAATATGTCAGAATTTCTTGCCAAGACTTTGAGAAAAATAAGATTGATCCTTTACTTGAATTTGCTTAGCTTAACGTTGATATTGCATTATGAGCAAATCAGGCTAATTGACTCTTTTAATGAGTTCTACCCTCCGAAGGCTCAATGCAGATTTTTCCACTTTGAAAAAATAACATTTTGAATCTCTGTGCTGGAAAAACAGCCGGTTGAGTTTCACGGAGGAAAATGACCTGTGGAATTGTGGATTTTATGGACGTTGTAGTGAAAGCATGCAAAAGTAATAATTTAACAAGAATGTTTCAGCCTTCACACTGACAACGGAGCTGCTTCACGTTAAAGCCGGGCTGCACATGAAATATCTGCTGCGTCATGCCAAGAATATGTTGTACTTTAAAAGTGAGGCAGATAAAGGAAAATCTTAATCAAGAGCACATGTTATATTGCAACTGAAGGTAGAAGAACAACTGACACTCATATCTGCAATGAGAACTCATAATCCAAAGGAATCTGACAGGTGGACTAAAAATGCTTTGACATTAATTTCATTTTTGTACTTCGTATTAGTCATCTGCTTTTGTGCTTTCCACAGAAAATCCCTCTTGGGGTGACTTGAAAGTGCACTCAGCCATGACCTCTCTGTGGTCAGTTGGAGGTGAGGGTCCACACAGGGTCCCAAAGTGGCTGCTAGACTGGACACCACAACTCAGAAGCCTGGAGCAGAGAATGGGATCCATTTCTTCCTGGCCTTTTTCTTTCTTTCTTTTTTTTTTTTGTTGTTTTTTCTTCAGGGTCACGTAAACACCAGCGCCAGACCTGAGTGGGATCAAAGTGCTCATTAAAGAAGCCCACAACCCTGAGAAATGGCAGACCAAATAGCAGCCCATGGTGGCGGGCAAAAACTAAAATTGGAACAAGGGCACACATTCATTTCCCAGGAATGGGGTGTCTTAGGCAATTGCCATTGAGCAACAACAGTGTTTTCGACATCAGTTTTTTTTTTTTTTAAGCTACAGCAACAAACATCAAAAGGCAGATGTAGAAAAAAGGGACGAGTTGTTCTAGATAGATAGAAGGATTGATTGATTGACTGATTGATGGATGGATAGATAGAGAGAGAGTCCTGTTGTGTATTTTTCAGATTTCACACAGTGGCCAAACCAGGCCTGAAACAGTTACATTAGAAAAACATATTTGAGGGCTTAATATGTCGTTAAAAAAGCAAAATGTTCCAAACGGAGAAAATAACCTGCCAGCCATTCATTGTGCAGGTCAAGGCTCATGAGTGACCAACAGTCCTATAAACAGGTGACCGGACCACTGGTTAAATTAATGTGTGCTTATATGGAAAGAAAACGTGCATTACATCTGCGTTTCATGCCACTGAGGTGTCGTAGTTTCTGCTCGCCTAACGGTTTCCGCCAGCTGGGCTCAAATAGTGGAAATGCACCATTTGTGTGTGTAACAGAAACACACTGTGGCATCTGTTTAAGGTAGCGTAGAGGCGTGTGTTTCACAGCCGACCACTGATTGAAATCAATGTAGTTTTTTTCTGTTAGAGGTTAAGATCAGAGTTAAACTGCCTTCTCTATTGACTGTCAAAAGACAGAAAAGCACCTTTGATGTGGCTTCTGAGTGAAAGCAAAAACACAAATGCACAATTGCATATCACCACTTACAGGCTTCTTAAAGGCTCAATCAGAGAAATGTTAACATTGGTGTGAGCGACAATAGGTTTTTCCAGTTCCAAATGTAAATCAAAACGTCGCTGTGTAAACAGAGGGAACGAAACAATCTGGACTCATCTGTTGATTCAGATTTATATTTGGGTCTTTGTGATTATGGCTTTCCCACTGTCCCTCTGTAATTATAGGCCTGCTCTCCTCGGCAGCAAGGTTCACATTACAAGTGTGGTTATCAACATGTGTGTGAGAGCGAGTGAGAATGTGTGAGAGTGAGTGTACGTGACGGGCAGCAGAAGACTTAGAGCGCAGGCTGAGCGTGCCTGTGGTTGACCTGTTACCCTTTACACCCACTAAGAGCACTTAGTTATCAGAAATAATACCTCTGTTGAGTTTTAATGCATACATTGTGACACATGAAGGCATTGACCGGCAGTACGCTTGTCAGTGCTGGAAGATCAATAAATACTTATAAAGCTACTCTGGATCTACTTAGGTCCCATTTTGACGCATGTCTTTGCATAAGCCTTTTTATTTTATGCTGTGAGTTCTATTGTAATTCTATAAAAAAAAAAAAAGATTTGAATTTTCTAATACCATTACTCATAAACCATCGTGGCTTTAAACAAACAGTGAATGATAAGGAAAATTAGCTCCTTCAGCAAAAACTTGAAAACGTTAAAATATCATAACATTAATAAAGCTGCATTAATGTGCAACTTTTGCTAAAGCTTTATGCGGTTTTACTTCCAGTTTCGATTTATAATCCGTCAGATTTCAGTCCTTGTGGATTTGGCAACACCTGGGGTTAGTGATGGTAGGAGGAAGTGTGTTTTAATAATATACAGTAAGTCTGCTTACTCCCTGTTTCACGCCCTGCGCAACAGTCAACTATTTACACGATGTCAAGCAGTAAATGAGTGAATCTGACCTTTCGGCCACTTATGAATTATTCTTACTGTATCTCATCATGGACAACTGCTGAGTCACGCGACAAGTAACTTGGGCAGTTTGACAATGTGACGCAGTTCGTGCCATGGTGTGGGAATGGACTTCAGAGTTTAGGTTTAACTCTTGGTTGTGGAGCGGTTGGTTTCGGACGCAGCCTCGAAGCCCAGGTCACCACTCGAGGCACTCTGGACACACGTTCTGCTTAAAACGGACATTCGACCATGATGTCAGTCACAATTACGGTGTACTCATGATAAAGAAATGTGCTCTCCCACATATCTTAAAACGCATGTAAGCTTCGCCTTTCGTCTTATGCTTCACATCCGCTACATGCGTGCACTGTTTCCTGAATCCTTTGTCGATGACTTCACCAGTAACAATAATCCATTATGGAGCAACACAATGAATAGTCCTCATCATTAGCCCTGTTTTTCCCACGCTGTATATTTTATTTACCAAAAACGTTATTACACAGCGCTGCGTTCAGATGAATGCTCTGGATATCTCTTTCCCCATAGATGTTTGCTTTTTCTGAAAGCAGCTAAAAAAAAGTTATTTCCTCTGTTGAATGAGACGTTTTTAGGAGAAACTGCCTCACAGCTTTTAGCCGAAACCACATTTAACTAAGGAATTTTGATTCTCCAGAGAAGTTATCAGTCAAACAGAGGACAAGACTTGAGTTTAAGTTCCTTTAGGCTCAAGAGGCAGCGCCAAAAGTCCCACTTTTTAAGTGTAGATAGAGATATTCCCTGATGAGGTTTAGACAGGCCTAACCCCGAATGATGAATTAGGCTATTCACTTCTCTGGAATACAGAGGTCCACAGACCTCTGTGTGTTTTGTCACATGAAAACACAAGGTTGCCTCTTGTACCCCAGGTCCAAGTATGTAAAAACAGAGGAAATAGCTGAAAGAAAAGGTGTCATTTTTCTTCATCTGAAAGAGCATGTGTAAATGTGTGTGTGTGCGCACATGTTTGACTCAGAGAGAGAGAGAGAGAGAGAGAGAGAGAGAGTGAGAAAAAGTGAGAGGACGGCATGTGAGAGAGGCATATAGAGGGAAAGTGAGAGCGCGAAGGGAGAAAGAGAAACCGGCCTCTAATTCGCTGATCTCAGCTGATTACATTTTCCCGTCCAGACGGTAGACATTCCTCCAACCTGTGGCCACAACCATCGGGCCCCTCGGTTTTAACTCCGCAGCAGAGTCCCATTAGAGGTAAACAACCATGAGTCTATGCAGGCCGCAGAAGCAGGTGGGCGTGAGGGGTGAGACTGGTCACTGCAACCCTGCGAGAGGTCAGCAGACAGAGCCGTTTCCCGAGAAGTTTTCAGAGATAACATGAGCATAAAGACTTCAAGGATTTTTTTTTTTTTTTTTTAGGTTTTGTATGTCAGATGTCAAAAAGGAAAAAAAAAAAAACAAAAAACAAAAAACCCCAAAACAACTAAAAACATGATTCTCATGTGGTTTCTGTCTGAAAACACATCTGCGCCTCAAAGAGTTAAACATCAGATCAGTCGGCCGCTGTAAATACAACCTTGGAACTTGATCTGCCTGAGTCGATCAGAGCGAGGCTGTCCTTCCCACAGGGAGCAAACCACTTCAGATCTCCGGGTTGGCACTGACATGTGAAACAGCAGGATCTGCTGTCGGCCCCGGCTGCGACACAGGAAGACGTGACACGGCAGGAATGAGTCAGATTCATAGAACATCCATGTTGTGTGTATGCTGCGATTCGAGTAACTCTTCCTGCCATGTATGTGTGGAAGAACCGCTAACAGCTCGATCAGAAGCACAGATAATGTTCAAGTGAAGTTTTTGTGATCCTACATTTGTAATCCTACTGAAGTACAGATGTACGGGAATCAAATATACTTCAAGTATGAAAAGTACTATTTTTTCACAATGCAGTAATTTGTTTAAATGAAGCTGCCTGAGAGTTTAGAGGGGAAATCCTTTCTGGTGAAACTGATAAACCCTTGCAGACCTGAAACAAAATATGAAGGCCCTAACGCATGCTGCTTTTTTTTTTTGGCTACAAGCCAAAACCTTTTGAAACCAGCTTGGTTTGAACTTTTAGAAACTGCTGTATTTTACAGTTTTTGTTCATGTGAAATCTCAACAGGTTAAGTAGCGTAGTGGAGTAAAGTATAATGAAGTAGAAGTAGAAAGTAGCATCAAAATGATATACTCAAGTAGATTCACTTGGTTTGATCACTGCTGGTCACCACACACACACTTACATAGTCAAAACACAAATCTCGCCCCAACGACAGCATCATTTTTTCCACCACAAAGGGTGCAAAGGTTAGGGAAACACTGGCAGCGTTTCAATAAGCCCCCCCCCCCCAATTCTGCTGTTCAACAGGCTGTACGCTTACTATCAACAGGAAACATCTTTCACAGCAAAGGAAGTGTTACTCTCTAATTGGCCTGATGTGATTCAATGACCAGCTCTCAGCCAATGGGAGGGGGCTTATTTTAAGAGGAGGTATAAAAGTCCTTCCAGAAAGATTCAGTTCTCACACTGACTACATGGTGTGCTCACGGCTCAACTTCTGCAAAGTTTTGAAGACTGTACATAGACACATTACTAAGCACATCTGGTTTCATTGTTGTTTCATGGATCCCATAACACATCATGAAACCACAGTCTAAGCAAAAGAAGATGGGGGGAAACCCAGAGTGAAAAAAAAAACAACAAAAAAAAAAAAAAACAACTGACCTCATTATAAATCTCCAGACTTAGCTGCATGAATTCCGACTCGCACATTTTATGTACAAAATCAATGTTAAAAAATCTTTTGTGTGAATCCAGTAGCCTGTAATATCATAAATCATGAAGTGGGGAACAGGCCTCTGCAGGTGAGGGGAAGGCCCCGCTGAGAGGGATTTACTTTTACTTTGTTCACTTTTGGAGCTTTGCCTTGTGACGGAGCAGTTACCCCTTCAGCTGCCACTGATGCCACAATCTCTTTTTCTTTACTCTGCACATTCCTAAAGGTGGCTATTCATGCCAACGTACATTTTTTTTTTCTTCTTTGCTGTTTCAATGGACTGTGAGACGTGAGAGCAGAGCCAAAAATATCATTACGCAGAGGCTGACATTAGGAGAGAGAGCAGCCCCACGACGGGGAGCTATGACGGAGTTCCCTGATTAGTGACTTACCATCCAGAAACAAAGGGCCTCTGAAATCACAGGAAACAGAACAATCAAAGAGCTGGTACACATTCCAAGAAAAGCAGTACACTGCAGAAACACAACGTGATCCAGGACCCTTTTACGTCTGAACATCTGATGAAAGCTTTGTCTGAGCAAGTACATTGAATTATTAGTGAAGAATGACACCAAGTAGGCCTACAGGCCAAAAAGCTGAAATCACACTATCTCTGATGGCTGTTCCTCACTCTTTCCTGCTGGAAGAGAGAAAATCAGAAGAACAAATGAAAGTCAAGGCCCGAACTTAACCTCCATGCTGTCTTATAATTTCACTGGCAGGTATTTTTATACCCATGCAGATCCAAAAACCCCCAAACCCTGAAAACCTCGGGGGCCCCAACATCCCCCCCCCCAACAAAACACAACCAGGGCCCACACAGCGTCCCCGTGGTCCATCAGATCTCGGCCTGGACTCAGGAAATAACTGACTCCTTCCCCTTCTCCAAAATGGCAGCTCTGTTTCCGCAGCATTGGTTTGCTGGATTAGAACAATTCCCCACCAGCCCATAATTTGTGGGATTCTCATAACATGACACACCCTGCCATACATTTCCATTATAACCCCATTTTGTCCTGATGAGGATATTTCAGGATAAAGGAGGACATCTCACCCAGTATTTGGAGAAGGACCCCTCGCATGCCGGGGGGACTGCTGTAGGTTTCAGGCTTCACAGATGAGCTTCGGGCCCCTGAAGGTCTCATATTGCTCCTCAGTTCTTCAGTTAACAGGTAACAGCAGGGTTGGGTGGAAAACCTTCAATGTGGTTGCACAAATTCTAGCTCAAGTAGAGATGAAGGGAATCTATTTTCGGCAAAATGTGCTGTTTATCTCTGCGTAAAACCAGTGGGGAACCTCTTCCCCCACAAGTCAGGCCCACTTCTCTAACTTGTGGTGTGTGTGAGTGTCTATGTGATGCAGCTGTTGGATTATTTTTTTCTCAGTTCTCCATGAAAAGTCTCTTTTTTTTTGTATGCCACCGATTGATTAGCAATATCTTGTTGACAAAGTTAAAGCCAAACCTCACGCCTTCAAGAAGACTTTCTGTTCAAGTTATCTGTCAACGTTATCTCATTTGAATCTTTCGTCGTGGGTATCAAACGCTGAGAACAGAGCAAGCTGTGAATCCTCTCTTTGTGTTTCCTGTCCAACAGCGTCAGACTTGTGCAATGTAATGGTGCGAGGACAAAAAGTGCCAGATGAGTACAAATCTCCAACCTCAAAGTCTGCTAAAATAAATTAGTTCCCTTGACTCAACCAGACTCACACATTATATACACAAGTGGTGTACATGTGTTCCTGTTAATCCGCGATTTGAAAGACAACATTCGACTCAGGCCTCAGCACAGGCAAGAATGTGAACGTGGAGGGACTGCGTGAGGTCCACACCGCTGAGCTGACTGCAGGCGCGACGCACAACAGAGATGCAGAGATCAAGAGACAATGTGAACACACACAAGATTTCAGTCTCGATCTGTTATTGAAGCTGAGCAGGAAGGTGTGTGATTCTGGCCCCGTGAATGATACAAGAGCTTCCTGATGGCATGAATGACAAAGACGCTTTGGCACATACCACTCACAAATAAAGCTTTGTTTTGTTTTCTTCCGTGACACCATCCCGCCATAAACTCAGCCACAGCGTTCACACGTGAAGCTGTACTCAGGTTGCATGGCTGCACACGTCGGCTCAGTTTAAATTAATTTCATTCTTACTAAAGAATCAGATAAATTGCAGCTCAAAAAAAAAAAGGTGTGTTCCACCGAGCAGAGAGGAACCGTGATTGTTCTTTGCAAACTTGCAAACTACCTCAGTTTGCGTTAACCCACAACACACAAATGATCATGCTCACACACACGAAACACACACTTCAGGAAACCATGGCCAAACTGTGAGAAGATTCACTGTTCGAAAAACAGGAAGTGGTTACCAGCTGCACAAAACCAGAGTACACCTCTGTAATGCTAAGTCTCAAAATACGCAAGTAAACTACTATCTGACTTCTTTAAATGTCTAAAGCAGAACTGAGAAAAATTGTTTCATCCACCACCTCAAAATGAATTCTTATTGGCTTCATTTGCATGCAAAACATTATTCTGGGAGCCACATTAGTGGTGGAATGCAGTTCCTCAAAGATGAAGCCTTCTGTCATTAGAAAGTGAGCCTTTGTCTATCTCTTAAAAAAAAAAAAAGGCTGAATTGCATCACAGAGAAGTGGATTAGCAGCTTTTTTTTCCTGCACTGTGTTTGTGCCTCTGGTTAAACAGAGCAGCTGCGATTGAGGGTGTCACCTTAAAGCTGCTTGGTTTTCCTTCCAGATGAGAGCGCATGCATTTATGGATCAAGTGTGTTTATCCTGTCAGCCTGCCGCAGGTGGAAGCACATGACCTGTCCCGCTGCAGAGAAGTGCCCAGGCACGCTGACAATCTCGACAGCTCAGGTCAGAACAACAAACACGACGGGCATGAGTCGAGCCTGAAGTGTCAAAGGACAACACCAGCATCAGGTCCTGTGATGAGACTCCGTGAGAACAGGTTTTGACAGTGTGAGCTGAGCCTTAAACAAGATGGGCCTGTTAAGTGCTTAAGGAGAGCTCCTGGGCAGCCAGTCAAGTCTGAGGGGGCTGAGATCCCCGAGCTCTCCGGAGGTCACAGACTAACAGCAGCAGCCACTCTGACTTCTGACCTGTGAAGAAGCCTCAGACACGCGGTCACCGGGTCAGACGCCGAGGAGCGAGGGTTGCTGCGTGTCGGCTTTTCCCTCACAGTCACAGCACAAGCTGTTGCCAAGCAATGGGTGTGTGTGTCTTTGTGTACATACACATAGCGTGCTGGACGTACTATTCACTGTGACAGCACAAGATGAGCACATATTTTGGGAACAGTTGGGTGATGAATAAGAGACTCACCACTGCGAAGTCACGTCAGTAGTCCCTCATTGTAGTAATAACCTCAGCCATTCACAAAGAGGCCTGACCGGCCATATCATATTAACCAAGCATGCGCTGAGTCCTGAACCGGACGTGGTATCAATTATAAAGTTGTGCGTCCTCTTGTTTTCAGTTCCACTTTTGCTAAAGTCCTGACTCCCCAACATTTAGCTCCAGTAATAACCGACCCCCGTCATTTTAATCACACACAAATTATTGCCTGATCGACAGAACAGTGGGCCCCCGTTCAGGAAGTGCGTGAACAGACACAGATGATACAAGAGATACAGGTGATTGAAGAGCAGTGGGGCGAAGGGAGGGGGGTTGACGTGAACCAGTCGGGCGAGGCCCCCCGAGCCATACAGTAGGTTAATTATACCTTAGTTGAAGTGTTAAGTAGGCCAGTAACCTGCGCTTTGGTGCCATTCATTGAAACCAGGTGTAGTAAATAAATCAATTAGGTATGCGGCTTCAGAAGTTATTTGACTCACTTCTCTCCTTGGGGGAGTTTTCAAAGTCGTCTTTGACTCTTAGTATGGGCATTTTCAGTTCTGCTACAGTAGTAAGATTTTAACGTATTTAAAGTAGATGGAAATCCTCCAACTGTAAATGACTTTGAACAGATTTTAAATCACGTTACACTGGTGGATTTAACGCACCCACAAAAGAAACTGCTGAAAGTTAGAGAGGAAACCGACATGTGGCTCAGCAAACCACTCTCTCCGTTGAGGTAGCACACTTCACTCGTGATGAACTGAATATTTTGCATTGGTGTGGATTAGCGCCGTGCATCACGGACCCACCTGGTTAGTTGACAAAACCACACTACAAACACCAATTCCTGTCAGCAGCCTCAGAGTGAAAGAGGGACACATCAAAATCTGAGTGTTGCGCGTGTCAAAAAGTCGGTACACACCGGATCTCGTTTGGTTGGCGACCACAAGTTGTTATCTTCTCTGCCTTTTTGAAGCCAAACCCAAAAATCTAAATTACTCAGTTGCAGATACACCCTCAGTACCTGTACACTCCCTGTAACTGTTCTAACTGATTTAGTGCTTCTTGCACCCAGAAATTACTTTACCACCACCATTTTTGTCTAACTGAATCTGACACTTTTTTTCCATCGCTCAAACAGTAATACACTTCAGATATTATGTGCAAGCAAAAAAAAAAAAGAAAAAAAAAAGCCTTATTTAGCTGCTTACTCTGGATATCATGTTAGCATCTTTCTCACCCCTCACTCGCTTGTGAAACAGGGGTGTTTTATGGCAGCTTGACTCGGGGTTAATTTCTCTCCGCTCCTTTGAGATAGCATCTGTAATGTTCAGGAGAACATGTCTGACCCCCTGAGAGTGACAGCTTGATGAGTTATTGATTGACAGAGTGCTGAACGGCTTGCAGCCACACTGGTGATGCTTCCTGGCCTTGAGACATACAGAAGGACAAAATTCTGGCACTTGGCCGCCTCAGGCAGCTACAACAATTGATATATGTTTGACAATATTTGGATGTTCGGAGAGATTTCTTTTTTTGTTTTTTTTTTACATCTCTATCTAACTTTTTAATATCTTCAATTAGTCAATGAAATATTTTTAAGGGTATGAAATATTTCACAGCAATTTTGTAACACAGTTTCACAAATTTGGAATAATCTCTTCTAACAGATTTTTTTTTTCTGAATAGATCAAATGTTTGCCTTCTAGATGCCCTTTTTTTTTTTTTTCCAAAATCACAGAGTCATTTTGTTTCTCTAGCTCTAAATTTTGGAGGTACTTTCACATTTTGTGACGCGACTCACTCACAAGCTGACCGACGTGTTTGTAGGGTTGTGATGAACTGAATCTGAATCATTTTAATTTTAAAAACCACAATAGCATTTGAATTCAGCCAACAGCTCCTCACTGGTGCTGGACATCATCCAGCTGTTTTTACAGACTGAGTGTTAGAAATGGGCTGAACTTAAGGTGAAAAGGGACGTGTTTCTTTAGAAAACCATAAATATCAAGACCTATCAAATATCTCCAAGCCGGTTTGAGGCACTCACCCTCAGATTGAGAAATTCTCCTCAGACACATTTAGTCACATAATCCTGTTTTAGCCTGATTCAGACACATCCCAACCTTTTCACCTTTGTGCATGACACTTTAGCAGATGACCACAAGAACTACCACGCACGATGTAATTCCATTTATTTCAACATCACTTTGCTACTCACACTCCCTTCCCACACAAAACACCAATAATCTACCAGCAGCTCGGGCTGAAATTGCATCAGGCTTTGGCCTTTTAACACGAGCTGTGTTTTCAGCATCACCTGTTTAGCAAAACACAACCCCGTTCAGGAGTGAAGGATCAATATCCAGCCTCTGAAAGAGCGCAGTTCTGTGAAAACAGACGAGTGCACTCAAGGAATCGTAACCAGGTGTAGGGGAGGAAATACCTGGAGCATTCCTCGGTGCAGGAATGTTTTTATTAGCCTTTTTACAAATGTCGCCATTTCGAGGTGTGTACACTATAAAGTGTACTGCAGACTGGATCACTCAATCAAGCAGAGTGCGGCTTCAATGGGGAACCTATGTCAAGGCCGGGGTTCTGCTATTTGAACAGCTGGCACAGTTTACCTCGGCATGTTCAAATGTGCACTGGTCTGAGGCTGTTGTACCACAGCGAAGAACCAAAAACTGATTTCAGAAGGATAGACTTTTTATAGTGTCATCATTCTGATCAATGTCAGTCAGCCACTTTACATGTTGACAGAAAATACCAACAGATGAGAGCTTGATTCGTTAAAAAAAATAAAATAAATAATAATACATTTCAACAAATTCATTTCCAAAAGCAGAGTCAGTAAACTGCAATGATGATTGTTTGATATTTTGAGAAATGTGTTTATTCAGCTTATTGCCAAATCAGAAGATCGACACCGTGTTTTTAAAGTAAATATGGAACTTATCTAGACTGGAAATCTCCTTTCCTCCCATTTCCAGTCTTGGTGCAAGGTAAAGCTAAATGGTTTCTGGTCATACTTTTGTATTTAGCAAATAACAGTGAGCGTGATCTCAATCTTCTTAACTAACTCCCACCAAGAAAGCATGCAAAGGTATGTTCCAAAATACCTATAGCTATTCATTTGGGATGGCAAATATTTCTAACAGCAAAATTATTTGTACTTCACGGTGTGCATTCAGCCTGACCAGCTCTTTGAATTGTCATGTGTACACAGACCGGTCTGAAAATGTTCCAGTGTTTTCAGAGTGGCCCACTTCACGCCCCTGAGAGCCTGCCTATTCTCATTTATCAAATAAAAAGCACCTTTCTTTGCACTTTGGAGAAGGAAAAAAAAAACCATTTTCACAGCCAGTGTAGCCATGTGTGTAGTGTGACGAGTGGGACCGGTATGATTCTTGGTGTTAACAGCTAATAAATTGGGGCCCATCCCCCCGGTGCTCTACTGGCTCAATTATATCCACATGTAGCCATTATTCCAACCATGTTAGCCACAGTTAGCTGCATATTTGTAAAAGGTGGGTTTCCATAACACTTGCTGAAAGCTATGTTGGTTGTTGAGACACATGTTCGGGTTCTGTGGAAGCCAGACGCTTGCTGTTTTAGTGCAGAGCTGCTGTGAAACACTGCGTGGAACCAATGTGTGCCCTTTGTTTTCAAAAAGTCTCACCTCACTAATGTGTGCACAGACGATAAACAGGTTTATTACCCAGATAAAGTGGCAAAATGAAAAACTTCTCTCTACAGAGGAAAGAGAGAGGAGGTTTTTTCCCCCTCATTTTGGTGCTGTTTGGACGTTTATCAACACAGCAGCTGAGGGAACAGTTTGTTAAGTACACCTGCCTGAAATAATGGTGCCTAAAACAACACACAGAGGTGTTATTTCATTTTGTGTCCCCGTTGAGTGTCGCGTGATGTGAATGCATAGCACTGTACTCAGAAGTGTTTCCAATAATGGCCTTTTTCTCAACTAATTGGTTAATTCAAATGTTTAGTTTACACCTCTAAGGATTTCATTCAACTGTGTTCAAAAATCATCATCATGTGATGCGTTCAATGTATTTCTGTCATGACTTTTTCTCATTAGAGTCCAACCATCAAAACCGCCCGTCTAAATCCTGAATATGTCAGAAATATCACAGTTTTGTTTGTCTGGGAGATGATGGCTTGGTCGTGATCTGTTCTCCAGTTTACTTTGGCATCTCAACAGTGTAAACAACCAGGCAGTGTTATGCAGCACCTTATTCAAATGAGTGCAGTGCAATTAACAGTTGTAAATACTGCCGGTCTCTGTTAGTGACAGTTATCTTTAACAGTGAAACTCAGCTGCTCTTAAGTTATGCTAATTTGTTAAAGACATGTTGCTGAATGCTTCCCAGCAGGTACAAATGTATTTTCTCTGCGCGGCGTGTTTTAGTAAATGTTTGAAGCTCTCTGAAATTGAAGGAGGACTGGAGCCAGCTCTTCGAATGTCACGCAGATGGCGTGTGCCAACCTTTTTCTCCTACACATTTTTCTCCCCCCCCTCCTTTTCCTTTTCCAACAGGGGGATGGAGAGCCTCAATGCTATCATTCTTTGATTCTGTTTGAATCTGGCCGCGTGTGAGCAGGAAAAGGAGCCAAACGTGCTTCCTGAGTTGTCCAGGGGGGAAACGCTGTAATAAGCAGGGGGTGGGTGGTTAAAAATAACTGGGCTATATAAGCCCAGAGCCGGATCCCACTCCCTCTCAAACTCTCACTGACTCTCGCTCAGTCAGGACGGCCCATGCAGGCCCAGCACTGCCTCTTAGACTTACACTCTGTTTTTCCATGGAAGTTAGTGGCGTATGCCACATGAGGCAGAGCTGATGATGTCCAAATCCTCACCACAGTGACGGATGACTTACAGACCCGACATGGACATGATGAGTGACTTTACACATGTCACTGACGGGTCAATAACACCCTGAAAGGGACAACACGGGGCCATGGAGAATATGAGAATAATTAGCGATGCACAGATAAATAGGTTCACTTTTATGCTGTTTACAATAAGCTGCGCTGTTTGTACCTCAGTATAGTTCTTTTATGTGTGCACAAGTGAAAATGATGCCAAGATGGCTTTACATGAAACAGTCATGGGTTCGTCATTTCTCTCATAATTATAATTGCTTGAATTGTACAAAATATTTGTTCTTTATTTTAAGAAACTTTTTTATTTCTGTCTTTAAGTGCCACAAGAGCTGGGAGGTTTTTTTTTTTTTTTTTTTTTTAAAGAGACTGCCTCTTTTCTTTGTGTCCCAATTTAATACAGAATTGTTAAATTGTTATTGTTATGTGGGAAAGTATTTCTATGAAGTGTGAAGTAAAATTATAGTTTACAAAGGATTAGTGACACTGCTGCAATAATTCGGAAACGTGTTGATAATTTTGTGACTTGACTACAGAGACCAGTCAGCAGCACATACAAGTTTTTTAATTGTGAAATGACACACACGTTGCCCAATGGTAAAGGTATTGTGTAAATGTCAGTTCAGGGAAAGACTTTCAGAGATTTCAATGGAAATGCTGCTCATCTATCATTAACACTTGTCTGATATTGTTTCAGTGGTTCCTGTTTAGCAGAGAAAATCAAATGTGGTGTTCACCCAAATGGCTGAAGGTCAGGAGGCTGTCTTGACCTCAGGGTTAGGACAGGGTCAAGAATGTTTTGAGGACGCTAAATCCCCAGCAGCTCCAAGGTGTCTGTCCTGGTTTGGACCTTTGATCTCCGTGCAGAGGGAGCAAGCAAAAAGCGAATGTTCCTACAGGGATCAATTAAATTCAACTACTTTATGAACTCCTTTCAGATCTCTAAGTGAAACCTCCACTGAGAAATGTTTTTATGTGCGCTGCTACAGTCAAAAGAGGGTCCCACCCATCGTGAGGCCCCGCACATTCGCCCAGTTTGCCCCAAATGAAATTCTCTTGTCGGGTACGTACACTTCTCCACAGGAAGTGACGGCTCAGAATGAAATACAAACCTGTCTCTTAAACGTCATGCAAATTGGTGAGCATTCCCACCGAGGAGACACCAGACGTGCCAGCTACACTTTGCTGTGTTTTTTTTTTTTTTCCCCCTCTCCCATCCCTTTGCTACACTTCACCGAGCAGCATGCACCGTGGGCAGTTTCACATCATTGCAGGTAACTCAAGTGCAAATGTTTCAGTCCTCTCGGGCTGAATTTGAATCCACCTGGTGCAAAATTTTCTAGTAAAGTCTTTATGTAATTCTGTTCCAAATCTCCTGTTAACCAGATCTGGTTACAAAATGACATTTAACAATGAGTCACTGTAAAAGATGGATAAAACAGCTGCTACATCTGCTAAGGGGGATTTATCCAGGCAATTGCCAAATTTAGGGGTGGGTTACAGCTGATACATGAAAACCTCCAAAAACGAATGCAATATCTATATCAATTAATTGCTGAATGCAGATGAAAGATGAAACGTCCCACATACAACCCTTCAAACTGCCACAAGTTACCTATTTCATATTTCAGTTTCTCTTCTGACAACATCTATGAGAAATGATCAGTCAATACGTAGAAGTGAGCTTTCACTGTACTAGTGAGTCTTTGATTACACTTCAACAAAGCCAGGTTTGCTGCCTTTTTTTTTTTTTTTTTTAGATTTTGTTATCGCTACATAGAAAACTTAATTCAAATACTTGCCAAGCGCTGTCTCCAGGGGTGCAAAGCAATGTTAATAATCCATTTCATCTGTTTTTCTACTGAAATCAGCAGGCTAACCAGCTGGCTGCAGCCATCCCTTTCCAATACCGACTCTCTAAGTGCAAGAAAGCGTTGCTGTAGTCCAAATAACGTCCCCTTAAAACCAAAAAACCAAACAAAGAGTCAAGTCAGTCTGGACAAACGTTTTAAATAAAGCTCAAGTTAGTGAGGTTATTGAAAGTATGATATTCAGTACAAACAAACGAAGCCATAGAGCAGCCGATACTCAACTAGAGAAAAAACTGCAAAGAGTGAGAAAAGCTTCCGAACGTTTGTGATATACAACGGTGGTTTTTGAAACGACATTATAAAAGATCACTGCATACTAAAAGGTCAGCAGTGGACTTAGTTCCTTAAACTCATCGCTGAGGCATTGCAATGCATTGAAGGTGACAGTAACGGAGGAAGTGAGAGTCTTCTCACCCTTGCTGATAGTACAGCAGAGGACTGCTGAGTGGAGCAGGGGTCAGAGGCAGCGGCCTTACCGGGCTCCTGCCATGTGACGCACTTTCCACTGAACACACAGTGCAGACCAAGGATCAGGATGTGGACACCCCGCAGCTGCACTGACAGGGTTTCCTGATGATGGTGGACATGACAGTTTGATGAGAGGGGATTCAGCCAGTCAGGAGTTCCTGAGCGAGGTTGTTCGGTGTCTGCTTAGATGACCATGTTCTGTTTTTTAATACGTGTGGGCGCTGCAATCACATATGCAATCACACGTTTATTCACATTTTCAGGTACTAAAAACTAAAGTCCACTACATTTCAGAGGGATTGTGCCAAAAGCTAAAACATGACTGATTTAGTTAAGGGTTCCAGGCATAAAATTATATTATAAGAGGACAGGAGCCACTCAGCCTGTATAATTACTCACAACTTATATTTTCTGAGCAGTCTCTGGCTCATATACATCTTTAAATATCAGAACAAAGCACCACTGCTGCAGATTGTGATGTTTGATCAAAGTGAAACTTATGGTTGTTATTATGCCTTTGGGATTTATGCATGACTTGTTGTTTTATTTGTTATTTTTGGGTGTATAAAAGGAGACAAGGGTGCGGGTGAAATAAAACTCAGTTATCAGCTGAGTATTTTGTCCGTGGAGAAACAACATAATCGAAGTTTGATTTCAGCCTGGTGACCCTTTGGAGCCGGAGGAGTCCCGCTGAGAAAACCCAAAGACTGTCTTCATGTCAGAAACCAGATCCCTGCGCACAAACAACAACAACAAGGCGGAGGAGTTTGTGATGTAAATTTGACCCCAGCCGACCCCCGCAGCCCCCCAGCCCGTCTGTCATTTACACCTGAATGGGGCATTACCTGAAATCATGTTTACATCACCAGTGGTTAGAGCTTTAAAAGGCCGCAGTTAGCCGTTTCAGACGAGCCTGGCGCCTGTTTGGACAAGCCTGCCGAGTGAGAACAAAACCAATGTGCCATTAATGATAATGAGCCGAGAGCGAGACAAACAGGTGGAGACAGCAGCAGAGGACATCTTCATACGCACTGCCTCCACATTACAGTGATACTACACGGTCACACATGTTGTTTTAATATAGGAACGTCTCAAGCCAAAACCCAAAGAGAAGAGCAGCATTAGTTTTTCTTATTAGAATGAAGAGAATATCTATATAAATATATATTCCAACCGCTTTTGTGGCCACAGCCATCAGATGTGTGCGCCATGAGCAGCCTCTTTATAGACCTGCCCGCTCTATATTAAATAATAATTCTTATTTTCTGCGTTTGAACGCACCAGTCTGCTCATCAAAACAGCCACATGTCCTTTTTTTCGTGTAGCGCTGACTAAATGAGGCACTGACAGGCTTTACATTAAGCTGTTGGTGCGGCTTGGCCCCCCTGCAGTTTCTGCCATTAGGCTTGTTCTTTTCAGAGGGATTACGTAAGTATCTATGGTTGCTATATTGCCCGTGTGTTTGTAATTTGCCTATAACTTTTTTTTTTTTTTTCCAGCTCCAGGTGGGTTGGCCCGTGTGCGTCACGCTGGGGGAGGGCCTGCGCTTTATAGGCCGGTCTGCTCTTACTGTAAGAGCCACAAGCTCACTGAGACCTCTGCCTGCAGGAGCCGCTTTATAAAGAGCTAAATTTACCAAACTTTACGTTGTTTCCTGAGCTCTCACAATTGGCCGAGCGCACTCGGGCCAGAGAGTTTATAAGGTTGGGGTGCCTCCTCTCGACTTTGAAACTTGTTCATGGTCTTTCGGAGCGCGGCTGCGGAGAGAGGTGACACCGACAGACAGGGCGCACAGACTCCGGCGCGACTTTGACAAGAGATAGTTATTTCAGCAAGCCATGGCTTTATCCGGAGTGATGCTGCCGTCGTTTTCGACATTCTCAAACCAAAGAGAAAGGACGTGGGAAAACGTGAGTTCACCGTCTCTATTATTATTCTGCGTGAGTGGAATTAGATTCCTCTCACCTGTTTTGTGTTTGTGTCTAAGAAAACAAACAAACTAAAAACATTTTCTTCAGTTAAAAAGGAAAGGAAAAGAGAAATGGCAGCAGTTGAGAGATTTGCCCAGCTGCTGTGTCCATCACTTTCATCTTGACACGTTTTTCTTATCTAATAATAAATCTTTATTCTTGCAGAGGTTCAAAGGAGATGTGGACAAAGTTGTCTCCAGCAGTTGCTCGATGCTTGAAATGGTACAGAGCCTGGACAGTTACAGCAAAAAGGACGACGAGGATCTGAGTAACTTTTTGGATCTGGATTTTATTCTCTCCAACACAACCGGCGCAGACAGCGTGGCGGAATACGTGGGCACCGTGGAGCCCAGCATGTACACAACTGGAAACTCGGTGCCGTCCTACCAGGCAGACGACCACCGCTCCCCGCCGCCCCCGTACGGCGCCAGCCAGATGACAGAGCTGCTCCGCTCAGAGGGGACCAACAACTATGGCATTACGCGCAATCCCAGCGTTCAGGGGAGGTTTTATATCAACACCGCTCCTTTCCCCCGCCAGGACAACATCAAAGTGGAGCCATCCATGGACAGTTACGGCCCGATTTTGGGCATGGTGCCTCAGAGCTGCAGCAAAATCAAGCAAGAGGGAAACGTTTCGTGCATGATGTCCTTCGAGCAGCCGCGGCTGGCCATCTCTCCCCGGGCAGCCAGCAACATGACGCCGCCTCTCAGCCCCGACGACCAGGGAGCTTCGGACTGCCAGGCACAAATGTGCCAGTCTATGAATTTCCCACAGAAGTACCACACGCCGGCAGCTTTCCCGCACCACCCTCAGGCTCCCCAGCTGCAGATGCCCTACCACGCTCCGCATTCCGCCTTTGGCATGTACGACGACAGTCTGAGCCTGCAGCCCGGTGCGCAGAGGGTGATGCTCACGCCGCCCTCGTCTCCTCTCGAGCTGCTGGAGTCCAAACCCAAGAGGGGTCGGCGCACATGGCCGCGGAAGCGCACGGCGACGCACACTTGCACCTTCGCTGGTTGCGGCAAAACCTACACCAAGAGCTCACACCTGAAGGCGCATCTCCGGACTCACACCGGTAAGTCCGATCCTCAGATCCTCTCCGAGACCGTTTCTGTGCGCAATTACGCAGCGAGTGCGGCGTTCCGAGTCCCAAGTTTCCGCTGTCGGCATGTTTCTAACGAGTCCCCCATTTCTCTGACCTCGCAGGTGAGAAGCCCTACCACTGCAGCTGGGAAGGCTGTGGATGGAAATTCGCCCGCTCCGACGAGCTGACCCGTCATTTCCGCAAACACACCGGACACAGGCCCTTCCAGTGCCACCTGTGTGAACGCGCCTTCTCCAGGTCTGACCACCTGGCCCTGCACATGAAGAGACACATGTGAAGGAGCCCACACAAAAGGACTCTGTGTTCATGGATGGGTTGTTATTTTTATTGTGATCCAATCGATGTATTTTTTATTTAAACTGTTCTAAACATGACCAAAGTCTTTTTTTTTATAAATATAATATTTGAATAATTAAAAAAAATAGCGTTATTATTTTCCAATAATGTAGCTGGTACTACTTTGGTTCTATAAGAGCTTTAGAAAAGCTTTGTTTGCTTTAGAGCAGGCAGACCAAGAAGGGGCTGGCCCTGTATTAACTACTCTTCTTTGACAGAACTGGAATGCTGTGTTTAACACAAGTGCCTTTCTCTGACTCTGCTACTGTAAAGCTCTTTGTGACAGAAAGACATGGCCACAAAATAGCACATGTTCTTGTTGACAGGAGTGAAATGCACATACAGTTGCCCGACATGTGCAAAGACAATGTTTTATTTAAACTGCCTCAATGTCTGAATGGCCTTCTGCTCTAGCATTTTACTGAAGACTCCTTGTTTGTAGCTGATTTTCTGGTGTGAAACTCCTGGTTCCGGCCCCTCTTTACACTATCAGGGCTTGATGTCCTGTGTATTATTTTTTACTTAAATTTATATGACTAGATAAATGACTTTTTACTGTAAATGTGTATTTATTGTAAATATTAAAAAAAAAAAAAAATCAATGAAATTGAATGAGTTCATTCAGAGCGTGTTACTTGGGAACCCTTTTAACACACACACACACACACACACACACACACACACACACACGCACGCACACACGCACACACGCACACACGCACACGCACACGCACTCATTCTAGGTAAATCTTGTTCACACATTTAGTTTGATGAACCACATCCACCAACTTCATAACACTGCTGTGTGCCTCCTGCTTCCCTTTGTAGATGCAGAAGATTCACACAGCAGCAGATCCATTACACAGTGCAACTGTAGACCCTCTTTAATTTCAAAACATGGGCATTTGATTTCCACCGTGATGTTATGCAGCTGCAAGACATAGAAGGGCAGCCACTTGTGGGCTTAGCCTATAAATACAAACACTCCATTTCCATAATTACAGAGTGAGCCAGGAGCCGTCTGGACAGAGGGGCACAGCAAACCCTCATCAGGGAACCCTTAGACTCCATTTCTGATGGGTAGAAATTATAGTAGGACATCAAAGGGCCTTAATACTACAATTACACAGAGTCATTCTGCACTACAGTTTCAAAGTATCTGGGTCTCTGCATATTATGTCTGCACGGTGTCAGGGAGTATTTGTTTCAGCCGCATCAAAGGCAGAGTTCAGTCGAGGCATCAAGAAGAGGCGGCATTTTCTTTTTTTAAAATAAGTAGATACTTATTAAACGTCGGTCATTAAAATTTGCGGTTGGTTTTTTGAATACCAATTTTAAGACTATCCTAATATAATCTCTTCAAACAACACCTTTTGTCATCCTAGCCCACATTTACAGCACAGCATTCATATATAACATTCATTTTCAACCATTTTATCTGTTTCAGGGTCACGGGGGTGCTGGAGCCAATACCAGCTCACATTGGGAGAGGGGGCGGGGTCACCTTGGACAAGTCACCAGTCCATCACAGGGCTAACACACAGAGACGGATAGAGAAGAACAACTACTCACACTCAGACCTACGGACAATTTAGAGTCACCAATTAACTTAAACATGCATGTCTCTGAACGGTGGGAGGAAACCCACACAGGCACAGGGATCACATGCAAACTTTGCACAGAAAGGCCCCAGGCCTGTGAACCAAACCCGCAAGCTTTCATATACAAATCAGAATTTGAATTCAACATGTTGATCGAACTTGAGCTATAATTGATCTTATTTTTAAAAAGAGGAAGTACACTCCAAGTCAAAAAATATCTGAAGCGGTGGATGCAAATGTATCACTCTCATTTCACCTTTTTTTTGTTCCAATATTAATACAGAACTTGAAGACATAAACAATACGTCTTAAATTACGGGGAACTATTTTAGAGAGGAGATTAAAACCTAAAAATAGAATTAAACTGCTGTCAGTCGAGGCCACAAACTCTCTTTGTCTCTGTTCTTTATTCATCAGGATATCTTTATTTTTCAATTCAATTATTTGTGGCTTTGTGTGTCATATGACTGACCCCTCCTTTTTGTGGTTACTGTAAGATATGTCATTTAAAAACTAAAATACCTACTTTATACCAGGAATGTTAGAAATCATTTTTATTCAGTTAAAAGTAGGTACAGTCTTCAGCAACTTAAAAGTAAGCATATTTTTATAATCACATACATATTGTGCAATATTATGTCATAATATTGACATGTAGATAAATAAGGCGTCGTCACTCTGTATATGTCCAGTAAGGTCTGGAATGTACAGTGCATACATTATGTGCCGAATAAACCTGATTAGTGTTATATGATTCCAAGGAAGCAATATTTTAAGGCTTTTAAGCAAATTTCCTCTGACTGAATCATAAGATATGAATGGTTGAGTAAATAAAACAAATCCAGACAAGAAAATCTGGAGAGTTGATCGGAGAGAAAAGCAAAAAGTTTGAAAGCAGATGTCACCGTGCATTAGTGGTACTGTGACAAAGTCTCAGAAGTAAAAAGGACAAAGCGTAAATCTAACAGCACCAGTATTAACAAGGTAGTTTTTACACTTTTTCCACTTTATAGAGGCTTTTAGTTGTATGGGAGTGCACATGCAGGCTTCTGCCATCGGAGTGATGGTGCAGCAGAGCTCCAGGTTCACTGGACTTTATAAGAAAGGAAGACGTCAATGATTATCACTGGCATTTCAATTATTGTAAATACAAGTGGCAACTGATGATAGGGCACTAAATCATATTTAACCAAAGCTTAATTAGGACTAAAATACTCAGGGATTGCCAAAACTTCCTATTAGCATGTGTGTATGTGCCCCCTGTTGAGGGGTAATTATATTCAAACATTTCTCCAAGTCATGTATTTAAAGTTCATAAATAGCAGGTACGATCAGAAATGGCAGGAATCCCTTGTAACATTTAAAAGAACAAGTCAAAATCATGCCATATTCATGCCTATATCCAACTCAGGTTTTGCTCATCTTTGCTCGAAGATGGCTAGTACATAAAATCGATATCAAACAATATTTACAGTACGTGTCTAAACACAAGCTAGCGGGCTCGGCAGTGCCCACGGTTCAACCTTCGGCATGAATTTTTCAGAGTAATTAAAGGTTATATAAAACAGTTTATACAGTGCATTTTACAAGTACTTCATACACCAAAGATTCATTGCTTTTGTATAGAAATAAAACAGTAAAATATTCTTAACATTTTTTGTTTGCAACAAACAAGCTTTTGGTTAAGGCAGGGTGATTAACCATAACGAAATATGGAGCTAGATATAGGTTGTAGTCTGGTACCCTGCTGGTTTGGGTTGCGTTAAATCGCTACGTTCTTGCAGGATGAAGCCATGCTTAAATCGAGTGGCTCCGTATTGTCCCTGATTATAGTTGCCATGTAGTTTGGGAGCAATGAACCTTAACCGGTTGCTAAATATGGAGTCATTTGACAGGAGTCCAGTCATGGCGGGAGAAACTCTGGTCTCTTACATGAATTGGTAACAGGGGCTGCTAGTCAATTTCGGGCCAGTGTCAGTGCTTCTGTCATGAGCCTGTGGACGGGAGAGCTATCGGTGGAAAGGGATAGGACCGTGAAGATGTTGTGTGACATGCCTACTCAGGCACTGGGCATGTCGGCCCTGCTGAGAGCGATGGCGAGCTCCAGGTCTTGCTGCTCCTGGAGCCGCAGCCTCATCAGCCTCTCCTGCTCCTCGCGCTCACTCTCCCGCTTGGCCCACTCCAGCTGCTGGCTCTCACTTCCAAACTGAGGTAGGAAAACAAACATTACATGTGGACAAAAACTCAGGAATGCAAGATGAAAAGTCAACACAAAAAGAGACAAATCACTGGATGAAGGCTGATATACAAGGAATGACAGATGCAAATTTAAAATTCTGTTTTTCTAATTAGGCAGACTATTGACCAATATGTCCACACAAAACTGAAATATTAAAGTTAGTCAAGAAAAAATATTTGCAATATATACACATTTAGAATTCACTGGGATGTTATGAAAAAAAGCTAAGAAAGCTGCACTATTATAGTATTTGGATTGATGATATAGATTGAAAATGACCGTGCTCATGAATAACCCTTTTCAGATTATGCCGTGCACACAGGTTTTTCACATGCAAAGGATTGACCACCACACCCTTGTACAGTCTTACCTTGACTTGTTCTGATCCTGGCAGAAAAACAAAGATTACAATACAGAGCTCCATATAAAACAACAAAACAAAACAAAGCAAAAAAAAAAAAAAAAGAAAACCCTCAACAAATCCCTTTCACAACTATCATGCTGGCGGGAGAAGGAAAAATAAATTTGTGTCAAGTCAAATGATACGAACCAGGCACAAAAAGCTTCCATGCATCAACTCTCCACTCGAGAGCATGCTCAGCTTTTAGCCCATACATGACGGCAAAGAAGCGGAAGGTGGAGGACAAAGAGGCAGATTTACATTGCTGTGCTCCGCTTCGAGGCATATCATGCTTTGACAGAGAGTAAGACTTTAGGTTGGACATCAAATCTTGAGAAACATTCCTCATGTGCTACCTGACCAGGCAAACTCACTGAGTAAAAATGTATTGATCGTAACCTCTTGGTAAAGCTGAAGCCAGTTACAAGCATGCAAGTTCCTTTAAACCAGCTGGACAACGGGAGCAGGCCGTCAGACACACACAAACACTGGAACTGAACGAAGTCACTCATGCAAATGCAAATATCTGTCTATGCGAAGCCGCTAAAAAGCTCTTAGCTGCTCTGTCAGTTGTTAGTCAACAGCCAGTAAAAACAGCAGTTGTGTGAACGCTCTCTGGACCTAGTGACAGAGACCTGACACCCCTGAGCCTTCAGCTCTACTGTCTGAAGAGTGAGATCAAGAGATCAGTGGGTTATGCAAAGGTACTTGTTCTAACAGAAAGCTGTAAGCACGCTACACTTACAGAGGGAAAATCTGCAAAACCCACAGGATAGTCTTTGGATGTTTTGCTCGAGTCTGTCGTAACAAAAGAGTCTTTACTGTCTGCTGTGGAGCAAACACTCTGGAGTGGCTCTGACGCAGCTGAGCTGAGAGCACCTACTGGAGAAGGAAGACATTTAAAGAAAAACTAATAACCAAATCAATATATCAAAAACACTTCTGGTGGCCTGATCATAGAGGCTGACAACAGTCCCCCCCTTGGGGAAACAATCTGACAATTTTAACACTTGTGTAATAATACATTTTTCAGGAAGTCATGAGCCTTAAGTTCAAAGTAGTTAACAAGGGGTGACATTGGCTTAAAAAAAAGGTGTTTACCACATTTTTTTAGTAAGGCTCAATGAAGCATTGAAGCAGTGTTGCTTTTTTGGAAAAACAGAATTGCAAAAGGTTGACCCACCCGTGTTCACAGTAAGCTTCAAAGTATTTTCCTATATCAACAGTCATCTGGCCACGGTTGCTCATCTCATTACCTTGCAGTAAATTGCATGTGCAAATTTGAGGGCTTCCAGTAAAGAAATTATCTCTATTACCTTATCAAATCAGCTGCAGCATTTTCATTCAAATCAAGTTTGATTTGTCCAATTTGCTTGACCACAACGGCCTGACTCGATCAAAACTAATTATGCTATTGACTGACAATTACACATTCAGAAATGACTATGAAAGTGGGCTTCTCACTTCCCCATCGTAATGACTATCTTCAAAGTTGGCTTACTGTCTAACGGTAGCCACTCATCTCTACCCCCACTGTGTGTTGTGAAGCAAAGGGGAACACCAACTTTCTCACGGTGAGGCTTCTGCTAAAAAAGTAAGTGCAAGGTAACAGCGGAAGGGCATGTGCTGGGCATGGACTGTGAGTGCTGTGTGACTTCACCAATACACAATGGAACAAGATAAGCATAAAGTTGAATGCATCCAAGTGGCAGAGATAAGTGTCTTTTTAATCTTACCACACTGAGAACAAAAAAAAATTAAGTCATGCCTTTATAACACCAGCCGTGCCGCATCTCTTTAAAAGCCATACTGCTGCTGCCACCGGCTTTCCTGTTTCAACTTCAAAGAAATTACTTTCTCTGCAGCCACACAGCTGAACAGGCAAGTTTTTTTTTTCCCCATTTGGGCCACAAAAAAAACCCAGTTAGGTAGGAAAACAGATCAGCCACAGGGAGTACACAAAAATGTTGTTGCCATCACATTTTTGTGACAAGTGGCAAATTAACAAGCAAGGTTGACTGACAAAATTGGTGTGAATGATTATTATTGTATTTATGAACACAGATGAACCATTACTGTCACATTAAGCAGCAAGCAATCACACACAACCAATAAAATTAGGGCTTACCATAAGGAGGTGCAGGCCGGTTAGGCACATTTTTCTTTGATGGGAGTACAGGGTTGTCCGACTTCTGTTTACACAACATAAAAAAATATGAAAAACTCAACTATCACACAAAGTAAGAATGCCAACAGAAATGTCAGCCAAAATCTAAAGTCTTTGGCTTCATACCAAAGACAATGTTTTCATAAATGTGATGAACTAGCAGAAAAATAAGAAATCGGCCATGATAGGAGCAAAATTAAAAACGCAGCTTTTTACAACTCTAGTGGAAAATTATGCTTTATGGTGCAACTGGTTCATGAATCCCAAGACCTTACCTTTGACATCTGACTAAAGTCAGCAAATCCCCCCGCCTTGCTTCCAAAAGAGCTGCTTCCAAAGGGGTCTGCTGTCCCAAACACATCTGTGACATGAATACATTGAAAAGCAATTGGAATATTTGAATATATTTATGGAAAGACCCAGAAACGATAATGAAGTTTAGCCCCAAACCACAAATTCAAAAATCATCTCTACATCTTGCTTATTCTGAAAAGGCCTACGTGTGCTTTCCAAAGGGGGGTGGGGGGGGGGGGTGGGAGGTTGTGTAGCGTGACTGTTTAATTTTCCATGACATTTTGCAAAAACCTGGAAAGCAGAGGTTTTGTTTAACCTGACGTATGCAACTGATCATCTAATTAAAGGCGTCAGTTGGTGTACTGTTAACCAGAACTGTGCCCGGGTTGTTTTGAAGCTCAGTGGCATGCCGCTTAATGAAAAGAAAAAAAAAAAAAAAAAAAAAAGGAGGGGGGGCAAACTACAGATGGTTACAGTGAAAAAACAAAATAATGTAATAGAATATGTTTGTTGTAAATGTGCAACCACAAGAGACCCTATTCATGTGAAGTACGCAGTGTTTTCTTTTACGCACAGTAACTCAGCTCAGGTCTACAGTTGCCTCTGTGTTCTTCTGAAGGTGTGTAACATGGCAGAGCACTGGCCAGGAACGGCCACCAACTTAAAACAACTTTTCCACCAAAAGGAGACAGAACACTTCAATAGCAGCAGATATAAAAACGGGACAGAGGCAGGAATGAACTGGTTAAAGGAGTGGCAGTGTATTATAGTAGAGCAGGACCAGCAGTCACAGAGTTTCTGTTATGCTTGGCTCCTGCAGGCCTCCTGTTTTTCCAGGGTAGGGGGAGTATTTTTAGTTGGCCTGTAGTTAAATGCGTAGGTACTCAACTAAAAATAGCCCTAAACCACAGGAAAAATTGAAGCCACAGTGAGTAAAAAATTGTTTGCCCCTAATGCCCCCCAAAATATAATCTAAATGTAACACATCACCCAGAATGGCAAAGAATGGCTCTTTGAGATGAGTTTCAAAACAAAGATGTTCTCTCATAGTCAGCTGTCAGATTACGGGAAATCTTCAGGGAAAAATTTGTAAGCATTTAGAGCATTATGATGACATTGTTTGTGCATTTGTTTTCTTATTCACTAGGTACATAACTTGAAATATATTTAGTGTAACCCCAAATAACATTAAAGAAAAACTGGATATTTTAGAACCTCTTCTATAAGGAGAAAAGGATATACAACAAATCTACTGGGCTGATGATTACCAAAATTAAAAAGAACTATAGTTAAAGCAGCTATGTTGCCATCTTGTCCCCTTCCTGAGTTACATCACTGACTAATGGCCAAAAGAAAATATAATCACTTCATCAATTTAGACATTGCACCTTTGTCTCAAATACTGTAGTGTCATATTTAGAATATGAATTTTAGTCTAATCAGTCTCCATATGAAACAGAAAATTCCCTCAGCACTCTGATACAACACCTTCACAAAAACATGAGGTCATCTGGACTTTGAACTTTGTTCATGAAACTGTCATCACCTCATCTTCGAGTGCAAATGAATGTTTTTAGCAAATGTGAAGAAACTGCTGCATGTCAACAACGTAGTCGTGTGATATCACATTCAACAGTCCCTAAAATGTGATCTATGAGGTCACATATAAATGACCTCATCACAATGTTTACATATACACCTCAGAGGACCCAGAATAAAATCTTCCCCTGTGTGCTGACATCTAGTGCTATTTGTGAATAGCAAAGTACCTGAATCCTTCGGTTTTGGGCTGTTAAAAGGGTCACCACTGCTGAAGGCACTTGGCTGGGAAACAGAAGGATGCAAAGCACAAGGATATTAAATGAACTATTCATACGTTTTATCTATTTATTGATAGTGAAGGTGTGTTTTCATTAAATAAAAATATTGTGTGGCTTTTACTGAAGAATATATGTTTGATACCTTGGCAGCCATGGTAGGTTTTCTGCCAAACGGGTCTGAAGATCCAAACAGGTCTGATTTGTCTGTTCTCTTAAAGAAATCTTCAGATGAGGTGCCTTTGAAGGGGTCACTTTCTTTGAAAGGGTCTCCACCAAATGGATCTTTAAATAAATAAATAAATATATATAATAATAATAATAATAATAATAATAATAATAATAAAAAAATTCAAAAAAAGAAAAGAGCAGACATTCAGCTTCAACCTCTGAAAATAAGTTGTCATTGTAATTATTATTATTATTATTATTATTTTTTTTTTTAATCAGAACAAACTCTGGTCTTTGCATTGATATCCAAATGCACTTATGCTT
Organism: Echeneis naucrates; assembly: GCF_900963305.1. NCBI lineage: Eukaryota > Metazoa > Chordata > Actinopteri > Carangiformes > Echeneidae > Echeneis > Echeneis naucrates. The sequence continues at coordinate 16,440,665 of NC_042527.1, read as the reverse complement.
AATTTAGGTATAATTTAGGTATAATGCTGACTAGTCAAAGTGACACGACGACAGGAGAGTGCAGGAGAACACGAGTATAGAGGAAACACAATCCTTACTGAAATAAAGATACAGAAGTGCATCAAAACATATTAGGTGTTCAGACCTTTGAAGGTGTCGGACTTGAAGGGGTCTTCTGTTTTAAAGGGGTCCGCTGAGGGCTCCTTAGTGCTGCTATTGTTGAACATGGCTATCTTAGACTTGAAAGAATCATCCTAGTGGGGAAAAAACAAAACACAAATTAAACATTTTCTCAAATGACAGAGTGAAATACATTCAGATGACAATGAAAAGAGAAAATCCATATTATAAACAAAGGAGAACAAATACGGAGTGTCTGATATTTTTTGTGAAATTCGGCTTGAAACAACACTATTAAATTAAGACAAAAAATCCTGTGCCAGAAAAGAAAATTCATCATCTTCTCACCACACTCCTGAAACCCCCATTTCGATTCTCAGTAAAGCTTTCACTCAAGTCTGGGAGGTTGGTGAAGTTCCCTCCATTCATGCTGCTCAGAGTACTGTTGTACTGCTCAATGGTCTTGGTCATCTCCTGTTGGCTGTCCTGGATCAGCGACAGCTTACTGCGGGCCTAAACATACAAAAAAAAAAAAAAAAGACAGTTTTATCTGATCACAAAAGTATATGATGCAAATAATTTTTTCATTTAATAAAAAAAAGTGGTTTAACATTGGAAACTCCCTTTCCTTTTCACAGATGGATTTACTACTTTCAAAACTTTTTACTAAAGTACATCTGGTCAGAATTCTGAAATTTTAATAGATTTTTCTCCACTACCAGTAAACAAGACTGACGAATTTACCAAATTTTCAGCAGCTTATACAAGTGGTGGTTAGTGGTTGAATTGGTGAAGATAATAACCAAAACCACTGTGACACAATAGTTTCACTTCATGACACTTCAAAGAGGTACATCAAAACAATGGTTAAATAAGTGGAAGCAAACAAAGTAGCAAATGAGCTTCATTTGTACTGACTAAAAAATCTCTACAATTTCATAATGATAAGTTAACCAGTTAAAGGTCTATTGGGCAGAATGTCCTTGTAAAACCTGCCGTCTGTCCATCTGCACTGACCTGGTTGATCTCTTCTTGGGTGGTTTTGAGCGACTTGATGATGCTGTCCAGCTGGACACGACCGGAGAGCAGGCTTTGCTCCAGCTGGGCCTCCTCCTCCTGCAGCCGGCTTAGGTCTGCCTTGGTGCGGCTCAGTTCGTCCTCTTGGCTTCGGAGGTCGGTCTCCTGAGAATGGATCTGGTTCTGCAGGGACGAAATCTAGAGAAGAAGGAGTTCTGTATCTGTAAGCATTGATTGCGTAATGGTTAAATTGCTACACATATAGAAATTATAGCTTTAACTCAAATTTTGGTTTGCTGTTAGAACAGATCAAAGCCGTGCAGTGCAGTATGATGGTGGTCCTCGTTATATGTACTTCTTAAATGAAACGTACTTTTTACTTAAGTGGTCCCAGATGAATTAGCAATGCAGTACTGCATGGCCTAATATGTGTGTAATTTCCCCAAAACACAAAGTCAGCAAAGCCCATAAACAGCCACATTACTTGAGGACACCCAACGACCTTTTGAAAAAGAAAATAAATAAATAAAAATAATAATGAGTAAACTAAAACAAAACAAAACTCAATAATAATAATAATAATAATAATAATAATATGCTTCATAAAGTGACTGCACTAGCCTAATTAAGATCTGTATGGGGAGCAATAAGTCAAGTGTCAAACCATTTGTGACTCTTCCTGGCACTTCTGCTTGACATCATTGAGCATCCCCTCCAGCTTAGAGCGCTGCTGATCCATCTCTTCAAGACGTTCCTGGGCATCCTGCTTTTGGGACTCCAGATCCTGCAGACTACTACTTTCTCTGTCCAGGTCATTCTGCATGTCCTGAAGGTCCACAAGACAACGACAAACACAAACAAACAGTTGTTTGAAGTTGCAAGCTTTTATTACTCTCCTACAGCTTATTTGCATCAAGAGAGTCCTATTCCAAGCACCTAGATGGATTCTAGGATTTTTAAATAATAAATGGATGATTCGTAAATTTCTGCTTCGTCTTACCTGAACTTCACTGTTTTGATGCCTGATGGCATCTTCCTTTTCTCTAATCTCATGCTCCAAAATGAATTTCTCTCTATGAATGAAGTACACGATAAAAGAGTAAGAATATTAAACTATTTCATCTTAAAAAAAGAACAAAAAAAAAAAAAAGACAACATAAGCAATGTGCATAACTGAAAGACAAACCAGTGTTTGTGACAAACCCTAGCCAGCTAGAATTAATACCCACCTCAGGTGGTCATAAAATTGACAAATGTGTGCAACATGTGCCTGCCTGAAGTTTCCATTTGAGTTCATATCGCACTCACATTGCATGGAAATAAAAACGTAAGCATTTGCATTTGGGTTCATAAATGTAAAATAATGTGGCCACATCTGCCCTAGATGACATTCAAATGAGGAAATGAGCTTCGAGTCTGAGGATGTGTTCACATCTGTTCTCAGAGCTGTCCAAACGTGATCTGATCACCCAAGATGGCTGTTAACACCAGGTCATAAAAACTATTTTCTTCAGATGATATACATTGTCCTGATGTGGTTCATGTAACTTTGCCTTACATCTGTACTATCTTTAGTCCAACTGACACTTCCTCTGACCATCTCAGATAGCCACAAAAGCATCAGAAAGGCTCCATGATCACGTTGTTTTCTAAGCGCTGTTGTGGAAGAATGGACACTGTGTGAGATAAAATGCTAAAAATCATAAACAGACATAACTAATAGTCTAAAAGAGCCTTGATCCTTAACCCAAACATCACCTTACTACAAGCTCCCCTCCTTTTTCTCAGAGGAAGTGAAACAAAGCTATCGTCCTGTTACTCAGGGTGCAAGGGCTCACCTCTGCAGCTGAGCTATTTCCTGGCTGAGGTCATCCAGTTCTTTGATGCCTGTCAGCTCTGCCGACCCCGTGGAGCTGGCGCTGTCCTGAGGCCAGAGACATCGAGGTGGTTGAATGTGAGAAAATGTAATTTGGGTGACAGGGTATGATCAAGGATGCGAGTCAGGCAGACGGTGGGATCAAAAATACAGAGAGGCATGGAAAGGATGAAACTTATGCAATAAAGACATTAAGGGAATGTTCTGACAGAAAGAGGGGGACAAAAGGGAGGGTGGAGGGGGGGGGGTCATGAGAGGTACATGGAGGGAGAGAGGAGCTCCCCACTGATATGTCTAACAAAACAAAAGACACAGGAAGGAAAGACAAACAGCTTGCACAGCAAGGGAATGAGCAAGGGATCCTGACAATACATATGTGGGAAGAAATTCATACAGGACATGGTAAAACAATTTATCTCTGCAGTGAAATTTGTTCCATATGCTAATATTCAACATATCGGGCTTCGAGGTAATTAATGGTTTTCAAATCAGGGCGATGCATGAAAATTGACCTGATTTGAATCAAATTTTCCCTTTTAATTGTTTTTTAAGGTTCAGGTTCAATCTCGGAAAGTAAAAGAGCTACTTGTTGCCAATGACAATACATGCACAATATTAACAAAAGCTCATGTATTTGTACATCGTTCATTTGAATATTTGTTTATAGACTTTACAATAGTAATTGGTTAATACTGCAGAAGGGCAGAATCTATATTAAGGTATCTTATTCAAAGCGTTTGTTCATTTCTGCATTACAGTGAAAAGGAAAATAACCATTTTTATAAATTCTAATTTATAATTTTTCAGGTCCTTAATCTGTATAGACTTTTAGGAAGTGAGCTTTGACAAACACAATATGGAAAACATAATATATTTCAAGGCTCCTTCAATAATGAAGTGAAATACTCAGACATTAGCTTGCATAGTATACCATGAGAGACAGAGCAATTCTGATAACAGAACAGCAGGTGGCATTGTGGCTCTTAATAAAGGTTTAGAAAAAACTGATTTGCGGAAACTCCAACAAAAACCAAAGCACCAATATGTTGAAAAAGCAAAGATCTCATAAATTCTGTGTTCCAATTAGTTGGCAAAGTAAAGTGGGAAACTTGATGCATAACAAAAAAGAACATGGCTCTGTTTGCTCCTGTCAGTTCAGACAGAGACAGAAAACATATGACAGAACAAACACGCCACCTTGTGACACAAAGCACAACTACTCACTCTTCGTATATTAGCTAGTGCAGCAGGTTCAGGTCTCAAAGAAGCCATAAGCCCCACATAGCTCTGTTTGACAGGATAGAAAAGCGCTCAAAAAAGAAAAAAGCATACAAAGAAAAAAAAAAAAAAAAAAAACAGTTTTGCAAAGCAGAATTAGATAACCAGATGGCAGATCTTACCATTTAAAATGCAAATAGCAGCAGCGAAGAAAAGACTCTTACGGTACAGATGAAAGTAAAAACAAGAAATTTAACTGAAGTTGGGACTCACAGAGACAGCCATTGATGCTGTCGTCCTTTCTGAGGGAGGAATCATGTCTGGAGTGAGGCTGGAGGGGGGGTCCACACCTTTAGTGACCTTCTGCTGAATCAGATACATGGCCAGAGAAAACTGCTCCTGGTTCAGCTTCCCTGTCTGTTTAGTGTCAGCTAGTCCCCTGCAGACAGAAGGGTGAGAAAATGATACTCAACATCCACAGAAAAACTCCAAGAACATTTTCCAGTTAACTTGGTGGAGCATACTAAAATAACTTTTGTGGTTTGTTTTGCACCATGAGAAAATGTAGAGACTCAAACTGGCCAAAAGATGGTGCTATGGTATACAATACAGTGGCCAAATGATTTGTGCTTTGTGTGACGATTTTACTTTGAAACATCGACATGTAGAGTGTTTTGTATTTAACTACATTTTTACTTCAACGTTTTGCCTTTTCTTTTTGCTGTCGACATATGTATTACATCCTATAGTGGCTGGAAGAGCTCAGCACCACAATGCTGTAACCTGAGAAAACATGTCAATAAACTAAACCAAACAAACTAGGTCAAATCCCACATCCCTTAATAATCCCAACTACGTGTGCACAGTAAATAGAGGCAACAGGTGAAGAATGCACAAGCAAACACAAAAATCATGCAAGTCCTTCTCAACATCACCCATTTCTAAAAAGCACTAAAGAAAGTGCTAACAATATTTATTTTCCATAAATTTTCTGATCTTTTGAGCGATCATAAACTTCTGTTGTGTGGAATTTCTCTGCTTGTGATCTCTTCAGCCACTGTGATGCTCTTAGTTAATGACAAGTGTTGTGGAGGTAATGAGGAAAATGTGAATGTGATCTGAACAGAGCTGTGGTCTCACCATATCTGCGCCAACATTGTCTGGGAGAGACTGGACTGCATGAAGATCTCTATCACCTCAGCGCCACTGACAAGGCCATCATTGTCAGAGTCTGTTTGCTTGAAAATGTCATTATATCTCTCCCGATCAGCTACTGGTACCACCCAGTTCACCACTGGCTGAAATGAAAAAATAACATTTATGAGATTTCAGATGAAAGGGACATCTGCTACAATTTTTTTTGTAGTATGTAGAAAATTTAGTACACTAGGACTCAAAGCAAGAATATATCTGCTATAGATACCATCAAGTCACCACTAACCACTTTCTAAGAATCTGCATTAGTTTGCTTTTCAAATGATCACCACAAACAGAATGAGGATTTGTTATTTTTGATATCAAATTTAGGAGTAAAAATCTGATTACTGCAAAACCTAATGAGAACTTTAGCAGATACTGGAAATATAATGTATTATTTTCAACAGAAGTTATATACAAGAATGCCTAGAATGAAGAATGTGGTGTGGACAGTTTAGCTTGTTGTTACCACCTAGGGGAAATCATAACAGGTTTTAAAGGAGGGGAAGAGAATAGTCATTGAAAAAAATGAGGACACCTCAACAAGTGCCATGTCAGGTGATCTTTTGTAAACAGAGAACCTTATGCCTCTTTCCTTAAAGAAAACCTGTTTCTCCAAAAGCCACAGGTGAAAGATCTGGGCAACTGTAGTACCTTGGTCTCTGAACAATGCTTAGAACTATGTGGCAAAACAAGTCCAACCATTAACAGCAGGAAAACAATCAATACATGAAACACTGGTTTATAAACACCACTGGGTTCCACTCTGGTCACGCTTATTTCAGGAGAAGCAAGGAGACGAAATTGTATTGACTTTTCCATAAGAAGTTGGTGCACACAATTTTACCTTTAATTTCTAATAAACTATCTCCCTTCAGAAAGTTACATCGTCATACATCCCAAGATTACCCAGGACTATAGGCCACTGCATTTACAAAAACCAACACAAAAAAAAACTAACTCTAATCCATGAGGCACCTGCATTGTCAAAGTACCTCAGACAACTCGTTATTTTTTTAGTTTGTTTTGTTTGTTTCGACAAGATATATATATATATATATATATATATATATATATATATATATATATATATATATATATATGAGAAGGCTGAGAAATAATTCCAATATTAACATTTATGAATTTCTATTACATTTATATCTGGGGGGGGGGGGGGGGTAAATCACAGAATTCTGTTGTCTAATTCTTCTGGGTATGTTGGAATTGAAAGCTAATGAAACATCTATGTTAATCATTTAATACCCATTTGGAGAAAAGGGGAAAAAAAAAACCTCTTCATGAGATACCTGCCCAAGATTAAATTAAATTGCGTCAAACGTAAAATATCACATGCATGATGACATCAGCTCCTGTAAACACAAAAAACTAGATCATAACTATATAATATAGTATTGCATTCAACTTTAATTTGATTATTTAATGTGTGATATTTCTTACTGTTTCTTTAGTTGGCTGTATATTCATTTATTTCTTATATATTTGTGACATTAATTTCAACCCTTGAACTTGATTCCTCAAAGACTGATCAAGGCAGTGAAGCTGTCATTCAATGACACGTCAAGAGAAACACAGGGGAGGAGCTGAGGTGACATACCGGTGAGCTAGATTTGAAGGAGTGTTTTGGAGAGAGGTTGACAGTGCTGGTGCTGAGGGGAGTAGCACTGCCCAGTGGGGGGGTGCTTCGCAGGGTCTCCTTGAGAGGAAGTGGGCCAGCCATCAGCCCGGAGAGGCCCAGAGCAGGCAGCACGGCCACAGCTCCTGGCAGAGCACCTGCGGTTTTTTTCCTTTTAGAAGGGGGTATGAGGGAAGCAGGTAAACTAGCAGGGACTGGCTCCTTCTCCATGGCTCTATACACAAGATGCATGGCCTAAGACAGCAGGGAAATCATTTTATTTTATACATACTGGTAAAAACTGTTTTTTCTTTTTTTTTTATTATGAACTGTTAAAAACATTGTTGGATCATAAGCAGTTACTTCCAAACATTTCCTGTGCTAGACTAAATCTAGCATCTTACCACGATGAATTCTTCTTTGTCCAAATGTCCATCTTTATCAGCATCACTTAGGTCCCAAATCTAGAGAAAAATGCCAGTCAAAGCGTAAATTAGCACATGTTGTTTTGGATAGTTAATACCATGTTATTTATGCACACATCATCATAACATGTCATATCACCTTTCCTAGCACATCCAGAGGTAGCTTTGAGTTTATCAAAACTGGTTTAACTTTATCTCCAGAGAGGAGGCCCTTTACAGGAGACAGACTCTCAAAAATGCCTTCAAACTTCCCTTTTTCGTCTGGCTGGAAAAGAAGAAAACACTTGAGTTTAGATGATAAATTGTATTTGCAAATAGCCTCATGAATGTTTTTGAAAACAATGTACTTACTTTTATTGCCCACTGTGAGTCAGGCGCTGTCGATGAAACACTTAATAATGGGCTGTTACAGTCTTTCTGTAAAAGACAAAGTGAAGATTTGAGTATTACACAGCAGCAGATGCATGAGGATGAGGAAAAGACAGTAAACACATTTACTTGCACAGTTTTTTTGTGAGATGGACTGCATTTTGGGACTTACAAACTGGGGTGCAGCTAGATTTTGGTTGAGATTGTTAAGGCTGATGTCATTTCCACCCTGTGCTGAGGCCACAAGCCTCAGAGCAATGAAGAAACCCTACAAAAGAGGAAGAATACAACACAAGTCTGGTATATAATGCACACATCAGCATCACTTACAAAGCAAATTTACACTGAAATTTTGTGTTACCCGTTTATCCAGATAGCCTTTTCTCTCTGAATCTGCCAAATCCCAAATCTAAGAAGACAACAATTAATTTTAAAGATTATCAGATGATAATGATATACACACCAGATTGTTTTGTGTGTGTGCGTGTCTGAAACTCACCTTCCCCAGTGTACTGTCCGACAGCCCAGACTTCTTTAGGAACTGAGCTGCATCTCCAGCTGATATTCTCCCTGTGTTCCCTGGATCCAGCTGCAGAGGTTCAATAACAAGACACTAGGTGAACCATGTCTGATAACTCATTTGTATGATAACATTAATCTCATTGGGCATGGTTGTGATGATTAGCGCAGTAACCACAACTTTACCTGTCTGTAATAGTGTTCATAGACTGGATTTCCACTGGATAACTAAAACAAAAAACAAATCACAGAGAGGAATGAAATGTAAGGCTTGCTAAATTATAAATGAAGGTGTCATCGAGCACACATACATGGCCGTTAGGAGAGGCAAGACTGGCTACACACAGCTAACGTTAGCTAACTTTGGCTTTGTTTTTCTTCAGACTTAACTACTTAAAGCCTCAGCTCACCACAAACAACAGGGTCTTTATCCTAAACGTAGATTCCTCCTGTCATTAAAACGCACATTAACTTTGCTGTCCTTAGTTAATGTAGCCACCCATGTCAATTTAGCTGGCAGCGAAAGGTTGCTAATACGGATCCACTGGTCAAAGTCCGGCACCGCTAATGAAACGGCGATGTGGGGGGAGCAAACCACCCCTGTCACGGTCAGCTGATGCTGGTAGATGTTAAGATTCACAGACTTTTCTTCAGATACTGGATGTTCTTACCTGACTGAGAGTCATGAGCGCCGCCATATTTCCTGGTGTATCGGGAGCGCGCGCACGCCCCTTAACCGAGCGTGAACGAGCCCGGACGGCTCGCGGTTATGGTTCTGGTTCAAGTGGGATCTGGTTCGAGGGGGGATCCGATCCGGGGCGGTCACAGCATTAGGGAAAGAGCCTACAGCAACAACTAATGCCTGTTAATTCACAGGTGAGTCATCGGTTAGTCCTGACTGAGTCAGCGACCTAGAATAAAATACACCGAATCACGGGCCACAGGTGGAGTCACTGAAGGTAGTTATACACTTCAGTTAGCTGTATACAACACAAATAACACAATCCATCCAGTAATATCCTTCCAATTTGCATTTACTTGACATGGTTTGGAGCTAGAAATATTTTTTTTTAACCGCGCAGTTGTTTGCGCTTGCAAGCTTTTGGATATCGCTGCTTTATCAGTTTCTTTTTATATTATAGACTGATATTGTGTTCATGAAGTCCAAAGCAATTATACTTTTTCCAGCAAGCCGGCAATTCATTGTAAAGCGATCTATCACAATTTCGTGTATAAATATACCAATGTTGGATAGTATAAAGTATTTTTTTTAATAAATATAGGAAGACCTGTCTTGTTCTGGCTGTATTTAATTTTGATACCTTTTCTGCTGACCTGAGTTTGGCAGTATTAAACTATTAGAAAACAAGGAATTGAAGAAAATCTCAATCTAATTTTAATCGAAGGGATCCGGCTGTCTTACCAGACCTCCATGGGAAATGAAAGTGTAATGATTATTATTTTTATTTATTAATTTCTTCTTTTGATGAACCGTTATGGAGGCCATTCATGGAGCGAGAGGCGGAACAAAAGTACGGGGAAGTGATGCAACCGGACCATTTATCGCACGCACACATTAGCGTTCCAGATCTCAACTAGTGTGACTGCACATGAAATGCCTGTAATTGTGTACCGTCATCATCTGAAGACATGGAATCTGAGCTGACGGCAGATTTCTAAATATTTACTCATGGCTCATTGGTGACAACCTGCATATAAACCATGAACTTCGGATATGTGCATATACAGTAAAGTATGACCAGACAGTAAGGTATAGTCTTTTAATAAAAACTTTGGTATCAATAACATTCTGTCCAATAAAAAGAAATGTGACCTTTCGTGATGTCAAAAGTCACATCAGAGGCTCCCTGTCTGTTCGCCCAGACTTTCAGGATAAAATGCAGATCCCACCACATTACCTTGAACACCGGTTCATTATGCACTTAGATCTTCCAGGGCATGGAAAGTAAAATAAAGTCAGTGCTAAAGACATAACCAAAATAAGTTACATTTAATTTGAGGTTACTGTTTATTTTTTGATTTGCTGTAATTCTTGTAGTTTGCGTTTTATGTGCATTTTGATTGACTAGAGTGACATTGGAGTCTTGCTGAGCTCAGTTTTTTGTAATCATTACCACTTTTTAATCACAGGTTATGGTCAGCTGTCAAAATATTCTAATGAAGGAACATGTGTGTAAGGGAATAAGCACATAAATTAGATGTGTGGATCAATCAAATAAAGAAACCAGTGGTTGTCAGTGCCGCCTTGTTCTATTACAAAATGAGGAATGGACTGTGGAAAACCTTACAATCAATTGAGCTGTTCAGGGGCAAAAGGGTAACATCAAGACCAGAATTAAAGCAAAACTAAGTCCAATAACACCCACATGCCCCACTTCACTACATTTAACCCCTCCCAACCAAGTTGAGTTGTGTCCAGATCTCAGGGAAAGGATGCACAGCAGCCACAATACCCCTGGGAAATACAGGACAGTTTCTAATGGCTCCTTAAAGCTCATCTTTTTCCATTTCTGAAAGTGCCTCCTCTACGTCGTCCTTTGATTCCTCCTCCTCATCTTCCTCCTCCTCTTCATTCCCATCTTCTTCATCGTCATCATCATCACCCTCAGTGTCTTGTTCTTTGTTTTTCTCCTCCTCCTCTTTTCTTTTCAGGTCATCTTGTTCTTGCTTCATTTTCTTCTCTGGTTCCTAAGGAAAGTGAACATATATTCACAAACCACATTTCTTAACAATGGTTTCATGTTGGCCTATACAAAAATGTGCCTTAAAGAGGGTCCTGACATTAGCATACCTTTGTCACACCCCATGTCTCCTTGGCAATGTCTTCTGCTTCCTTCACATCATCTGTGATGAGGAAGTTGTCAAAGATGGTTCCAGATTTCACCTGGGAAAAAACAGCAACAAGTGTTATACTCCATTTCATTGCATCAGTAACATTTCCCCCCCTCCCCAATGACGATATCGCTCTCTCACCTGCCAAAGATCAAGACCTAAAACACCAATGCTGTCAAATTTGTAGATGTTGGAATCAGCACCGTATTCAGGATTGTCAATCTCAGGATGCACCCATGCCCCTTTGTAATTGGGGTTGTCGATCTGTTTAGGTTTCCATTCTCCCTGTAATAGAAACGCCATTAATCGTGTTGCAAAGACATTAGCAGTGATTGTCCTCAGACACTCTAAACATGAGAATCCTACTTTTAATTTACCTTGTATTCAGGGTTGGGAATCATGGGTGGTTCCCACTCTCCATCCATATCCTCATCCCAGTCTTCAGGCTTTTTGGCATCAGGGTCTGGAATGTTTTCGGGTTTGTCCCAGTCCTAAAAATGCAAACAAATAATCCTTAAATTAACTTGAATGACAAAACTGTGAATACATTTTATAGTTCTTTAAAGATCTGGACTGCTGTGAACATAAATAACTATTCCTCCTCCTCATATCAGTAATTTCCATGGGTGTAGCAGCACAATTTGCAAATGCAAAGTAGAACTACGTTCCCAAGTCATATCTGCAGGATCATTTACCTCTGGCTTGGTATCATCAGGATCGTCAATTTTGGCACGGTCATCCCAGTCCTCTGGCTTCTTGGCTTCAGGGTCCTTAATTTTCTTGGGAGGGAGGAAGTCCCAGTCATCCTCCAGACTGCCAGATTCTACCTTTTCATTATCAATCTTCACCTCATAAGTCTGATCTGGATTCAGGATGAGTGTGTACAGGTGGGTCAGCTCATCATCCTAGAAGAAAGTGTTTGAATTAAGTCAATGGTACCTATTTATAATATACAGTAAATCTGTTTTTTCACATTTAAGTAGGTAGAATTACCTTGCACTTAATCTCTTTCTTGATGAGGTGATTCTTGCCCTTGTAATTGAAGATGACATGGACCTTCTTGGTGCTGTAGCCACAGATGTCAGGACCTGGGTAAGATACATTAATTACCACTTTATCCAAATCCCATTGTTATAATCACTGACTTGTGCAGTGCTGTGAACATCTCTTACCAAACATGATGTAATATGAGGATTCTCCATGCATTGCAGCCTGATCCAAATCAGCAGGGAAGACCTTCACATAGCCACCACCGCAGTCGATCTTTTGCTCATGCTTGACTGTAAACTGAATGACCAAAGACTTGCCCTCATTGCTGAAAGGCTCAAAACGGGCAGAGGTAGCATAAAAACGGGCATCCTGGCTTGTCTGAAGACCTGGAGGGGTTGGGGAGGGGTGGGCACACACACTAACCTTTAGCAAGAGAAACATGTTACCTTTTTTTATACAATTATAAGCGATGTTATGACGCCAAAATCTAGTGACATGTCAATGGAAACCTATTTCCGGTGTAAACAAATAATTGTTTAATGATATGTAGTATTTAACTCTTACCTTTGTCTTTCTCAGCATCTCCGTAAAAGTCGCCAGCCGTCAGTTTCCACTCTCCATAGTCGGACTTGTGTTTGGAGTTCACCCAGCGACTTCTCCATTCATCTGAGCAGGAATAAAAAGTTATTTTGTTGGGGATTACCACCTGAAGAGTCTTCTCTTTCGCTTATATGGGGTTGTTTCCCGCAGTCCATCAATTGAAGTTACTCTGTAAAACCGGTTTCATTTGTTTGGTTTGTCAGTTTTGCCGTGCAACTTCGGCCAGGATTGTTAACTTTGACAGTGTGATATAGCGTTAAGTACCATTGCGGCCTTGCTGATTTTTATTTATTTATTTATTTATTTTACCTACAACTAAAATAAAGTTACCAACTTGAAAAATTTGGCATTTTTCATTGTCAACGAATAATAATCGCGTTTTTCAAAGAGTAAAAGGGCCTTCTAGCAAAACACTCCACGATATTTCTGAAAGATTGATGGATAACAGTCAAGCTAACATGCAACGAATTAGCCACTGTTGCAAAAGTCAGACTTACCACCGTCCAGGAACTCCTCCCGAAAGTAAACCTTTGCATTAACGCAGTATACTGCCAATATCACCGCAACTACACCCAAGGCTTGCATTTTTTTGCCTGTCTTTAGCCTGACTTTAGCCTGACTTTCGCCGCCGGTGCTGCCCTGTCTGATGTCTGACTACCTGCCGAAGGAGGAAGAGAGGGCGATATTTTAGAGTCGCTCCAGCGAACAGATGTCTGCCTGTGATTGGTCGGCAACATTCCGCGGTTTGACCAATCGCAGTGGACCACGAGACCCATGTCTCATCCGGCGGCTGATCCAGGATCGGCAGTGTCGTTATGGCAACAGGCCGGCAGAGGGAGGCAACGTGCAACTACGGAAAGCGAAATGGCCCAAAGTGAGACCGGCAGCCATTACTGCTGTTCCTGTAAACGGCTCACATTCCTCCAGTAAGTTCACTCCAGCCCGCACAAGTTTACGCAATTGTTTGGTTAACGGCTGAAGGAAATACTCTAAACAAAACCGAATCGTTGGAATGAGAAAAATGACACGAATGAAGTCAAACAGTAGCAACCGGATTTAAAATTGTAAATTCAAACGGTTGCGACTCTCAACCTTAAACTTTTCAAGAGCAGAGGCCGAGGTGTGTTTATAAGAAAATAATATACAGTGGGAAGGGCACACAACAAAAACAAGCATAAGCAATCTGTGATAAGTCAACAGCAGCAGCAATGCAGATTTAAAAAGAGAAATAACAGCTGCGGATTGTGCCTGTTATGGAGGACGTGGCTTTGGGGTAAAAGTTGATTCTTAGTTTGTTCTGGATTTAAATTTTCTCAAACGTTTTCCAGATTGTGGTGGTTAAGTTCAGTGGAAGGTGTGTTTGCTAATGGTAATATAGCCGAAGTACCGGGGAAATCCTTCACATTGCTTATGTTACACTCTTATTTATCCAGCTGTGAGTTAGCATGGAACAAAACCGGTTTAGCATCAGTTCAACTGTCTAGTTGCTGACATTAAATTACATTTGTAATGTCACAGTGGCATGCTTCACTATCGGCAAGTGCTGGTAGGCATATATAATACAAGCAACCAACTTAAAAAAAAAAAAAAAACTTTTCTTCCTTGTGCTTTTGTTATTTTTGCATATATTTTCTTATCTGTTGCTGGAAGGCGTTTGCTGACTTCCTCCCAGAGTCAAAAGACACGCGGAGGTTTGAGGTTCATTAGTGTCTTTAACTTTCCTCCAGGTGGATGATAAAAAGAGGCTAAGCGTTCACGGTGAATCTGTGACTGTAAGCATGTCTGGGTGCTTTGGGCACCACTGTCAATTTACTGTAGCATGCTTTTTCACAGATCATTAGAGAAAACAGCTTAAACAATGCACCCGCATGATGATTAAGATTAATAACCGTTGCCTGCTTTTATTTCAGAGAGGTTACACCCTGTCTCTCTAATCCAGAACTAGGCTGTGCTATTCTGTCGTGGGTAGAAGCAAAAAAGAAAACAAAACTGAAGAGAAAGTTCTAGTTTCTATTTGAATTGAAATCTGTAAATACATAAACAAAGATGCAGATGTCTGTTTTTATCTGCTACTATGCTGGTTCTGTATGACAACAATAATAGTAATGATAATAATTGTTGATTCTCTTTTTTTCAGTTTTTGTTTCTTTCCATTTAAGCATGAGTGTGCACCATCAAAAGACTCCAGCAGTTCCCAAGAGGACAAAAAGAATGAGGAAATGGTAGAACTGCTGCAGCTTTTTGGCACTGACAAAGAACTGCTTCCACTCAAGGTAAAATCAGTCTTAATCATGGCATAAATCATTTGGAAATGTAGATCTGACATAGGTGACCATTGCACTTAACTTCATTAATCAGTCATCTTCTACTGTTTATCCTTTTGCGGGGGGTGCTGGAGCCTATTCCAGCTCACATTAGCCGAGGGTGAGGTAAACCCTGGACAGGTCGCCAGTCAATGGGAGGGCCTGTACTTATTAATTTATGGGTTTAAAACTTTATTTTCTCATGACGTCTGCTTTAACCCCACTCTATCGCTGTCTCTTGCCATACTGTACTCCCCCACCAGAGGGCCTCAGACTTTTTTCTTGTCATTGAACTGTCTGCTCATCTGTTTCCCATTTTCAGCCATTTTTGTTTATTATATTATGTGCCTCCATTGTTGACACCTAAATGCAATAATGATTAAAATGCCATTTTGGTATTTTTTGAACACATAAGTGAGGATCTTGACCCTGCCCATGACAATGTTTTTTGATGTGCGTGTGCCAAAACTAGAAAATCTCTGAGAGTCATCCATACTGGGTTTTTGGTTCACTGAGCTTCTAGAGAGAAGCAAACAGTTCCACTGGTGGGTGTTTGTCATGAGATGCAAAAATAAATCTAAAGATCCCATTATCCTGCAGCAACCCATTAACCCTGTTTTGTACACACACACACACACACACACACACACACACACACACACACACACACACACACACACACAAGGATTCAAGGAACTTTTATTGTCATACCAGCTCACATTAAATGTGTGAAATTTGGACTCAGGTCCCAGATTTAGCCTAATAAATATAATTAGGAGTATAAAAATATCGATTTGCTGCGATTAGCTGTACAGTTTACCACAAACATGTTGTGTTGCCATCCTTTGAAGCCAGTGCCACTTGGTTAGGGTAAAGGTAGTAGTCTCCAATGTGATCTTGCTGCTTTTTGTAAAATGAATGAGCTGCTGATGCTGACTCTTATTTGTATACAGGATGAGAGTAGAGATTAAATCAGCAAGCAAAAGACATCACCCAGTACAGCATAGTTAATCTAAGAGTAAGTACCGAAAGGCCTAATCAGGACTTTTTGCTTTGAGTATTTGTTTTCATCTGAGATGCTGGCATGCTACTATGACATCTAGCGAAAGTGAATATGCAGTTTAAGATGTACTGTAGTCTTCTCTCATGTTTAGTCTTTAACAAACTTTACAAAACTTGCACCTGTGTAAGGCAAGGAAGAGAGAACTCTTTAAGGGACAGACTTTTTCTCATACACCAGGTCAAAGACAAGCTGCTGGCGCCAGCCATCAACTTTCCCCCATCCTCTGAATGATTTGCAATTATGTCAAGAGGGGGAAAAATTGTGTCCCTTTGAAAGCTGTTCTTAATCAAACCCAATTAATTCCGCTCCTTTCCCTTATTATTTCCACCATGGACCACGTCCCGCTCGTCAGCCTGTTAACTAGAGCCTGGGACCCAGTGAAGGTCATGCTTGACCAAGCAAAATAACATCATAATGTGTGTAATTAATTTCTCCTTCTGGATTTATCTCTGTTATTTCTTGATGTTGCCACATTAAGTCTTCATGACAGGTGTGATGAGAGGGGAAAGATAGCATTGTCATGCATTTTGTATCTACGTGTTTCCACTGATTGATTATGCCTAGTTGCTGAAGCATATAACTGCTATGAATCTTTATCAACTGCTTCCCTAAAAAAAAATTATTATTGTAATATTTATCAAGTTATACAAATAAATCCCCTCATTGCGTCATTTGGTTTCCTAATTGGCCCACATATTATTATGAAGACTTTTATATACTTTTTTTATGTTAACAGAAGATGCAAAAATAGATCATTATTCAAAATAAATTCACAAATAAAAAGGACCAGTTAAACTGCTGGGCTACTGGAGGGCCATTAGAGATTGCGCCTTTGTGGCCTCTTCGGCCTCTTCGGCCTAGCAGGCGGGGCCTCCTGACACCCCTGGTTGGGCCTGATGGAGTGGAGCTTCATCTGCCTAACGGCCTGGCAAAGCTCCACAGTCCTGGTCAAACACAACAGGCCTCCGTCAGACCAGCTTGCTCTGTCACAGCTTACATGGTCTATTGTATGCCAGCACTCATTAACGGCACTAAGTCATGTTGGTGGCTCACTAATGGTTGTGAATACAGGGGAAAAAAAAATAAATAAAAAATCCACAGACTACTTCTGCTGTTACTTTATTTTGTGCTTTTCACATGAAACAATGTTACAATTCAAAACCTAAAATAAATGGTATATAATAATATTGAAAACCAATGTAAAATAATTATAAACATTCAAATACACATATAAATGTTTCCTCTAGTAAAAAGACATGTTCCTTTTTATTTCTTTGGCCATTTCATCTCCTGCTGTCAACAGGGATGATCATAAAACAAACAAAACCTGTACAACTAACAGTATGGATGCTGTCATTTCTAAAGGCCAAAACATGGAGATGGTTGACGTACATTTGGAGCAGAGTTGGTGATAATTCTATGCTTATTTAAGGTGTCCACGGTGGACTTTCAGTGGCATGTGTGTGCCAAGTCTTTCCTGCTTACCCAGTATTACTTTTAGATTACTACTGACAATGGTACTTTTTATTGATCGAGTTAGGTATTGATAAATGTAATTTAATGACAATTAAATTATTGTTTCTTATTATATTTTTGACAAAAAATAATGAAAGGATTGGTAAGGTGCTTTGCAAGTTCTTCCCTTCATTTGCTTTATTTCAAGAGCCACAGAAAAACCTAAATTAGCTCATTTTACTTTTCAACACAAAACCCTTTTGCATAAATCAAATGCCCGCACAACAAATGCACTATAAAATGAAACACCCAGTACCACCATGAACTCATTTCTCATCACCAGTGCAACGTCATCTCCTTTCCATTTTGGTCCAACAGTTACATAAACCTGTTTTCTTTCCAAGACGTAAGATGGTTACCAGCACTCATTAACTTTCTCATTCTAAAACCAACTGAGTTGAATGATTTAATTTTTTTATTTATTTATCTTTTCCAATCAATGCAATCAGAAGCATTCTTTACCAATTAGCATGTTGATGAAGTAAAACAGCACATGAAATGCTGTACCTGTAAATTGGAAATTATATAAATGGGCACATTTGACATGACTTAACGAGGTCTTGAAAAAGGGTTTTCGCGGCCATCTAAGCGCATTTTGTCTATGGCTGAGAATCCAAGGTTAATCACTTTAAAAGCAGTAATTAGGTGTTAAGAGGTAAGTTTGTCTGTTTAAATTAGCATTGAAGCCAGATTACACTCTGTGACTTCTGTTAACCTCCCCCTCCATGACTCCATGCTCTCACAAAGGCTGTTTGAATTAATTAAATAAAAAACACTTGTACATCCTTTATACACAAGTGAAATCGAGATGGGTAAATAGTTTTGAAATACACATTTTTACACGCTTTTGCAACTTAAAAAAAAAAAAAAAAACAGAAATAAAGAATTTACATGCTGTCCATAAAAATGAGCAAAGAGAAACTCCAAACAGGCATTCATGAAAAATAACTAATTTTATGCTAAAACCATCTAGTTCTAAAGACTAGATACCAACAAACATCCTCAAAGCGCCGTGCAGTGGTCATTATAGTAAACCTCATATAAATCACATCAGGGGAACATCCAGGTTCCTGTAGACAAAGTTAGGGTCAATAGGTTTTTTTGTTGTTTTTCTTTTTTTTTTTTTTTTTTTTAGTATTCTTTTGAGTAAATTTCCACAAAAAAGTTTAGAACAGCCTTAGATTAAGACAGAAAATTGTATAAATGGGTTGAAATTTGTCACCAAGTAATAATTCAAAGACTTAAGTTTTTCTCTCACTCAAACAAAAGTCTATTCCTAAGTAAGTCAAACCAAAAATAAATGACCCACAGAAATCTGATCCTTTATCCTTGGGGCTGAAATAGGGTTCTTTCAAAGTGAATCATTTAAGTGGAAATACAAAATCACATTCATTAAGAGTTGCTTATTTGCATCAGTGAAAAAAGAAGCAGACTCCAAACTCCTTAGTGTCATTTGTCCTCTCCATTTGTACATTAAACAGTGGAAAAGCAGTTTGTAAACTTTCAAAGGAGCAGCTCAAGAATGTTTTCAGTACCTTACTAGATCACATATGCTGCCAGGTCTTATCCATTGACTGAATATGCTCTTTGGCCTTCATCCTAAGGGCTGCAATACTGGAACTCCTGTCGTCTTCCATTGGGTATTTATCATTGAAGCTGGGAGGGCACTGGTAGGGAGGTGGGCCCATGGGTTGCATACCCTGAACCATGGCAGGAGGGGTGTTGAGGAAGCTGTGGCTTGGATAGGCAGGCTGCAAGCCCTGTGGCGAGCCCATGAATCCAGGGATGGTATGCATAGATGTGGCACTGGAGATAGGCGAGGTCAGCCAGGGATCTAAGGGCATTGGGTTGGCCACAGGACTGGCGTTGAGAGGCACTGGGGGGCGACTGAAGGATAACATGGGGGAATCCTGTAGTTTCATGGTGTTAGTGTCGATCTTTTCTTGACGTCGCCACTTAGCCCTTCGGTTCTGGAACCACACCTGGAGAGATGTGATGAGATGAAACAATACTATGACGGAAGAATCGATGAATACATAATGTCTAAGAGACTATCTGCTGTTTATATTCTGATCCTGTCAGGGGTTGTAGTAGTTGAAAATATTCATATTGAAATTTGTAGTTGATATTGTAGTAGAGGGAAAAATAAAATAAATGATCTGATGATTTAGTATTGTGTTAGAGGGCTAGATATTTTTGAGTCTTTACCTGAACTCGGACCTCAGGTAAGTTGACCTTCATTGCCAACTCTTCTCTACTGTAGACGTCTGGGTAGTGGGATTTCTCAAAGGCTCGCTCCAATTCATGAAGCTGATAGGTGGTGAAGGTTGTGCGATTTCTTCTATGCTTCTTTTTAGTGTGCTCCTGTTTCATGTCATCCGGAGACCCCTCAGCAACATCCTCTTCCTTTTGTAAATCACTCATATCTCCATCACACTTATCACCAGAGTAAATGTCAGATTCTTTAATGAAGGAGAGCATACATATTGTTAGTTTTCATTTTTGTACAACTGCTGCTGCTTTAGGGCATCAAAAAGGAATTGATTTCAAAGAGAAATTAAATGTATATCAATAAGCTTATTTGCCATTAGTATATTTGTTCATGTCATGAACAAATGGCGGACAACTTGCAGCTATCATATCATATACTGGTAGTAGTAAGTTATAGAGCTGTAGCAGTAATATCCATTCAGTTTTGAACTTGGCTAACAAACAAGTTTGGATATTGGCATTGACATCAAGGGGAGAAAAATTGTGTCACAACACTATACCTACTTTATACTGCGTTATCTATTTTTAAACCAAATATATCAGCAAAAGAAAGTATTTTGTCTATGTGTGATTGATTATTTTATTTAATGTGGTCTGGTCAAAAAGTGAAATCTTCTCCTCGTTATAAAACAGATTAATGACCCTCTGTGCAGTTGAGCATTTGTGAACCCCAAATGGCATCACTTCTTTCACTGAATTCTTCCCTTGCAGTAATCCCATAGTAACAGATGCTACCAGTTAAATCTCCAAGTGCCTGCCTCTTCTAATCTAACTAGGGACTTTGGTTGGCTTCTGCACAGGCAGCATGCAGAGATAGTCCAGATTTGGTCTTCTGAGAAACTGATGTAGAGCAAGTGAACCATTTCTGAGAGGCCTCAAAGCTTCTTAAGACAAAAGTATGTGATATTAAGTAAATAATCAATCTTTAGGGAAAAAGAAAATACTCTGTGACTTATTGCTGGTTGTAGTGAAGTCCTCAGCATGTGTTTAGATTAGGTTCTGTGGTCAGATGAGATATTTTACAATAGAATCCAAAAATGAAAAACTTCTAAAACAAGAAAAAATTACAACAAACTGCTGATGTTTTCCTCCTCTTTCGTCAGACAGAGAAGTCTCAGATTGAGTTTTGAATTATTTCCAAGATTATCACAATATTTCATTAGATATCTTGAGCAGATGAATGAGTTCCTGATAAAGGGTCATATCTACAACATGATTTAATAATATTAAGTTATTAGTAATTGAAAAACAAATGCAATTGAAATTGGACAACTTCACGTATTACACCGAAATTTAACAGATTCGCCGAAGGCATCAGCCACTTGCATTTTTTTTTTTTAAGCCAAGACTCAGCACTGAGTCAGTCGTTGTCAGTCAGTAGCATGGGCAAGCACTGCCGTAATTCTTTGAGTATTTTTACACTCTCAACAACCCAAAGTTGAAAAATATGAAACATAAGATGGCCTAAATAGAGCTTTCTTCCAATCAACACAGCAAGAAAAGCATAGGTTTAACTAATTACATTACATTTTCAGTTAACTTCCACTCTGGTGTATAATTAAGTAACAATATTAGCACTTGAATGGAATCCAACTTTTATTCATGCCAGGAACATTACAGCTTACACACACAGCTTTTTTTTTTCTTTTGTAGTGCAAGCTTTATGTATATTATGTTGGATTTTGAAACCGGAATATGATTGTTATGAATTCATCTTTCTTTTACTGCGGTGCATATAAGTATTATGGCATGAACCTGCAAATGCAAGCATCCAGTGACTATGTGTTTAATCATCTTGAGCAAGGTGTACAAATGTAAGTGTTTTCTTTTTTATATAACCATTTGGACAAAGTAAATCATCAGACTTCGTAAGTCTTTGTGGCAGTAATGCGTAAAAAATGTGACAAACTTGGCATGTGTAACTCTGATTTTATTTGTTTACTTGGTTAAAGCCAAAGCCCCCTGAACTCATTATGATTGTGATGAAATGTGTCAGAGTCTTTGGCCTGATGGTAGCTTCTTCTTTTTTTTTCATTTTATTTTATTTAAGACTTACCATGGTAGGACGAGTGCTGGGAGCTGTCGGCCAGTTCTGGAAGGTGCCCATATGGGTCTGGAGCCTGTTTATCAGGGTGTTGTGGATTTTCTTCATTGGCTTTTTGGCTGTCATCTCTAACTGAATGGAGTAAAGGGTCCTGGTCTTTAGTGAACCCCAGTATGACATCAATACTGTGGACCCTGCCTCCACTGTTTGAACCAGCACCCTTTGCCATATCATAGTTTTCCAGGCAACTATCGTCCACAATTCCAAGGGTATCCATTGATAAATGCATCCGATCCTCTTTCTCTCTTCCTTGTCTGAAAAAATCCAACTGCTACCAAGTGAAAAGGGGCAAACTGTTGTACAGAGGTCTTTTTCTGCTACACATGCAATGGTGCAGCTTTATGTGAAGAAGAGGAATGTATCCTCAAAGGATAACTTCTGTGAGGTTCAATGAGATGTTTCCACAAAAGTAGAACAAGCTCACATCCTCATCTACAAGAGAGGTGAAAAAAAGCACAAGTCAGCATCTATACAGCGGAGTTGTACACTTCCATTTATAGAGTCATTTTATAGGTTATGAGTAGGTTTGACTTCTTTTGTAAGTATTGAAGCAGAAATTAAATATATATAGGTGGGATCTCAAAATTTGCTTTTTAAAAATATATATAAAATACTCCATGTATGGTACCTTCTATTACTTTCATCTTTTTCTACCACAAGAGACTTCACAAAGGAATGCTATTGTCACACAATTTCTGTTACAACTGATAATCACAATGAACAGTTACACAGTGGAGACATGGATGACAAGCAGCTATCAGATAAAGAAAAAAATGTAGGAAGAATGCAGAAGCAAGTCAGTAAAAAGTTTGTGCCCTTTGACATCATTTAGATAAATGTAAATGTTTAGTTCATAGTAATCAAAAAGTAATTTAGTAATAAATCATCTATTAGATCAGTTTACCCTTGTACATTTTAAACCTCAGCATGTATATACAGTACCATAGGTATGCAGTTTTTGTTTTGTATTCTACAGAAATCCAAGATTTAAAGGCATCAAAATTCAAGATACACACAAGCTACAATATTTTCATATTTTAGCAGAATACAGATGAACATTATGGAAACACCCCTGTTATGACTGTCAAAATAAACACAATGCATGAAGAATGCAGGAAGTAATCTTACCTTCAGGTTCCTACCACAGATTATGCCATGCACATGCTGTCTCTGTAGTCTGTAAGTAAACAAATGACAGTAATAACATCTAGTGTGCGCACTTGTTACTCCCAGTTAAGTCCTTGAAATCCCCTGCACATAAGTTAGTAAAGGACCTGTCATGAGCAGCAAGCACTTATAATGGTGTTCTCTCCTCACAAAACTCTCCTTAACCACACAGGACACCAAAGCAGGGGAATGGTAGTAAAACCGGGGTTTAAGAGGTTTATTAATTGGACATCCTTCCCCTTTAAGAATGACTGACAGTTGTTTTCTGGTCAAGTAATTGCTCCAAATGTGTCCTAAATTCAGACCACAGAGGGAGGTCATTGCTAATGAAGCCTTGACAAAACTTTCTTTCAAAAAATCTATTGTGTGAAAGATAATGGCTCGTACTTTTTCGCTAATCCCTTCATTATAGACAATGTAAGGGAGAAAAGACAGAGAGATCGACTTTTAATTCGAGTGGCTGCACACTGTACAGACTTGTATTCATAAAATATATTTAATTCAAATATGCACCTAATTCTTTATGAGCAGGGCCGCCTTTTGAAATTGTAGATTTTAAGAACAAAATGAAAAAAGATTTGATCACATTGTGTCTTTCAGTGGCAAAAAATTAAAAAGCAATGTTATTACAGCGAATACAAGTTATTATACATAGTAAAAACTAATAAGATGCCCTGTGAAATAATAATAGACATCTGATGCTTACAAGAAAGTGGTTTTTCCTGTGGCATGAAAGTTTCCTCCTCTCCAGTTGTCAGAATCAAAGCTACAGTAAGTGTGCTACAGTAAGTGTTGCAGAGATCAATCCCATCCTTAATTAGCCTAAAGACTTCACTAGAGATTTCCTCTGACCTCACTCTTCCTAGCTGAAGATATATTTAGGAGCTCTTTTACTTGTCAAACACAAAATGCAACATGAAAACGAGCTGCAGAAAGTGATTTTTTTCTGATGGTGTATTATGTGCATGAAAAAAGGTTTGACAAAAGCTCTTTTTTTTTTTTTTTACAAAAAAATGCCTCTGATTGAATATCAAGCATCAACTTAGCTGTATCTATAGTCAGTAACTTCTTTATGTTACCCATTTGTTAAATTTTTAGAGCTCACATCCTTTGGATTAATTTATTTGCATTCTGACAAAGAAATTGTATGACAGTGTTAGCCTTGATGTTTTCATGGATTTTTTTTTTTTTTTTTTCTTGTGGTGGAAGAATTCTTTTCACAGATGCTTCAAGAGCAAAACTCTAATCTACTAATGGTTTGCAGCATGTTCATGTCAGTCAAGGTCAATCTATTTATTTTACTAGTGTTACCAGAACAGTGGTTTGGGAATTTGTTTTTGTTTTATTTTTATTGAGGTGTTGTCATATATTAAACACTCCTAATGTCGCGTGTCCAAGGACAGGAGACCTACTGACACGTGGAGAACTTCACACTTATTTGGCATTTGACATATTTCCAAGCAGCTAAGGAAATTTAAACGTTAAATAGTTTAAAGCCATATGGCAACAAAAGACCTTGTTGTCATTCTTCTCAGTGGCTCTGGGTTAAGTAGCTTTGGCTGCACATCTTTTCTTGGTTGTCAACTTTGTTTTCCAAGAATTTAGAGACAGCTAATTCCATTACTTTTGCCTGTGAGCTTCAAGCTTCTCTACTACAAATACAAAGAAAAGAACTTAAAGACGTCTCTCAGGTGGGGATATGACATGAAGGATTTTGGTGGCATATGAGGACATGAAACTAAGGCCTATTTGGTGTTTTGTAGAGCTGTTGCTATTGAATTTTTTCATAACAAATAAATGAGTCAAAGGTACACCAGGATCTAAAAATATTCTTCTACCAATGGCAAATATATATATATATAAATGACAGCAATAAGATGATACTTTTGGACAGCCAGTGGACTTAGTGGGTGGTGATTAGTGAGGGATTCAGTACAGGCAGTTGTTGAGAGAGGGAGAGATAGGTGTGCACATAGTAAAAGAAAAGACATTGTCAGTTGCCTTGTGTTGCATTAGACCACTGCTGTATTTCAGTTGTTCAGCATTCATAATGATTTAGTTCCATCTGATTGTTTGAACATGCATATTTGTACAAGGCATGTGCACAAGCATTGGAATGGGCCCAAAATAAACTCAACCTAAAATGAATGGTTATAAATTACACCTATTTGACAATTACGTATGTGCTCTTGCACCTTTTTTTGGGGGGGGAAAGTTCACAAAAGATAAATCATGTTTAACAAAATTTCAGATACGATTGCACTTCCTCTGACACTACTTCGTGTCAAATATTTAGAGGACACTTTGCTAGATGACACAGATCATAGAAAAGGAAATTGATAATGATTTTATCACGTTAATATATTAAAGCTGTCCCTCTTTGCTTGTTTCCCCATTATCCTAATTGAGTATAAATTGGTTAAGAGGGTGCAGTATAACTATCAAGCTCCTTAGTTTTATCAGATGACAATTAAAGCCCTTTAGATCCTATTATGAAGAAAGCAGCTAATGTTTAAAGGAGCTGTGTCAGCTTACAGGGGGAAAGGGGGATGGTGAGCAGCAGGGGGATGACACAGAGATGATGGAAATTCTGCGGGCCTGTTTATATGATCATCTTGAGCAGAAATGTGAAGGAAAATCTCACTGTCACTTGTACAGTCACAGGTTTGCTAATTCAGTATCAATATATACTTCTGCAGGACTTCAAACTAAACTTTTATTCACAGCAGAATAAAGTCCTGCAGTGTCAACTTTGAAATTAAAGGTACATCAAATGGCAGTAAAGATGAAAATGTTTGTCTAATTATCAACCCACAAAAAATAATACAAAACTGAATGTGAAGTTGAAGGGGACAAGCAGGTATCAGGGTAAAAATCTAATCCCAGATTAAACGGTATATCCTATAATGTGCTCTATAGGTACAACCTCTGTCTCAAGGTGCAGGGAGAGCCGGCTGCAGGTGCAGGTTTAGGGTGTGTCTTTGTGGATATATCTTACTGTGCTTCCTCAAATTTGCTTAATTTATCACCTTGCTATTGTCCCATTATGATGCAACTTTACAACAAAGTCATTAAGTCATGGTAAAATAAATATTTAGAGCATTTGGGTACTGATAATCCTTTGGTTTGACACAACAGTTTGACCCTCCCATTTCCCCCCTCAGCATATGATTTGTGATCAAGGGAGAGCCTTTACAGCCAAATTGTTGTACAGCTGTAATATTTCAAGAACACAACAGATGAACTGTACTGCCTTTAATGCCAAGACCTGTTGGGAACAAGTTTATTGAAACTTACAAACACAAAATAGGCACAGCAATGATGTTGTGCTAAAACAGCTGGTTAATATCCACACAGCTCCACTTTAGGGGATCTGACTCCGGGTCTTCTGTCCTCAGTTTCTCGTTCACTTGTCCCATGGCCACTGCGCAGTGTGACCGGCCTGAGCATTCCCCTTTAAGCAGGTGGCCTTGTGGGTAATGTGTGACGTAGTCAGCACGTAGCCATGTTGTGTATACGCTTGCTTGAGAAACATGTTTCTCTCTCTCTCCGGTGAATGGTGTGAGAAGTAACGCCAGCTGTAGCCGCTGTAATGTTTATAGTCAGTGTGATGAAACTCATAAAAGTACTGTGTTGTGTTCACCTACTCCACCTCTCCTCCTCTGCGTGTGCGACTGTAGCCCGGACTGCTAGTTACCATGGTTACCAGCGTTAACAAGCCAAGCTAAGGTGAAACAGACCTAGCTTTATAGCTAGCTACATTAGCATAAGCTGAGCTAGCTAAAGTGCAGAGCCGCGACTCTAACTCACTAATTCTCGCCTCCATTTTTTGCCGTCATCCTGAATCTATGACAAGAAGTACGATCATAAAAGGAGGCAGAGGAGGAACTGGACATTGAGCACACAGGGCAGTCTATTAATCAACACGAGGTAACACACAGCACGACCAGCAGAGACCAGACCCCCCACAGACCTCCACGGACTGGACCCCCTGCCCCCCCCCGGAGTTTGAGACTGTTTATTCTGCCCATGTACAAACGAGAGACTGACAATAAAGCTACTTTCTTTTCCTGTATTTTCTTTTTTTATACTTTTACTATAGTAATTTTTTAAGCAAATACTTTTGTACTTTCACGTAAGTAATACTTTGACGAAGCTACTTTTACTTGTGCTGGAGTAATATTTGACAAGGAGCATCTGTACTTTTACTCAGGCAGTGAAGTTGCGTACTCTGTCCACCTCAGCCAATCAGAAGTAGGGTGGGTTTTTCTGGGAGAACTTGGTTGAGCTCCAGCAGCAGGTGATGCTGCATTCTTAACAACTTGGGAAAAAATGGGTTGTAAGTTATCAAACTCAGGAATTACTTCTTCCGAAATAAACATAAATGGCTGCTGCATATATTTTAGCGTTTAGCATTTTTTCATCAAAGTCACTGTTTCTCGAATGAAACTTGTTGGCCTGATGGGACGAATGTAACTGTGGAGGAATTCAATACAGGGATTGGTGCATCAGGAAAGTTGCAGTTTGATATCAGATTTCCGATATTCTGTAAATAAAAATAATAATAAATAATTATTGGCATAAATGTTCTGACCGCTCCAGAAAGACAACGATCATTGCAGCACCTTTTTTTTAAGCATAAGTTTGCAACATAACAAAATATGAAAAAGCTAGTGGTCTGAACACTTTAATATACATTAAAAATGGTTGTATGGTACTGAAGCACACATTCATCTTACTTATCTACTTATTTACCTGTCTGGTCGGAAAACATGTAGGTGTTCTAGCACTGATGTCGTCATCAATTACTATTTTGATACTAGATCTGATCACTGTCTATTTTAAGGGTGGTCTGCTGAGGCCCTGACCCTGTTTTAATAAGATTAGCTGCACCAAGAGCTGCAGCTTGGCACAGATCTGCAGTTACAGTACTTGATGTCTTGGCCAGGACTGCACTTCTTCACCTTATTACCGCCCACTGCTGTGCTATCTTTGCACAAAGACTATCTCAGCACTCACTGAAATTCAGTTTCATACAAAAAAAAAATGCTATTAGATTACAACTTTATGGGAACCACAAAAACTGTAGAAATCTATTACTAGAACAATTTTGTTCTAGAGTCAGTCTCATCACTTTTACTGAAACTGTTACCCAGTCACAGACCAAAATAAAACTAAATTTCGACTCTTAATGTTGAACTTTAATAGCTTCATCAAATAATCTGTAGTTTTTTTGTGCTTTTGCGTTTAATTGGTTCTAGAAAAACATAAAATATAACTAAAAAGGGAAGCATAAAGTATTAATATTAAGGATATGCTGCTATTTACTACTATTGAACATTCCACTTGAATTAAAAGAAATGATTACATGTCTTTTACATCCTTCTACAGTGAGAGGAAGTGACAGTGGGATGAAGTCTCGCTGTCCTATGAATTGGACAGCAAGACTTCATCAAATTTAGTCTTTTTACTTAATTGAAGAATACTAACAAATTAGCATCACTTTAGGCTGTAATGTGATTAAATAATTATTGTTTTAAAGCACACTGGCTAAGAGACATGTTTAATGTTGGCTTTTTGAAACCGTGCCCTGACGAGTTATTACACTCGGAGCCTAATCTGCTTCTCTGGCTAATTTGAGCCCTGAGAAAATAAACCCCCACCTAAAGCCACCTTGTAAGCCTGCCTTGCATCCAATGATGTCACACATGCATCACATGTAACCACAAAGGCGAGAAAAGTTCAAACTGTCTCGTGCACACCAATGCATTTGTATAAAAACTATACCTGGCTTCAGGGGTTATTTTTGTTGAACCAGATCTAATCTGAGTCCAAAGATCATGCACAGTCTAGTCAAGGAGTAAATATTTTTTTGTTTTTTGTTTGTTTGTTTTTTGTTAATGGGTGCATGACCCCATTTCTAAATCTGGACATTCCACTGGATTTGTAATACATAAAGACAAATAAATAAATAAATAAAATAATGCGTCATGTCAGCTACATTATTGTACAGTAGAATTTATTCACTATTATCTGAGTGTGTAAGTATTTTTGTGATGGTGATATTTCAGCAACGTTTTAAGGAAATATTTTCAAATTTGATGCAAACATTCACAAGGACTAAAAATGTGCTGATTAGATTTTGATGGTCAAATTGATTTTGATTTGATATTGAATTTATGTCGGTTCTAATTTGGAACAAAAATATCTAGAATTTAACTCAAGGACATGCCTCAGTATGATCTATCAGTAGTTGCTAACTGCACAATAAATAAGAGACTCAGTGAAACAGCCAGACAATTCAGCCAAAACAATTACCTGAAACCTGCTTTATAAAAAATAAATAAATAAATAAATAAATAAAAATAGGGGGACAGAGTTGATCATTTTCTGATGCTGGATTGTTTTTTTTATTGTGCAGTTATGTCAACTGTAACTCACACAGGGATTAGGCAGGCAAAAGGCTAAATTCCTTTTACAATATATTTAGGACCAAAGATAGGATGAATGGTATTTTGTATTTAATCTGTGATGTTTGCACTCATTCACTGGCATTTTCTTAGCAGATCAATGACAAGTTAATCATTAACTGAGCCAGTAGAAACAGCAGCTCAATGAGTAAATAACACTGGAATAAAGTCCTCTGCTCTGCTTTTACCAAATCAAATACCAAATCCCACTGATTAAACAAAAATGTAAAATGGGATTATGCTTCATTTTTGTTTGATGGGAGGTAAAATCTTGATGTAATTGACAGTAGTTCACAAAAGGTTTTATGGGATAGTATCATGGAGTACACTGACTTGTCAGATATATAGGCTTCCCAAGAAACTGTTTCGGTCAAGCATGAGGAAAATGGGGAGAAAAAAGACCTTTCAGAACCTCGATTCTGCTGTACTGAAGTACTCCTAAACTCAAAAGAGTGATAGATTTTTTTACTTCTCATAATTCTTACGTTACTTCTACTCTGATTTTTATATATATATATATATATATATATATATATATATATATATATATATATATATATATATATATATATATATATATATTTTTTTTTTTTTTTTTTTTTTTATCTGCCGTTAACTGACAAAGTGTCACCTGCTTGGTTGCTTACTTACTTTGCATTTGGTATTTTGATAGAACACTCAATCCTTTTGGTCTTGTTTCTCTGAGGAATTGGCCTGGGTTTTTATTACAGCATTCACCTTAGCTGATGTCATTCAGCCAGGGAATTCATCCCGGAGCAGCATAGTGCCTCCTAGTGGTAAAGATGTGTCTGTGCAGACTGTGGATGCCTCTCTAGATTTTATCAGGTATGTATGCTAATAATTCTAAAATGCTAGGAAATTGTAATGGGACAAAAACCTATGCACCTCCAGGTGGCAGCAAAAATATATAATCTGTATTTTAAATGTTTGGAAACATGATCCCTTCAAATGTGGTTGAAGCTTGCTTCAGAAAGGTAAGATGCACAATGGCTGTAATTGTTTTTTCTGTTTATACTGTCAATATTTATACTTGCGTAGTCATAAAGTTTATTTAAATGTTTATTCAGAGTGTTACCAGAGAAAGTCATGTCAGTGGCATCTGTTATTCTGAGGAAAACAGTAAAATTTATTCTTTATACCCTTTTACACCTTTATTTCAAACACAGTGGGGAACCCTGGGTCTGAGTTGAACCCAGGACGCTAACCACTCGACCACCTGCACTGCCTCGAGTTAATGTTTTGTCAATTGTAGCATGACTCATTTTGAATTGATATGTCTAATATGTTCCTAAACAATACCTACTCCACTGTGGTTCAGGTACCCCTACAGAAGGCACCTCAGATGGAGTGAAGAGTTTGTGTCTGCTGGTCTTCTCAGCTGCCTTTGTTCTCATTTTGGGTGGTACGGTTGTCTGAGAGGAAGCCTCTGAGGGATTTCTTTGACTGCCTGAATAAACCCAATTTGCATCTGCTCATCATAGTCATCTGCTAAGAACACAAAGCTGATATCTACACGAACTAGCTTTCTTGTTATTTTTCTCTTTGTTTTGTACCTTCCACCACTCGCACTTCTTTGTATCTCAGGTATTCCCCAGCTCTTCCAGCTGGCAGGGAGGATAGTGAAGATGACAGACACTTGGGGAAGTAGTGCCATCCCCGTGATCACTGGCCTTCTAATCTAATCCACGGCCTCTTCACCCTGCCCCTCATCTATTTGGCTGTCACATCAAAGAATACCTTCAGATTTATGAGTGGTGTTATCCAGTCTCTCACCTCTGCCTTTGGGACTTCATCAAGGTGTGCTAAAGGCTCTTCTTGCTGAAAAGAGCAAATGGGCAATGACTGGAACAGTAGTTCTTCTTTGCTGTTACCCTCCATTGTATAGAGGAAAATCACAGCATGGACAAACGAGTGACACACTTCATGTTTCCTACAGGCACCGTTTGTGATTTTAGTTTCCTATTTCAACACGTACGTTTTGTGCTCTTATTCAACTGGTTTCTGTCATTCTGAAGCAAAATCTGAGCCCTGTGTGAAGTACAGTCATGACAGCAGCACATTGTCATAGTGTTTTTGCTGCCATTCTGCACTAATTTTGATTTTTCTGCCGGTACTTTAAGCAAGGCACTAACTATACCAACGCTGAATATCCAACACAGACGTTATATGAGCTAATGAAGAGGACAAACCTGCTTTGGATCGTTACACTTTCTCTCCCTGTAGCTATGAAATGTAGCAGATATGCAGATATGCCTCTACCCCCATCTGGTGGCAGGAGTGCCAGTGACCCAGTTACACAGGAGCTATTCATATACAAACATATAGAAATGCTAAATATTTAATGGAACTGCATTTTGTGGAAGTAAACACAATTCAATGTGACCATGGAACTGAAACATAAATTTTTCTCTCATCTGCAAAAACCAGCTGGTTTAATAAAAGAAACAAAACCAAACATTAGATTATTCCACTTTAGTGGCAATTAATACTACGCATGAATCCTAATCTCCAGTCAGTTATACTCAAAATAAGATGAGCCAATATTAAAAGCTAGGCAGGCCCTCAAAATTATATGTTATCCAGTTAATCATTGAAACAATGTTTGTACATACCTACATAAAGTTGTTTACCTTAAATTATACGTGCAACTGTGCTAGGGGAAAGCAAATGTATTCAGTCACTGATCTGGAAATGTTGCAATGTTTTAGTGCTGTGCAAAATAGCTAGAATGCCCAAAATGCATTTTCCTACCAAGCAGCCAAAAGCAGGAGGAAAATAAGAAAACTGTGGCTGCTCCCACTGGGCGTTGGGTGCAGTACCACTCTGTGTTTAGTGACGTTGCCCAGAGCTCAATGCAGCTGTGAGGAGAGGAAGAGGAGGAACAGGGAGGGGGCATGTGCATCACAGCTAACAAGCAAGAGAAAAGGAGGGAAATCCATGTGGAGGAGGGGTTTCATCGAGGGCGAGAGAGCTTAAAAGAGATGGTGAGAAAAAGCAAGAGAGAGATTGAGAGGCTGACTGTGTGTGGATGTGAGAGAGAGAAAGAGGAAGATGCTGTTGCCAGGGAACAGCAGAGAAGTAGAAACGTTCATCTTTTCCAGCTCACGGGAGGATAACAACAGATTAAGTCATGGATGCTGACCGGACCGAACTTGAGAAGAAGGAAAACATCTGTTTGTGTCTCTGAGCTGCCTTCAGGGAAATCAAAAAGAAGGTACGTAGGTGTGATTACATAACCATGAAAACACAGCTCTCATGTGGGTGACATCATCACAGCAGGATTAGAGCCTGGGACAGGGGCATTAGTGTTGGTGGAGAGAAGAGGAGGAGGCTAGGGGGCGATTTACCAGAGATGAAGCAAACCTGAGGCAGAGAGATGGCGAGGGATCACGAGACCAGCTAAAAGGGCTGGGTGAGGATTTTCTTTAGTCCAAAAAGCAGCACGGGATCTGATAGTCAGGGAAGACTGAAAAGATGAGAGCAGGGTGGTGTTTGCTCTGTGACGACCCTTCCTCTCCTAAACTCTCTCCTCTCCACAGGGGGACAGGAGATCTCTCTCAGCCTCCATTGGCAGCATCAGGTAACAGCGGGAGTTCTCCAGCAGCTCAGATCCTTGTGCAGATGTAAACAGTGATGACCCTCACTCTGATCAGGCAGCTTTAAAGACGAGGGAGAGGAGCAGAAAGGGGAGTATCTGAAAGCAAAACAGGAAAGCTTTCGAAACGGCACAGAGGAAATCTTCCTTATTACAGAATGTAAGTAAACTGCCTTTGACCCAGGCAATGATTTTTCTAATTATAGCTGAATGCAGTGTTTTTCCTCAGGCACACAGGGCAGCTTGTCCATCAGTGACATGCTCCCTAATGCTGTGATTCATTCTGCCTCTAAATGTGGTTCCATGTGGTTGTCAGTCAAAGAAAAGATGCTGAGCCGAATTTAGATCCATTTTTAGCAACATTTGAATTACTCACTGAGGTTTGGTGTTGGCAACGTCACTGCCCCTGTGGCTGTCGTCTTGCATCAAACAAATTGAGGGAGGCTGTACTCTTACCATGCTGTCTTGTTGCTTATCTGCAGCCATATTATTATTATTATTAGGAAATGTTGTGATCAAATGAGACAGAAATTCTGGTGCCTGGGCACATGATTGAAACTGTTGTGTGATTAGATTAGATAAGGTAGATTAGAGTTTGATTGTCAGCAATCAGTAAAGACAATGTTTGGGAAATGAAGGCTGCTCTGCCATCTGGACTTAAATCCCCAACAAACACGTGTGGCCACAACATTACTTTGTGTCCGTCAATCAGCAGAGCAGTGTATGAGCAGCTGAGCCTTGGCAAGAGACATTCACACGGACAACAGCCCACACGCACCGATCTGCTTCTTCTGTGGGAAGTTTCTGTCACTCACACTCATCCTTCATTCTTGATTTATCAGGGAACTCAAACTGCCTCATAATGTTTTTTGGTTTTTTTGAAAGATTAAATGCACAAAGGAAGATGACTCAAAGTGTGATTCAGCCAGAATGCTGTTCATGTTTGATTCCCCCCATCAAGCTTACATGAAACACTCAGATTCTCATGGCACAATACTCAGTAAACACCTCACCACTCTGCTTCGTTTTTCAGCCCAATCACAACACAGCAATAATAGCCTGAAGGCCCAAGTGTGTTTGCTGTGTTTGTCCACATGACCTCTGATGTGTCTGGCTGTAGCACATCAGTGCCATCCCAGTGGACAAATACACTGTGGTAGCGTCTGCTGCTGCATCACTTCTGACTGGGACAGTGATGCGGGGAGGACGCTGCTCCTCCTCCATATACACGTTTCTGACATAAGGCTGGCACATAACGCCGCCTCATATGCCTTACTGATCCTTGTATGACGTCGTACAATGACAAGCCAGAACATCAGTCAAAGTCATTTGGTTATGTAAAATAGGTTAAGTTAAAATCTTTATCTACTTTATGGTTGTATGTGTAATATGCTTGTATCCCCTGAGGTAGTGTATGAGCAATGTAGTGTTTTATTTCTGTCTCCTGGTTCAGGGATGTTGAACAAACCAGGCAGGGATTTAATTTTGTCAAATTGCTATCACTTTTCCATTTCCATACAGTAATTTAATTGTAAAAATTATATTTAGTCGTAAGTGTAGAAATGGTAGCTGTTTTACAGCCCATCTGGTGGATCTTACAATTGTAATATGTTTAAAAAAAAAAAAAAGACAGAACTTTAAGATCCTACTGTTGATTAAATTCTTCCTAACACCCACAGGTTGTTGTATTGCAGCTTTCTAGAACACTTCCTGACACCTACAACGTTTTCTTGGCCAATGTCAAAATGGAAGCAGCAGTTTTAAGCTATCCTGATTTTTCATTACTACATATCCCACAATGCAACTGCATAGTTTATTTCATTAGTCCGCCCCTGCCCAGTAAACACCCACATCTTTTCAAACTCCACACCTTTAGTTTGTAATGCAGATAAAATGTCCAAAATGGGCGCAGTATCCCTTTAAGACAACTTCATGCCTGGGTTGTTTTAGCATCTGGTTTCCTCCAGAATCGTTGAATAAGATTGTTCCATCTCTCTGTCAACCTCAGTGAGCTGTCGCCTGTCCTCCCTGGCAGAGGATGGGTACAGCAGAGGCCACTTTACACATGGACAGCATGGAGGTAAAAGACGAGTGGCAGGATGAGGACTTCCCCAGGTACTCTTGATTGTGCTTGTGTGAGAATGAGTGAGTGTGTGTGTTTATCTGTGCAGCGAACTTTGACA
This sequence comes from Echeneis naucrates, assembly GCF_900963305.1. NCBI lineage: Eukaryota > Metazoa > Chordata > Actinopteri > Carangiformes > Echeneidae > Echeneis > Echeneis naucrates. The sequence continues at coordinate 16,405,156 of NC_042527.1, read as the reverse complement.
GGCCATGGCAATGTGGGAAAATCTGTCACACATCTTTAATGCCGAGTGGCAGCAGGTGTGTCATTTCCTTGATGCCGTTGTTATGTGTTATTTGAACAAAACTACAGACAGCACAACAACAGTAAAACACATCACAGTGTCCATCTGCTCCCATTCACCGTCAAGAGTGATTTACAGCAGAGGAAGTGTGTGAAAAATGAGCAGATGAAGCAGATTATTCACAGACAAGTGCTTTCACAACATGTTTACCTAAATTATTTAACATTTGCTTCAATTTTATTTTATTCTTAATCTTTAACCTGTATATTGATTGGTTAGTTAATAATAGTAATGAATACATTGACCCTACGTTTCAGCATCCATAAAAAAATGCTAATTTAAAAGTCCAGTGGTGTCATTTTTAACTCTGCAAACCTACAGACAACGTAATAACAGCAATTATTCCAGCAGTACCATCAGCAAGTCCATACTTGCAGTGTTTCAGGGTGTGTTAATGTCTCTGTATGCATGCTTGTGTTAATGTCTGTGTCTTTTTGTCTGCCTGTGGGTGTGTCTGAGAGTTCTGCTAGCTAAAATCGAGTCCTCCCCAACAGTCTGAGACTGCTGAGAGTTCAGCTGCTTTATTACACTGCTATGTCAGAGGGGAGTTTGTAATTACTGGCATTGTTTCCATAAGCACACGATTGCAGGAATCACAATTAAGCGTCTCCAAAAACGAAAGACAGCATTATTGAGGATGACTGGTAATACTTTATTTAAGTAAACTAAAAAGGATCAATGTATATGAATTTCTAATTCATACTGTTCCATTATGTCACTTTGTTCTGTAGCAGGTTTTTATCTTATTATCTTTTATCATATTGTTGTCTCTGTCTTATTAATTTTTTTTTTTTTTTGGTCACCTGACCTCTGTGTCCTATTTAATTTCTTAATTTCGTTATTTCTCTCCCCTTATGCCTCGTGCTGCTGTGACATTCAAATTTCTCCAATGGGGATCAATAAAGTGCTATTATCTTATCTATCTTATCTTATCACTGTATTTGTACATGATGTATAATTTTGTGTTCCTTTTTAGGCCCCTACCAGAAGATGGAGACGCTGAATCCTCTTGTGGCCTCACTGACAACAGAAATAGTGAGTGAAGCAAAAGCCAACATTTAATATGTTGGCTTTTGTTTTGTGTTTTTGTTTTTTATTTTATTTTATTTTATTTTAGATCCCCCCACCTCCCTGAATGTAAGCGAATCAGTGGCCCAGCGTAAACGCCGCACCCTGGTGGCCCCCGACATGAACCTGTCTCTGGATCAGAGTGAGGGATCAGTGCTGTCTGATGACTTTCTGGAAACACCCGATGACCTGGACATCAACGTAGATGACATAGAGACCCCTGATGAAACGGACTCGCTAGAGTTCATTAACAATGGCAACGAGCTGGAGTGGGAAGGTCAGACAGAGATTAAATTATTTCTTTGTTGTCAGCATGAAGGAAGACGCTGATTTCTTTTAAGGTCAAAGTATGTAATTTCCTCTAACTTACCCTTTGGCTGTCCATTCACAAACTGCTGCAGAGAAGAAAAGGAAAAAGTTGGCTCTCACACTTTGTTAGATTTTGCTTGGCTAAGACCAGAAATATGTAGCAAACACTCATTAAGAGGTTCAACTCCCTGACTCCAGTCTGCAGGCTTTACATTGTAAATGTCAAAGCAGCTGCAGAGGTACGTTAAACAGTCTGACCAGGAACTGTTTTCTTCGTGTTGAATCCAGATGATACTCCAGTGGCCACTGCCAAACGTCTCCCAGGTGAAGGTGAAGAACAGAGAGATGCATCAGGACGTCTGTGGCGAACAGTGATCATCGGTGACCAGGAGCAACGGATTGACATGCAGGTCATCAGGCCGTACCTGAGGGTAGTTACACATGGAGGTTAGTCAGGGTTAAATAAAGTCAGACTTTGAAAGACTGGCACTAAGCTGACAGTTTTAGTTCACAATTATAGCTCTTCACTATTTTATGTAAACTGTAAACGATAACTTTTGGAGAGGAGAATAACACTCTGCTAATTAAAGATAGCTGAGTTTACCAGTATCTTACTCGAGCGCTGATTTCCATTTAATACAACTAAACTGAAAGAAAACAGCTGTGAGGCCTCTAATCTATGAAATCATAACTGAGATTCTGTAGCAAGTGGTTACACAACATTATATGTTCTAGACCTCAATACAGTTTTAATGCAGTTCATGGTGATAATGATGATTACATGTGTCTCTCTCCTCTCTCAGGTTATTATGGTGAAGGTTTGAATGCCATCATTGTGTTTGCAGCCTGCCATCTTCCTGAAAGCAGCTGTGAGGACTACACATACATCATGGAAAACCTCTTCCTGTAATGCCCATACTGGTCTTATCAAGAGCATTTTCAATGAATCATTCTTCTGCCTTTTTTCTTACTGTGTAAATCTTCAAAAGATATGATGTCTCAATTGAATGTGCATGTCAAATCACACTCACTCAGTGTAATGACACCCTTTATGCTACTTCTTTTTGTGACTCTCAGATTCTCATCATATAAAAAGGAGTCGTTTTGTTTTTAAGTCTTGGTCTGATGCAAACTTGTTTGATCTATTGACAGCTATGTTGTGAGCAGCCTGGAGCTTTTGGTGGCAGAAGACTACATGATTGTTTACCTGAACGGAGCAACTCCTCGCAGGAAGATGCCGGGCATCAGCTGGCTGAAGAGATGCTATCATATGATTGACAGGAAGTAAGACACACAACCACAACAACTGTGAAGGAAGGGGGGAGGATGTAGGAGAATATAGGGAATAAAGTGAAACTGGTGATGCTGCTAAAGACAGAGTTGATGAAAGGGAATGATTGGTGAGAAAGACATTTAGAGCATCACAAACTGTCAGCTGTCTGAATTCCCCCTTGCAGACTGAGGAAGAACCTAAAGTGTCTCATCATTACTCACCCAACATGGTTCATTCGGACTATCCTCGCCATCTCGAGACCTTTCATCAGGTGAGGACACTCATGGGCAAGAGCTGTGCAACATGGCCTGACCCCATTGGCTTTAACAAGATCATTCAGGGCAGTGATCGCATGTTTATGCTTTTTCAGCGTGAAGTTCATGGATAAAATCCGTTATGTTCAAACCTTGGGGGAACTCGGCCAGATCATCCCCATGGAGCATGTGCAGATCCCTGAGTGTGTGCTGCAGTAAGTACTCTGGGCCACCAGGGGTCACTGGTGAGATACCACTTGTGTACCAGTCAGTGTTATGTGTTGCAATGGCATCTTGAAAGAATATTCAAGACAGGCGATAGTCTTTCGAGATAATTTGTTGGTACTTCATTTAATATTATTTAATAATATAATATAATATTATTTTGAAATGCATAGTTATCATTGTATATTTAAATTAACTTGGGCAGCTGACACAGTAGATGATCATGATAGTCTATGTTTTTTGAATTTTAAGTTTAGTCTGCATTCACGCTGTAGAGTTTCCCTCTTTTGTGGCCAACAGCAGGCATCTACAGCCTGAACAGACCGGTCATATCCAACACACCATACACTGAAGAGGGATTTACAGAATGTATAAACTGGATTTAAAAAAAAAAAAAAAATCATCTATGACACAACAAAGATCATTTCCAGATATACAAGAAGTGCAGCTTCTTTATACCAGATATGTGGATGTAATGAAACATTGGTCAAATTTTTACTCTCTGCTTTTAAAGGTATGATGATGAGAAGATAAAAGCACAAAGGGAAAGGTGAGCAACTGATTTTTAGATGTCAAGACAAAGAATTTATAGCTTTTTTTCTCTTTGGAGTATTAATACTCGTCTGTCATACTTACAGACTTGAGCAAGACCAGCAGCAGACCAGCTCAACGTTGCCAGAAGAAAGGTGACCTAATTTTGTGATGCATACTATCCAGGGGCTTTTGGGTTACATAACTCGGTTCTTAAGCAACTGACATAGATACTGTTGACACATATTACATTTTATCTAAAATCGTTGATAGCTGCTTGAAATTAGAAACCATTGAACTTTAATTTGCACTCTGTGCAACTTTAGTTGGTTCAGTTATTTCACAAAACCTTAATTGCATTAATTGCATCACAGGACTTTAAACCGGTAACATCTGCAAGTAATATAGACTAGATGACGAAGCAAAATATTTATATTTACTTGGGTTTAAATTTAACGTTTCACTTCTAGGCCAAAGTCAACGATTGCCGACGTTAGCTGTGACATCTGACATTAAGGTAAGTGTTCTCTTCACTTTACTCACCCTCAATCAGCTTCATCCAACATGGTGTGTAATGTCAGCCCACTGTAACCTATCTCACACTTACACAGAGACGTTCTTTTACGTGCATGAAAAGGACACATTACATTAAATCACTGAAATACTGGATGATTGCCTGTCTGGGGTGTTGGTCTCTGTCCAGAGGTCTGAAGGGTTGGTGCACCAAGATCCTAATTGCAATAAAGCATACATTTAGCCAGAGAGAACACGAGGATGAATACATTTTTCTGTTAAGATGGAGAGAAAAATCAAACCTGTAGTTTCAGAGTTCAAGCTCAAGTCAAAGTCATCTTTTCTCACGAGTAGCTCAGACCCAGAGTAACACTGTTGCACACGGTTGTTGCTCCAATCACAACAAACTGTATGTTTTGAACTGATGATGCAGCTCACATTTAATCGTGTATCCTTGCACATACATAAAACACAAAGTAGAAGTTGAAATAATCATGCTTTTCCTCCTGGTCTCTTATCTGGGAGCGGGATTACTATTAATCGTGCGAAAATGTCCAGCTCAGGTTCACTTTTGGCAAGTAATTCTTTACTTCGTTAGATTCACACTGTGTGAGATTCTGAGACATGTTAACTGATCCTTTAACATCATATTCCTTCCGTTCCCTGCGTTGCATAAAGCACAGCTGCTTATCTCTTTAAGTCTGTCTGCTCACACCTGATCAATCTATTTTTAATGGATGGTGCACCCAAGGTCTGGCAAATCGATCCATAGCACATAACCTGTCTTGAAATCAGGGAGAACATACTCACTAAGGGAGTTCTAGGTTAGGATGTGCAGGGGGATTATTTTAGAAACTCCCACCCCTCTCCTGTCCTGTGCCACTGACCACTCCTATCAACCCCCATTTATCAAAGGAGCTATCAGCTAGAGGACTGGCTGACATCCCAGGAATGGACACAGGCAGTGTCTCATAACTGAATGCCAGCAGAGGAAGCAGGAGAAAAATATTTAGGCAAACCTAATATGTGTCATGTTTGATATAGTTTACATTTAATGCATGTGTACTGAAACACTGCCCAACCAAAGTATTCTGTGAGAAATGTTACATTTGTGACAAACTGGAGACAGAGAGTTCAACGTTATGTATTTTTATTACAGAGTTTAAATGGAAGATCATTACAATGGGAGCCACAACAGCACACAGGATTAAATCTCCTGACTGGATCCAATAGCTGCAAGACAATCTTTTCTCAGAAACAAACTTTTCAGCCTCCGTCTAGCTAAAAGTTCATCAGCACCAAAGCATAAAACCATATAGTTACATCAAAAGGTTTCTGCATGTCAAGTAGATCTCTATCTACAGCATGACTTCAACTATATAAATTACAATTTCTGGACTTAAAATCATCCGACAGAGCTGGGAACGTTGTGTAAATACTATATATATTTTTGAGAAAGGCATTTGCACAAATATTTGGGTTTTGATATGAATGGCATGGGAACTGTTTAGTTTATGGAAGTTTATTGAAAAGTAATGTGCAATAAAAATGTTCTTAGATCTACAGTAGATGTTACTGATGCAAATGTGTGAATTTTTCCAGAGTTTGATAATCAGGTGGCATGCTTGTCCATATCATTCCTGTTCCTGTGACATGTTTTTGTCTGCTTTACAGTGACTTGCTCTCATGTTTTAAAAAGGTACTTTTGCAGAATGGAAAGCATACATCCATACAGATTAAATATATTTAAAGAGAGAGTCAAATTGCTTTAATTGTTATTTATGAAAATGTGCCATTTGCTGTTTGTAAAAAATAAGAAATAAAAAAAAATAAATTATAAAAACGGAACTCTAGCAGCCTTCGCCATGCCGTCATTAGTCGCATGTTAAGCTTTGACCAGCAGAGCCAACCAAGCTCATGTATGTTCCATTTTATTTACACCTGTTTTACTGCCTCTCACTCCAGACGTTTCAGAATCATGACAAGGCCATAATTCTGATTCATGGTTGTGCAAGCCAAGTGAGGGTCACCTGACAGTCCTTTGCTGCTCTTCACGGGGGTCATTTGTATTTAATATGCTTGAAATGACCCTTTATTTTTTCAAACAAGGTTACAGCATTCATTAGGTAACTCATAATAGCCTGTAATGTCGCTGCCATCTGTTGGCCCCAAAGCAGCTCCACATTTCTCTCTTTATAAGGTATGTTGTGCAAAATCCAACATTCTAATCAGTGACTGTTTTAATGATATTGGCATTATTAGCATTGCAACGTGACATGGGAACAGCAATCAAGAGCATATTAATCAAATGTTATTGAAGAAATAGTAGGAAAAGTAAACACTTTTATGAAGAGGGAAATGAAAAGCTTGATATCACTTATGTAGATTGCCAGAGTGGCTGTTTGTGTAGCCATAAATACATAAAGAAAGACGGAAGAAGTATCTAGCCCCCCCCCAAGCAAGTGTCTGTTGAAAAAATCTGTACATCCAGGTAGTTTGCATCTGCACAAATTCCTCAATAAATCTGATATTAGTTATTTTGCCCCACAAAAGAAAAACATTTATTTATCAAAAAGTTAGTCCTTTTTCTGGATTTAAGACAGAAGAATATGTGCACCACATGCTTCATATGGTGGACCTCATAGTGCGGTGCCCTATAATATGTCTCAGCATATGTGGGGCAGTTTTGTAATCCCAAATTCTTCACCGATGCTTATCATTCACTGTTTACTAACATCAGTCGACTGCAGCGCAGTCTGAGCTGCCAATCACTTTGATATAAGACGTGGAAAATATCATCGTCACATGGTGTCAAACGACATCACGTCTCCATTGAGACTGACCTGTGAGTGAAACATGAGGCCATTTGCACACACACACACACAACTGTGGGCTATAGCTGTGACTGAATTCATTTATAAGCTGTAAAATGACATTAAAACAAGACTTGAGCGCACACACGCCGAGGTGTGTCAGACAAACTGCGCTGATGCAGACCTGCGGTCACATGGCCGGTGTCCATGCACTCCAGCTGGTTGCATCATAAAGCAGACACACAACAGCCAACTAAATATAGTGCGTGCGGGAGCTGTCTAAGCATGGAAATGTCTCTCCAAAAACTTCAATACTGAGGTCTGTCTGTGTCCTGAGACTCAGATCTCAAATATATCTCAAAAATACTCATTCAGCCGTGTCCCTTCTAGGACAAAAGCTCCCCTTCACACAGCTTTCTTTTTCGATCTATTCATTTATGAAGTGTTTCAATTACATTTTTTTTTCCCATATTATGAATATATAATGACTCTATAAGCTCTAAAGTATCCCCAGTCTGCAGCCACAGGTGCTACATGTCTGCTTGGCTCTTTCGTGTCCTGTTTTATCATTTCACAGTTTCTCGATTATCTTCTAAGAACTCTGTCATGTGGTGGGATTTGTAATACATTTGGTTAACAAATGTTCACTGACTCCTGACAGCAGGTGGAAAATTTAGGGATCTGCTTTCATGCAAATGTGAAGCTGCTCAGCCGCCGTCATGCCATTGGTGCCATGACGCTGGAAAGCAGCAGCTGACTGGCTGCAGAAAAAAATGGCCGGCTGATTGGTGGGAGAAGCTGTGACGCTGCAGCTGAATCCTTTATATTCCTGGCAGGGAAGTTTTCAGTCAATGAAGTAGTAAAGGGGGGGAACATCTGTGGCAGAGGAGAAGGGAAGGTTTTCACAGGAGACCTTTGACAGACTGTTTGCTTTGGCTGGGTTCCCTTCTTTTATTTACTGAATTCCAGAGGTGACCAATTCACAAGAGAGCTGAAAATGAAGTTCATCATTGGCATTGGAGGGTAAGTCTCAGTTTGTTTGTTGTTGTAACTTGTCTTTTAGCAAAACGGACAAAGGAGTGTAACTCGTCTATGGTCCAAATCATTCAAATTTCAGAGTGACCAACGGTGGGAAGACAACTTTGACAAACAGACTGCTAAAGACATTACCTAACTGTTGTGTTGTGCATCAGGATGACTTCTTCAAGGTAAGATAAATTCAAATAACCATTCTTTTGAGCTTTGAGTCACAGTATTTAAGTTTAATGCTACAGTACAATACTATTTTACTATGTAGAGTTAGTTAATGAAATCATTGTTATTGATATGAGCCTTTTGCTATGTGTAATTTGCCCTCGGGGACATTTTGTGCTCATAAATAAACCACCAGACTGACCTGCAGATGTCCTGTCATCGCAGCAGCCTAGTAATACATCTGGCTGATTGTCTCCTGGACGGCCAATGAAAGGATTGAGCAGCCCCACTTTAAGTGAAACGTCCAATCATGTTGCGAATTCTGAAACCAACTTTTTTTTGCATGACCTTTGACTTCGGGTTTCAAGTCAGAAGATGTTATTTCTACCCTTTCTTTCGTGCTGCATTCAAGGAAGGCCGACAGCTCAACGCCCCGCCTTTTTTTTTTTCTTTTTTCTTTTTTTTTGCATCTGTTATCTAATGGGCCAACTTTTTAGAAAGACCACAAGGGCATCCAATTGAATCCAAAAGCTTTTTTTGTTGATGTTGTTCTCAAAATAGATACATCCCTGAGAAAATAATCACCTTCCTGTAAAGTCAGAATATTTCTCTAGAGCTTACTGTGTCCTGAAGTACGGCAACGGAAAATTTCGCAAGTGCAACATCGGGGAAAAGCATTTGAACTTGACAGAAAACTGTCACCGTGCGTTACTTTTGGTGGAGATGAGTCCTTGACTTGTCCTGTCCAGGTGTGATCAGCTCTGACTGATTACTGGGTTGCAGCAATGTTTTATTGGTGACTGTTATTTCAGAAAACCGATCAAATAGAAGTCGGGGAGGACGGCTTTAGACAGTGGGATGGTAAGAATGGATTTCGCATAAGAAACCCATGCAGTAACGTATTTTTTCTTTCCTGCACAATTTTTTGTTTGGTAACCAATCAATCGTAAACTTTGTGATCATTTGTTATCTATTTTGTGAATGCTACAGACATTCGCTAACCGAGGCTAATGTGTGTTACAGCACATTGGTGAAGAGTGTTGGCTGCATTTGTGGTGACAGCCGCCTTTCCCTGCTCTTTCCTTGTTGTGTATCAGTGATCACTGCCCTGGACATGGAGGCCATGATCGGCACCGTGAAAGGCTGGCAGGAGAACCCAGTCAAGTTCGCCCGCTCTCACGGTGTCAGCCTGTCACCTGAAGCCGAGCAATCCGGCTCGGAGGCGAAGGGGATCCACATTCTGATCATCGAGGGGTTCCTCATCTACAACTACAAGTGGGTGACTTCAAATTTTTCAACGCAACCTCTAAAATTTAACCCACAGGCCTCTTGGCCTCCAAAACCTTCCACTAATTCGGCTTCCCTGTTTCAGGCCTTTAATTGACGTCTATGACAAATGTTTCTACATTTCCATTCCTTATGAGGAGTGCAAAAGGAGGAGAAGGTCAGACTGAGTGATTTTTGAAATGCACTGCTGAGGTGTTAGATACAGTTGCACAGGCTATAATGGGACTTTATTGATTATGTTTCCACAGTACAAGGACATACACACTCCCTGACCCCCCCGGCCTGTTCGATGGCCACGTCTGGCCCATGTATTTGAAACACAGGAAGGAGATGGAGAACAACTGTGACAGAATAGGTTTGTTAATGCTTATTAAGAAAAGAATCCAGCTCAGGATCCACATTCTTAAAGTCAAAATAACAGCAAAATATCTCTTAGAAATTGCAGACTGCCGCCTCTGAATGACTTTCATTCATGTGTTTGTCTGCACAGAGTATCTTGATGGGATGACATCAAAGGAAGAGATCTACAACAAAGTGTTCGAAAGCATTCAGAACTCCCTGCTGAACAGTTTATAGGTGAGTGGAAAAGTGAGCGAAATGAGCCGTGTCGGATCAGGAATATCCCTCTCATTCGTTAACTTCTCTCCTTTCTCTCTCTGCAGCAGGACGGGGACAACGCTGGATTTGTGTATAGACTTGTAAATATCATTTTTGAGTACATGTGTGACACCAGCTCTGTACTTCTAGCCTGATCTGTAAATATCATCATGTAACTTATTAAGAGCTAACGGCAGAAGTGTTGTGTTTTGTATAATCTGTGTAACTTTTTCTAAAAGATAAGCCACCTCTGGACTGCCCAGTGTTTAACATCAGGGACGGATCTAAACTCTGATCTTGTTGTTCTGTATCAACATAAAATGCCCGTTGGGAGTAACTTAAAGCAACATAAAGAAATGACTGAATCCACTTCATGCTTCCTATTTTCCTTCCTAACTCGCTACACCATCACAGCCACGTTGATCCCATTGTTCATAATCACGAACCTCCCATTGTAGGTACAGTCACCTGCAGCTCCTGAATGAGCCTCCTTATCATTCAGGAGAGATTTACAGCTGTAATAAAAACAGAGAAAGCCTTTTTTTCCATGAAGATAACAGAAAAACTGGAGAATGAATCATGTCTTCAAATCGTAACAAAATCACAACCGCTGCTCATATGTCGGGTTAAACATCTGAGTAGATGTGACAATAAACAGAAAATGCAAAATAAACATCCAGTGATTCCATTCCAGCTTCTCATGAATAAAAACACTGAAGTAATCATTGATGTACAATCTCCCACCCTCACCGTTGAACTTCCTCATGTAAGCACCACAGGACAACAGTGAACACAATGTTGAAGCACAAAAATGGGAAAAAAAATCAGCTATTTCCTGAAACCACCCTCCTTTTTTTTTTTTTTCCCCCTTCTTCCCCCCATTCAGAGTCACATGCTGCACGGGGAGCATGCTCAAGGTCATAGCTGCTGACGAACAGGGCTTGAACCTTGACTGCTCCAACGAACAATCTGCTTATAACACATCCATTAACGTCAGATATGCCCGACCACCAGCGATCATCCGTGAGTAGTATGACCTTTTTAAAAATCCAAAGTTATCATCAAAATGTACGGAAAGTATCAGAGCTGACTGAAATATTGCTACACATAATGTTGGTATAATACATAGTGTTATACTGATGCAGCCACGTATAAGCAGCGTTTTTCTTTTGTAGCTGCTTCAGGTGGAGCTGCAGCTTTTAACACGGGCGAGACATTTATTCTCTGCAGGCACTGTGCAAATGTTGATAAAGTGTAAAAGCTCGGAAACCACTTGTTTAAGTTTAACATGTTGGATTGTACCAGCGTATTGTAAGCGTATGTGTCTGTCAGGCGGTGAAGTGGAAGCACGCCTCAAAACTGTGTGATGTGCTGCAGCAGCCAAGAAAATGTATTTGTGACTGAGCCTAATCAACACGTGGAGTGACAGATAGCCACCTCTGCAGAACATCAGAAGTCACATCCAAAGTCACCCACACTCCTCTACGCTCACATTATCCACACATAAATGAGGGGATACATGGAGCCATAAATGTTCACTTTTATTGGTAGCTTCAGGACCAAAAACCAGTGAGTTATCCAGCGCCCGTGAAGGTTGCATCTGCTGCCTGCAGCTGACAACACAGCGTGACAGTTGAACCGTAAAACAAACGACCTGAGTCCCATCAGCAGGGATGACTTAAGAAATCAAAGGACTTACATTCAGAGCAGGAATGCATGTGTGCTGTCGATTGATAAATCTCAACTGTCACATAATGTACAATGTCATGTAATGTATAATGGCTGTACTGTACACTGAGATGAAACTGAGCAGCTCTGTCCCAGGACCTGGCAGAGGGTGTGTTGGGGGGGGGCTTGGGTCTTGTGATACGTTTCTAGAAGTCTTGACATGCCAACATTTGGCCCAGAGCGCCGGGTAGATGGTCTGACAGTTTATATTTAGGCCAAGTGCCGGGAGTGTCAGGGGAGTATATTTGATGAGCGTTCAAACGCTCGCTCTGCGCTCCACAGCTGGGGTCTGAGTCAGGGGGCCTGTCCCCACACGCCACCACGGGCCGGGTAAGGTGAGAACCTTGGTGGGTGGCATGCGATCCCACGTCACCCGTCGCCATGGCAGCCCCCAAAAGTAAAGCCGAGGTGTCCATATTTGGTGGAGAGGCAGGGACTCAGGAGATAGGACCGCTCGTGGTTATGCCACAGGAATATTTATGGCCGCCTCACTGTGACAAAACTATGTGAATGACTGGATTCATTGTCAACTCGTTCTCAATGTATTGACAATAAATAACATTTCATAGATTATTAATGGCACACTATGGTGCAGTTGGACGCCCCTGTTATGACATTGAAAGGCGGTTAATGTATCATATAATGGTTCACCTTTGCCAGCCTCCACTCATGGGGGTCCACAGGAGACATTAGAGTTTGTTATAGACCATTTATTCTTTATTTATGCCCTCTATGATACATAAGACATAAGACGAGACTTGTGTTGCAACTGTTTGACCTTAATGCTTCAGTTTCAAAGGCCAGCAGGTGGCTGAGGACCTGGTACATGATTGCTTTGTAATGACCTTTAACCCACAGCAGAGCACAAAATGAATCTTTAAGAATTCACCTCCTTCACCCTCATCAGAGGCTGAGTGAGTGTAGTCTTTATTCCAAATGTTCTCGTGTCTCATCTTAAAGACAAAATTAAAGTGCTAAAATGTAAACGAAGAAACAGAGTGAATCTCTTATATTTAAGACTTTTTCCCCTAATCCCATAAGTAGTGTCTACAAATCCAGTCCTGCCTTTGTATCGCTCCCATTAGCTCCAGGGGGCAGTGCCAAAATACACAAAATGTGCACATTAGGGCAAGTTCAAGACAAAAGGTTTGACTAAAATATTCTTATGTTAAATATATATATCTGAAATAAGCCTATAACATAAATAAATTCATATAAATTAAGCGCTGGATTTATTTGGCTCTGGCATTAATTCATCTTGTGTTAAGGTCACAGTGACGTCAGTACAAAATTTACATGTGCTATGAAAGAATATATCAAGAATACCTACTGTAACGTCAGATAACACCATTTCATATTTATATATTCCTATTATATATTATTATTAGCATTCATATTCACACATCACTTTAACGTGCCAGCTGACGAAGGATCAAATAGGTCCAGTTGTGGAAAAGAAGTACAAGGTAGTTTAAAATGAAACGACTACATTTAACACCTATAAGGATTTTCTGTAAATGCAGTTTCTACCACTGACTTGTTACGTTTGGCATTAGACCGTATTTGTGTCAAAGTCAAGGGGCAAAAAACAAACAAACAAACAAACAAAAAAACAATTTGAGGGCAGTTTGAGTCAATCAGACATTAAGTGTTTCCAGCACTCTCATGTTGTCACTAGCAGATCAATAAAATTGTGAAGAAAGTTACACAGGCGTGTGACTCGGAGCTGAAACACGAGGGGATTTGTCCCGCCTGGCTCTGGCAAAAGGTTAATCAGCGATAAGAGAGACTTGTCCCCCGAAACCTGATGATCGCAGCTCTGCAGCTGTCAAACAACCTGCAAGTCATCACTTCTTCAAGTCAGACATTTCTATTTTAACTCACGTTAGACTGCAAAATCAACTCACTTTTATTTAAGCAATTGCTCTCGGGGTGAATTAATTCTCCGCACCATCGGTGATTTACCCACAACAGAGGTCAAATCATTTTCATTTTTCAAACATTTTTCAGTATCTCACCTGTATTGTCTCCCCATGATCTGTGGTAAACCCTCTGGATCTATCATTTTACTCCTCAGACTGGCAGTGTGAGGCCTCAGGGGGAGGACAACAGGTATATTCCTTGTAGGGGAAGCTTTCTTGTGGTAAAACCACTTTAAGACCATCATCTTCGTTAAATCTCACAAGAAGCAAAGCCTGGATACCTAGATTTATGGGATAAGATATATTCAAAGCGTAAATGAATTAGAAAGATCAGCTGCTGCTGTAGGGGTACCATGAAAACAACCAGAAACTGTTTATTTTATTTCCAAGCACAAATAATTTACAGTAAAAATTAGTTTTTTTTTTTGTGGCAACACTTGTTGTGATTTGTTTACTTTCACGTCAGACACACAAGAAAAACTGAATTCGACATCAATACTTACTGGCTACATTTTGAGGGTTACATGTCCTGCTCGGGAAGTCTTGTGCCAAACCAGTACGGAGGATCTGCGGCTCTTATAAATGTGGTCTGGAGCGGAGAACAGAGACGAGGGCGGCGCTGCACTTTGGGCTCGGGGTGGGCTGCTGTGGCTAAGAATAGAAAGGCTCAGGGAGTCACCATCATAATGCCCTATTTGGCAGAGGAAACACTCTGTCCATCAGGAGGTGTATCTTATCTAATCCAACAGGTGCCCCATGTTAAACATCCTAACAGCTCCATGACCACCGTAAAGATCGAGGTCACGCCAGTAATGCTAAATTAATGTTCATATTTGAACCTGAGACACAACAACAGGAGCCATCTTTCTCTATCTTTAATGGCCTCCTCTTTTCTTATTGCTGTTTCCGCTGGTACTTGTTTTGTGTATTTCAGGGGCTGAACATGTTGCTCCACACACAGCAGCAGCTGTTCTGCAATATAAACTAGGCGCATTTTACAGGACTTGAGTGGAATTGAGTCTTGTTTTCTTTTTGTGGTGAACAATCGGCGCATGCAAGTGAAATAAGGTCCACAACGTTTTCAGTGGAAATCCCTACATTGTTTTTGTGGTTTGAAACTATAAACACACTCAAGCATCAAAGTGAAGTCAAACAAAGATGATAAAAAGCTGATAAAAAAAAACAGGGGGGTTGTGGAACTACCTAACTAACTTTATATAGAAAAATTCAGAATTTCAGATTCTCATTAAACCCCAAAATTAGTTAACATTGGATCAAAATAACTACAACAGCAGATGTGTTATTAGTTTATAATTCTGCCTGCCTCAGTAATAACGCACTGATAAAAGTACACCACCCAATCAACTTCTTTTCCTGTACTGAGTGCTTTTGCTGGCTCTCACAGGTGGTGCTGGATGCAGGAAGCCTCCTGCTGTGTCTGCAGGGTGGTGGCATGCAATGTGGACTCCGGCTGCCGCCTGGTGGTGGATGTACAGTCCTGCATGAGTCATGTAGACAGAAAAAAAAACACACCAAATGCTTTTGGTGTTTATTAGTCCTGATAAGCTGCTGGTGTTCGTCTCTTAAAGGGCCTGACACTGAATAACAATAATAACAGCTGTCTGTTTGGACTTTCTGATGAAATTCGGTCCAGCAGCAGTTCTTATTTGAAGTGTAACCTTTCTGTGCTTTGCATCTTCGGTGAAAGGTGTGATGTAAAAGTGGAATCAAAACCTCAACTCGGGCCTTTTTCTAAATAAACTTAAAATAGCTGCTTCTTTGTTGTTGTTGTTGTTGCTGTTGAGGGCGGGCTGCTCCTTTAAAAGCACCAGACTGAGCGGTAACGTTGACTTGACTTCAGATGACACCTGTGCGTAAAGTTTACTCTGCAAACCTCCTTATGCAAGTCTTGTGTAACAGGGCTGAACCACGGGGAGGGAAGGGTTAAATTCTTGTGTTAGAAAGTTTGACTTTGCATAAGTAACAACCCTAAGTCGGATAAATGAGCAGGAAAAAGGCCCTGGCCCTCCTCTGCTCTGCCCTCCGTCAGCCCTCAGGCCTGCCTGATATGTTGTTCTGTGGACGAGCAGCATCTGAGAGCGCGCTCCTGCTTTCCATCACACAAACATCTGTGCGCGTCAGAAACTGACTTTTCTTTGACTTTTCTTTCATTTATTTTATTTTATTTTTTTTTTTCTGCCATGGCCAAATGTTCACTTTTATTTTTCTACTTCTTCCAAGGACTACTTCCCCTCATCGTGTCTGGGCAGCAGCGCGCAGCTGGCCCCTGGCGGCACCGGATTCAGTGGGAGAACAACGGACAGCTTTACAGTCTGGTGAGCACTGGATCAGAGTACCAGGCTCCGTCCAGGAGCCAGTCGAGGGTTTTGGTGAGCAGCAGGAGGGACGGAACCCGGAGCCAGATGTCTGGAGTGCACAGAGGAGCTGCTCTGGTCAGACAGTTCAGGGCTGATCATGGCGCAGATCCGGGATCTCTTACAGCTGGAAACTACGGGAGACCAGCTGTGTCCGTGAATGGTCGCGCGTCACGGGGCAGACAGCAGACCGTGCGCTCTCCTGGAACAGGAGCTGCAGGTCTTCCAGGACCTCGACGTTTCAGTCCCGAACACACTGACGACATCAACGCTTCTGTCGGCACCAGAGCTGGTGTCGGTGTGGATGCTCTTCGTGCCAGAGGAGCAGAACCGGGGCCCGGTGCGCAAAACCAACATTTACGCGCGGTGCCACAAACGGCGCCTCTCTCCAGGCAACCCGATCGCTCCATCCCTGCATATCCCGCCACTCTGGAGAGAGAAGCAGAAGTCTCTGCTGCGCTCCCTGCACTCACAGAGGATGTTTTAAACGAGGCAAATGAAGAAGGCATGGTTAACGACGACCCTCGAAACCCGCAGAAAAACCACCGGAACTCCGTTTTCTACAACATGTATCCAACAGGAGGGAGGTCGGGGCCCCGAACCCGGCGGCCGCCTGGCACAGGACATGGGACGAGATATTTCCAAAACGGTGAGTGAAGTTTCACTCTGTTCAAGGTCCAGGAGCAGATAAAAGCTTCTTTTGTCTGAATAATAAAAAAAAATACATATATCACATTTATGGCACGAAGACAAAAGAAAAAAAAAATCTCATTTGTTCTGCGGAAGACAGCTCAGGAATGTGAAGCGTTGAATTGTGCCAACAGACACAAACAGTTACTCATGTTCAGCCTGGACGCTGCTGAACTCACTGGATTGTTGTCAGCGTGACAAAAAGAAAACTCTGATTGTTCCTTTCATGTCCTGCAGGTCTGCCGGACCTGGTTCCGGACCCGTATGCCATCCAGGCAGGTGCTTATGTCCAACGCATGCAGATGTACGCTCTGCGCTGCGCAGCCGAGGAGAACTGTCTGGCCAGGTGATCAGTGGTGCCAAAAGTGATTCACCTCTTCAGCATGCTCACAGCAGCACGTAGACACTGAGGCAGACACACACAGACACACTCAGACTTGTATTTCCTTTGTGGTCACTGCTTGCTGAAGACTAATTTGCCTTGTCTTGTTTGAAGACAGTTCCTGGCTGTCCGGCGGACTTCAATTATTTCAGTCTACCTCAGAATTTCTGAGGATAACTTTTGTTGACTGAGTTGCAAAAAAAGAAAGTTTGATCTTATTATGGAGCAATGATTCTCCACCGTGATGTCCTGCCAAGACATAAATGTTCTGGGTTGGTTTTCCCAAAAATATTGAGTACAATGGAACAAACCCTCTGCGCTCTGCTACTCCCAAGTGCAGCCGGCCCAGCAGCCCAGCCAGCAGCTCTTTCCAATGATGCTTACGCCTGTTTCCCATGTGCTTCATCCAAGGTCGGCCTACAGCGCTGCTGTGCGAGACATCGACTTCAGAGTCCTGCTACGGTTCCCCCAGAAAGTGAAGAACCAGGGCACCACTGACTTCCTTCCTGTCAAGCCCAGATATCAGTGGGAATGGCACAGCTGTCACCAGTGAGTTCACGCAGGCCCACATGAAACGAAATGACCTCACATCATTCAAAATGTTGTGATTAGCCCAGCTCCGTTCAGATCTGATACAGAAGGCCAGAAAAACAACACACGCCCTCTCGATTCAGTTAAGACAATAAAGTGTGCGGCCTTAAAGACATTCCTGAAATTTGCCACAAGAATAAAATGTTCACATTCGATTCACTGTGCTGCACGCCCTCAGGCACTACCACAGCATGGACGCCTTCAGCAACTACGACCTGCTGGACGTCGTCACTGGGCGGAAAGTCGCAGAGGGACACAAGGCCAGTTTCTGCCTGGAGGACACAGGCTGTGAACCCGGATTCAGGCGCCGCTATGCATGCACATCCCACACACAGGTAGAAGCAAAAATGAATGTCAGTTCAGCTGTCTAAGAGGTTTCATGGGAGCCGAGGAAGCAAACAGAGCCAACCAATTCACACGCAGCACAAACAACATCGGTGAATATACAGCTGTATTTTAAAGTAATTTTAAAAGTTTACCAGGACACAGTGGGGTAAGATATTCAAGGCCCATTTAGTTTTATCTACTCCATTTACATTGTTCAAGTCACTTCCTGCTGACTCAGGGTTGTCTCATGTAATGCATCGCAGTCCCAAATAGGTTCCTCCTTGAAGTCAGAGACATTTCAGCCACTCAGCATGTCCTACAATTTGTAGGCAACGCTCTTAAAATCGCAAGGTGGGCACAAATTATAACATGGTCCAGGTTAAATGACAAAAAAATAAATAGAAATAGAAAATAGAAATCCTGCAGTCTTTCTTTTTGAATTAAGTTGAAGTTGCACTTTTTCGTCAGAATTTGTTGTTTTTCCATTTTTAAAGTGGTCTGTGTTGAATGTTGTGTGCCTTCTATGTGGTCGTCCACACGCTGTTTGTTGTGCGACAGTCCAGGGTCAGGGTTTGGGCCATTTGGAGTTAGCAATTGCAGCAGAGGTGTGATCCACGCAGAGGAGCTGCAGTGGGACATGATTAAACTCCTAAGCAGTGACAACACCTTGGCAGCAGAGGCCTCAGATAGATCCTGACGTGGGTCAAACCCCGGAATCGCAGGATTCTCCAGCTTCTACACCCTCTTTTCTGAGAAAAAAAGAGGGTTACACTTTCATGGTTCTCTTATATCCAAAGTCTTCAAGCCTGAAATGAGATTAGTCAAGTGAGTCCTGTTCTCAGACTTGACAAAGCTCCTCCACAGCCACCGTTGGCATTATGCTGCTGTGCTCACAGCGGTGTAAAATGAGTCGAGAGCCTGTCTAAAAGGCCAATTAAAAATCGCAAAGTAGTTCAAAAACGATTTAACTTTAGCTTTGGGTTGCAATAATTCAGTGAGTTACAGATGTCGTCGTTAGATTAGAACCTTCACTGAACGTCTTTGCATTTCACCAAAGAGCAAATAAGAAAATACCAACGAAATGAAATAAAACTAAAAGAAACAAATTGGATTGGCCTAAAATTTGCTTCGAAAAGTCAGCGGTCACCTAACTGATGGCAAAATTTGGCCTTTACTCAAAGAAATTAGTTAATTTAACTATCAAAATAATAACAGCATGAATCAAAATATGACGGTAAACAAAATTCACAACCAAATAAACTATGATTTGTGTTTTAGGTATCTTAAGGTGATTAAAGAGAATGGGAAATGTTGTGTGGTGAGTCTGGACGATTATTATCATTATTTTATTTCAGCTGAGCCGTCACACTCAGCTGTTGTCAATACAAAAGACAAACGCATTAAGGCTGTGCAACATATGGGATGTTGGAACAGACAACTTTATTTGGATTTAAATTTAATTTACCACATCAAGAAAGAAAATATATAATTTAATGAGAGCCAGCACAGATTATAAAGTAAAGTTGCACGGATAATTTTTTGCAAATACCACAGATCCACTTCTGAGAAATGTTATTAAATGTTTGTTTATTTATTTATGAACTAAAACTCAGATGTATACCAATGTTAAAAAAAAAAAAAAAAAACATCCCAACACGGGGATATTTATCATTTCTGTTGTCCAGATTCTGGGATTCTGGCTTTGACTCCTCAGTCTTGGTATCCTGTGACAGCTTTGCTTCCAAGAGCTGTTTTTATAACTTAAACTCAAATCTGTTTAATTTGCAGCATTTATTGGAAAAACTATTGAAAGCTGTCTAAAGGGCCCGAGGCAAAGCTTTAAACCACAGCGGTGTGGGTTGTGTTTTCAGGGACTGAGTCCGGGATGCCACGACGTCTACGCTGCCAACATCGACTGTCAGTGGATCGACATCACTGATGTGCCTCCTGGAAATTATATCTTGAAGGTAAAAAATATAACGTCAGTTGGAGTTTATATAAACTGTTCGCCTGCATAATAATTTGTTATTTACCTTCCAACTCTTCATATTTATGATTTTTCCAGGTTACTGTCAATCCCAATTACCACGTAATGGAATCAGACTTTACCAACAACGTTGTGAGATGTGACATCACTTATACTGGAATTTATGTTCAGACACGCAACTGTCGAGTAACGAGGTAACGTCAGAGAGTTTCTGTCTGCTTTATTATCATTTTAAACATTTTCATTACTCATTAAACCAACTAATGATAAATAATGGTGTAAAGAAAATAATGAGTCTCCAAATGCGGTCAGCAATTCATGAAAGCTCATTTAGAGCTACACGCATGGAAACAAAGAAACCGAATATTTATACATATTTCAGTCTGATGGCAGCTGTTCAGACTTCAGTGTGTGCACTTATCCATATTTTGATATCTTTTTCTGTTTCAGGGGTTGAAATCTTCATTGTATGTGCTGTCTGCAGGAGCTTGGCAGTCAACATCTCTCTCTGCAGTACGACAACATCAAAACTCTGACTAACAAAAGGTGCGATTTGGTTAGAATACTGTGCTGCATTTTTTTGCTGTCAAATGCAAAAATGTTACACCTATGAACTAGTGAGATTACCAGGTTTACTTGACTATATATATTTTTTACTTTTTTTTTTTGGCCAGAAGAACTGACTATGTTCTTGTTTTGTTTTTTTGTCTTGAATACTGATTTATTGCTTGAAATGTGTTTTTGTCATCCTCGTCTTGGTGCTCCTGGTGATACTCTACATTTTTGTCATTTAGGATAACTCCCATGAAAAGACCAATAATACATTCTCTCATAACTTCTTGACTTCTTTCTCCAGCGTGCTGCTCTCAGAATGAACTCTTAGCTTTCTCCTCAAAATGGAAACATAGCAAATGTTTTGGTTTTTTTTTTTAGAAAAATGGCACTTAAACAGTAAATGGTACATTTGTTAGGACTTATAATGAGCTTCAGATGTGGATGTGTAAGTGACTTTATAGCAGCTGGACAGTATGTGTTGGATCAACACAAGCCCTAAAGTGTAGTGCCCATGTTCAGAGCAATAAAGGAGTGTGTCCCAGCAGAGGAATAAGATGTATCAGGGTTTGAATACAGAGACGATACTTGTTAGGATTTATTGTTGGTTTAGTTTCTTTCATAGGAGAAAATGAGAAAAAAATAGAATATTACCAGACTGTAATTCTTCAGCCACCTTTTGGTAATAAATATCTCAAACAGTAGGAGCAGGATTTTTCTGTAAATGTGTGCTTGTGAAAAGAAAAATGTTGATAGCTTTTATGTTAAACTGTTAATGTGGCTTGAACGTTGTTGAAAACTATATTATCCTGTTCGATTAATGCAATAAAGAGAGAAAAGAATGAGTTATAGAACTTCTTTCCTTCTCTTTTACTTCAGTGACGTCCAGAGTCGACAGTTTCATATTGAATTTCTTGGGCGAAATTCTTTAGCAGTCGCTGGGCAGCATTGAGCGCTCAGGATTTTCTTTGTGCTTTATTACACAAATTCCAAGGACCATCAAAGTCTAGTTCTTTTGACAGTTTCAAAACTTCTGCCCAAGCTAGAGAAAAGCCACTCATTATAAAATGACTCAGCTCACTGCAGGAGTGAATCAGTATTTCGCCCTTGTCCTACTGAACAGAGCAGCTTTACTTTGAGTGATGCATACAGATTGCAGCCTCGGAGACAAACAGGCCTGTGGGCAAACGCTGGCGGCATGTTTGCTGACAGTCCTCTGTGAAGACACATCCTGCAGGATCTTATACGGCCCTGCGATATCTACTAAAACACAGGCGGGGCACGATGAATGGGGGCCTTTTCTCACTCTGCCCTCAGCAGATGGAGAAAAGCGTCTTCCAGCTGCCGGCCCAGAATTCGCCGCACCTTTTATATTCACCTCCAGCTGGGATCGTCTGGGGCGGCAGGTTCTTTTAATAGCACTGGGATATTTTGTCTGAGTTGCAGGATTGACACAGCCACCGGAGCATTTCTCCAGCAAGTCATTCAAATATGTTTTTACCAAAGGCAAATGTGTTTGTGCAGCAAGCACTAGACTGTTTCAAACAGCAAAAAAAAAAAAACCTGCATAGATTGTATTCGCTCTGGAATGAGTAGTGCCTCACGATTCACAGATATTTTTACCCAGAGTGCATCGCTCCAAGAAGGAATCAGCTAACTTTGAATGTATTACTGGAAAACATGCAGGCTGCAGACAATGTATGCGTTATTAAATGCACAGATGTTGAGTATTTACAACGACGCAGAGCTCAGCCTGCTTCAGAAAGCAGCAAACCGGGGATGTGGTTTACGTTGGAAGTTGCAGAGGTGCTTCCCTGCCAGACTAGATTGTCCATGTTGTTGAAACTGTCTGGAAAATCCCCTCGACTCTTATTTAGTCAACACCATTCCTGTCTGCCTTGGAATTTCCAGGACAATATTTACAGACAATCACTATTTCAGCATCGGATCTCTGTACTGGAGAGTTACTGTAGCTCTGGTCAGATTGGCTCCCAAACAAAAATCACACATGACTAAAAGTCAACCGTTTTCTGCGTTCACAATTTTAGTTTCACTTGTTAGCGTGTTACGATACGCAGCAGACTGATGCGAAGGCCGTCCGTGTTAGTCCAGTCTCGAACCGAAGAGCAATTCCTGGAGAGGAGAGCAAGAAGCCCACATATTGAAGCTGGAATTCTTCGTTTTCCATTTTGGGTGAATAACTTGTTTTTCAGTTACTCTGGATCCTTTCGTTAAAGTTTTTCTTTCCTCCCCAGACCAACATTTCTGACCAAGAAGCCAATAAAATTTAAGGGGTGGTTAATTTTAACCTAACAAGCAAACCAGGTGATGACTGTTTGGCAGAGTTCAGGCAACGTTCTCCTTTTTGAATCAGTATATCATTTTAAACATGTCTGGCTGTAGAGAATACGCTCGCTGTTTGTTCAGCTGCGGAGTTCCACATCAACATCTGGATGGAGTTTCTCGTTTGCCTAACACAAGCTGAGAGCCGTGCTGGCAAAGACCAAAGAAAGAAAAAAAGCAGCCTCAGTATATCCAACGCTGCCTGCAGGTAGGTCTGGTTAGCAGGGGACGGCTTCTTGCCATTCGCCTGCAGCCCCCACTGGACATTCTGTGGCAAGGAGAGACATTTTCCGGATGCATCTGCATGTTGGTGGGCAGTCCTCGCAGAGGTTACCAAAAGGCAGGGTTTGGTATGTGCAGGTCATATTTCAACAATGTGGGGCCACGTGAGGGCCGGCGAGGACATAACAGAGGAACGTGTTCGGCCTTTTGACAGCTTGGTTTAGGCACCAAGACGGGAAATTCCTCAGCAGTTCTGTCATCCCATTGAGACTAAGACTGGTGCTGAGGTCAGCCGTAGAGCGGCGAGGCCATGTGGACCAGACAGCCCAGATTACTTCCTCCTCGGGGGTCAATTACACAACCAGCATCATAAATTTACAGGGCAAAAACTGCAGCGAGCTCCGAGACAAAAACACAGAGGTGTCATCTTCTAGTGGAATTGATGATGAATTGTGTTTCTCTTCCAAGCTGGGTGGTATTGTGACTTGGGTGGTATTTGGAGGGACGGCTCAAAGGATTTGTTATTCTTTGATTGTTGATCCACTGTACAGTCTGTCTGTATTGTTTTGTTCATTTTAAAACGCCTGAAGAACAACTAACTCTCGTTAGTGGTGGAAAGGGCAAAATTGCTTCTTTTTTTTTTTGTGAGAGCTGTGAGACAGGAGGATTTGTAGAAAATGTATTCATTGTGTGCTTGTCAATGAAAAATATGTGTTTTGTTGTGGTTTTCTTTGTTTGTTTTGTTTTTTGTTTTTTTTTGTTTTTATTCAGAGAAAATCTTAAAAAATGCTAAATCAGTTCCAAACTGAATTATGCTGTTGTCATTATGACTCTTTGGTATACTTTCAGTGTGCCAGTTAAGCTATAATTTTTATTTCAACACAGGAACAATAACTGACAGCAGATGTTACTCACAATAACACGCGTGCTACAGTATTTTAGCAGCTCTTTCCTTTCATCTCTGGTCATCAAGTCTAAGCACTGAATGTGGTTTCTTATCTGGAGCATGTGGTTGTAATTGAGGTTCAGCAATCTTTGCATTTACAAGACAAAAGGCCTCAAAAGGTGAGCAGCACTCCAACTTCAGAGCACATTGAGCGGGAGAGTGCACTAACGGTAAAAGTAAATATTGGTGTTGCTTTTCAGCGCTGCAGAGCTCTCAGCGAGTGAAGGCATGAAACCTGATGCTTCCACACAGACTGGTAAACAGATGTTAATGCTAATACTGACTAGCGACAGCAAAACTTTCCAATAGCTCCTTTAACCCGTCGCACAAGTAAAGCACTAATTTTCAGAGTTATCAAAGATAGAATAAGAGGTCATCGTGTTTGACATTTCTAAACGTTTATTTCTTCTTCTTCCTAACTGAAATATAGTCTAATGCCAGTTTACTGGTGTGGACAATTCATCAGTTGGTTACTAATTAACATTAAAAATGATTCAAAAAAGCACAATACAGCCCCACTTCATTTTAAATGAACTTTCTTGACTCCAAGTTTAGCCAAAATGTGATCACAGTGTTTTTCCAGTCATGAAAATAAACCACATAAAGTGCTGCAATCAGTTTGAATTACATGTTATTGTCTGAAAGCTGTTTCTATCTCTCCCTGTCTGGCTCTGTGTTTTAGAAGGCCAGTTGGCTCCATTAGCACCTCGATGTTTTTCAGGATCAGACTGTGGCCTCGGAGACAAAGACCCCAGTTGTTCTGCAGGCTGTAGTTTTCCAAATAGATTCCTAAACAGATCAGGAAACAATTACTCTACCGGACAAGCGTCAGACACCTGCAACTTTAACAGCATCCTTCTCCTGTATTATTTTTGGTTGGATGATACAAACGGGAGGTGGTGGTACTCAGAGTCGGTGTTGATCTTGGTCTGAGTCTCTGTCTGAAATTCCAAAGTCATACCAGTATTTAGGAGGCGGTTCAGCCGGTGGAGGTCCGTAGCCAGGGTATGCACAAAGGCCCAGACTTGGGCAGCAGACCAGGACTTGGCCTTTCTAAAAGCACATCAGGCTTAAGGTGCTGGAGACGTGATTTAAGACTCCACTCAGATACCTGATTTGTAAATGTAGCTTGGCATTCATGCAACATTCTGCTCTACTCTTATCCCAAGTTATTTGTTTTAAAGTTAGATCTTAGAGAAGTTGAATAGTTGAAAGGAAGGTTTAACATGGAATTTATTTATTTATTTATTTTTTTTATCTCCCAGCCAAAACACACCTCCCCCATGAATGGCAAACAGGGATGTTGTATCTGGAAAATGGAAAATATTCTGCTGAAACAGTTCATGACTAAGCTGTAAAAATATTTAGTTATTACTCCTTTATGAAGCCAAGATTTGGTGATCCAGTGCTGCACTTACAATTCATTAATCTAGTGCTACAACAATAAAAACGCAGATAACTCAAACGAGGCAAAAACACTATTTTGAGGACACCATTTCCTTTTCTGGCCATATACTGTATATTATCACATTAGAGGCTCTGTACTTAGAGATAACACTGTGTCTTTAACTCATTTTCCTCAGCAGCTGCTGGCATGAATGAGATTTTAATTGTAGTTTTTGTATTCTTCAATTTACCTGCGAGATCCCTGCAGCTCTTGTCAACTCTTGCCTGTAGTTTCATGTTATTTTTGTCTTTGAATCATCCGCGAGTTTGACTTGCTGCTACAAAGAAGCAGCTTCAGCAACCAAACAATCAATTTCAGAGCGTTAGCTCAATTTGAACTTTGCTTATTTAGCTAGCCAGCTACAACAGACGGATAATTGCAGGAAAAATAAAAAGGTTATTTATTGTTAACATAAAATTATTGTAGCTTTACTGGAACAGAAGCTTCAGCTAAGCAGCATGAAGTGATAGAAAAGGTTACTACATGTTGTTAGTTTAAAATGGGAAATTTAGATCTGTCTCATTAAATGACTGTAAAATAACTTTAAGATTGTAGCCATGAATCCGTAAAACTGTTCTACCAAATACTGGAGGGGCAATCACTGATTTTCAATACCGCTCCTGACAGGTATTGATCTCTGGCACATGAGCCGGCACATCCATCTGAACTCCCGCAGCTTATCTTTGCAGCACCTCAGTATCTAGCAGCCACAGGCGACGCAACTAGAGTGAATGGCGAAGACAGTGAGCTGCTTATACGTGTCATCTTTCCTCTGTAGCTCTCCCCGGCAGCAATGCAGACAAAGAGAGGTGAAGAGTGAAGGCTGTTCGCTCAGTGGATGAATTATCGCAGCGGTGAGCTCTGATAGCAGCAGGAGCTTGTG
Source organism: Echeneis naucrates (assembly GCF_900963305.1). Lineage (NCBI taxonomy): Eukaryota > Metazoa > Chordata > Actinopteri > Carangiformes > Echeneidae > Echeneis > Echeneis naucrates. The sequence goes on along the minus strand of NC_042527.1, from coordinate 16,378,598 downwards.
AGAGCAGTGGTGAAAGTCTCAGACAAGATTTAAACAAACAAAGACTCAGATGCGGGCCTCGCCGGCCCAGGGCATCATGACGAGCGCCCTGACAGAATAAGGCCACGAAAGATCACACAGTGCCATCTCCAGATCAGCCACATAATAATTCCTACCGCTTCCACCTCCACGTAGGACAATCTTAACTTCTATGAAGACACCCTCAATGCATAAATCATTCGTCAGTCAGAGGTGATAAAACGCTGGCATCATTTCTTTTATTTCAAATTCCAATGCGAGACATTCAGTGGTCAATACAACGTTTCCAGAGTTCGATGATTGAGATGTCAGAAGGATGTGAAGGGGGAAAGTGCAGAAGAATCTGTTGCATGGCGATTTAATTTCCACTCTTTCATGTCACGAGGAGAGAAACGGTCAAAATCTATTAATCTGTAACAGTTTAGATGATTTAATCTTAACATAGCATACATTAAGATAGCAGTAGCATCCAGACTGGTGTAAGCTGCCTGACAATGGATGGTTTTACCATAAAAAAACTGCTAAAATAAATTAATACTGGCACAAAACAACACTTTTATGTTTCTATGGTTGGCTGTAACAGTTCTCATTACTTGGCCCTTTATCTCCAGCAGCATTAAAGCATACGTTTTCAGAGAGGTTCAGCTGCCACTCCTCCAGTCATGGGTCAACTCCAGGGGGAGTGTTCCCTTTGGAAATATCCCCACCTTCAGGCCGCCGTCTCTGTGGCATCAGTCCCTGCCGGGGGAGAAGGAGGGGGGATAAAAAAATCATCTGAATTCAGAACAGCCATATTAATACATTCAGGCTTCTCTTCAAGGCTTTCCTTTGAACAGCATTCATTGAAGGGACCACAGAGGCGCAGTGTTAATGTACTGAAATTAAAGTGTGTGTGTGTGTGTGTGTGTGTCGTCTGTCTCTAAAATGATTTTATGACATTATCATTTCCCACTATTATGTATGTGTTTGCTCAGGTACTTTTGCCTCTGAGGTCCTGTGTGACTATTAGGCCATGACTTTATTCTTGGAATGATAGCTGGATTAAAACGGTGCGTTTGGTTTCTGGAAGAAAATGCAATGCAGTCTGCAATGCACTGAAAACTGTTCAAATGTGAAGGTGTTGTGTGTTTAGCTGCTATAGAGGAAACAAATTCAAGATGAGTGAAGACAGCTTCATACTGTAGCATCTCCTGACACATAAACCAGGGAGAAAAATATGAACTGGTGTTTGTTTTCAGTCATTAGTGAGATGTTTAGTTGTCCTCTCATTTACAAAATGGATCTAATTAGCACCAGTAACAACAGATACAGTACTCGACGCAGGGCAGATTCCCACTTCTTCAATCTATGAGTCCATCTTTGGCACTGATGCGGTAAATATTTAACTTTATAACCTCTGAGTGTGTCCCTAGCGTGACCCCTGAAGCAGTCCGAGCAGTAACATGAAACCATGTTTCATTGTTAGTTTCAAGTATTACTTGTATTTATAAGTAGACTCAGCCCATAAACACGAGGCTGTTGATCCAAGGCAGGAGTCTCCACCTCTGCTCCTGTTGGAGACGTTTTAGGTGGTTCCTGCTCCGACACACCTGATTCCAATGAGTGGCTCCTTATCAGACCTCTGCAGAGCGTGATGGCCAGCTGGTCATTTGAATCAGGTGTGTTGTCCAACATCTTAAACGGGCAGGGCAGTAGCTGTCCAGGAGGACAGTTGGAGATCCCTGATCTAAGGTGAGGACGAGGTGTGTGTGTGTGTGTGTGTGTGTGTGTGTGTGTGTGTGTGTGTGTGTGTGTGTGTGTGTGTGTGTGTGTGTGTGTGTGTGTGTGTGTGTGTGTGTGTGTGTGTGTGTGTGAGTGTGAGTGAGAGAGAGACTTTGTTATTTATGCTTAGCATGAAGTCTGTCGTGCTAGCCGTTAAGCCCTAATTCAGATGACTCAGGACATTAAAATCTCAACAGCGTCTGTCCTCTAAAGACTTTGAAAGTGAGAAGAAAGGCAACACTGAAGGGACTAATTGCATTACACTTACAGCTCGTTGTGACATTATCTTACTAAATAAATTGAAGCTCAGTCAGATGCCCCCTTTCTTCAACCTGTTTCCATGGCGGCCAGCTTTGGCCTGAGACTGCAGCCTCGTGGGCGTCCTGGCTGCCCTGCAGCGGCGTGCATCGGAGAGCCGCTTAGCTGTGTAGCAGAGTTCCTGTTTGTATGGATGTCACAAGTGTACCAGGAGTTTGCTTCACTCTGTTCTGGCACATGGCCACAGGATTTTATGATTAAAACCAGATTGCACTAGCCCAACTCCGACAAGGCTGGAAAAATAGATTGCAGTTACACATAGTCTGCACAAGAGGGAAGTACAGAAATATGCAAACCTGCCACTGCAGCATCTGCAAAGGTTGATTTTTTTTTTTTTTTTTTTTTTAGGGGGAATACTAAACAGTGCGCATCTGCTGTTTAATTCTCTTTTATGCCTCTTTCACAGATGTCATCTGTGAAAGAAGGACTTTTTCCACAGATGTCATCTTATTAGGAAGTCTGCTTTCACCTCACAGTCAGTAATGACACAGCGGCGTACGGCAGAAGAGGAGAGGCTCAGATCCTCCTCATCATCACCCCTTAACAGTAAATCACACCATTTCTGATTCACAGCTATGGACATCCTGTAAATATGACTCCCTTTTTTGTCACATGATTGGAGTCAAGTGGCTGTTGGGTCTTCCTGCGCCAAGAACAACTGAGCTCCTGCCAACTCTCAGTTCCCTTGAAGTCATGACTAAGCTACACTGCAAAAAGAAGTGTGTATTTTCCTTTATGAAACAAATGTGGTGGAATATTATGATTATTTTTGCTTGATTAACACCAACGCTACTCTGAGCGATTAGGAATTCCTCAAATCTACACCGAGAGGAAGGATTTTTCTTCAGTCTGGGAACTGAGCTCACCCGTCTGGCTGATTTTTCACCACATGTGGAACCAAACTTTCTTCTTCCAATTTCTTGTTTCTCTTGCCAGCACAGACACATTTTACAGTGTAGAGAAGACTGGGAAATCATGTGACATCAACAAAAGCAGACACATTACACTCCCTCATCCAGCACTGCCACACACACACAGACACACACATCAAACGTGTACATAAATCTTTTTTTTTTTTTCTTTTTTTTTAAGGGGGGGCGCTGCACTTAATTTACTGACTTTGAAAACTACGCTGCCAGTAAACAAAGCAAACGTCATCTGCTACAAGCTCTGATGGAAACATCAACACCCAAAAGGAAGAGGGAGAAAGTCTTCGGAGCTCACCATGAGTTGCTCCCCTGCCTGGTCCCTTCTGACCTCCACTTGCTGCAGCCGGGTCTCATGTTTCAGGCCTCCATGGCACCGGGGCAGACCACCAACCCCCCCCCGGCCCCCACCCCACCCTCCGTCACACCATGCTGGTGCTCTGGCGGCCTCTCCCGGGGTACGCAGGGTTCCTCACAGGTTTGGGAGGCAGGTGTGGGCCCTTACCACACCGCCCATTTTGAGGGTAAGGTGGAGGCTTGTGAGTCCTCAAACTGGAGGTGCTATTCCCAATGATGACCTTCGGGTCTAGACTCTGTGTTTGGAACTCTAGCTGAGTCTGGCCAACGTGGTATGAGTCCCTTTGGGGGTACAACTGAGGCGGATGGCCGTTCACACCCAGCCTTTCATGGTTGGCGTCTTTGCTGGGGCTGGCGGGGATGAAGTGGCTGGTTTTGACAACAGAGGCCGTGTGGACAGGGGAGGGCGAGTTAGTCCTTAAGAAGACGCGGTCTTCAGCGTGCTGAGACGCCTGGACCGGTTTGTGATTGGGCAGCAGGGCCACCCTGAGGTCACCTGAAGGAGCTGAGCTGTGAATGTTATTGCAGGGCGCTTCCTCACTGAGGTCAATATTGGCTGTGAGACGGTCAATCTGCTCCACCACCTGGATGATAATGAAGAGCGTCAGTGCTTTTCCAAACTCTACATCAAATGTAACTCTGCTTGAATTCTTACATGACTTTATAGAAACTTCAGAAGGAAACATCTTTTTATCCAACTGCATTTATACTACAGCTTTACCAGTTACTGAGAATTTTTATTCAATAAAACAGAAAAATCAGTAAAATACAGCACCTTCTTTGTAGGCTTGAGGGGGAACAAAACTGTCTAGTTGATATTTCCTGTCTCATTCAATGACTTTTCAATAATTTCAATAAAGAAATTGTCCCTTTATGTTTTCCAGATGGCTGTATAAACAGCAGAAGAATTAGGAGTTAATGAATTACGAGAAAATCAACTCCACCCCAACTAAATGCTTCTTACTCACCCATACACGTCATCATATATAATAATATAATGGAGAAATTGGCCACTATAAAGGTGTGATTACTTTTCTCAGACTTTTAGCTCATAATACCTTCTTTTACGTAAGTAGAATTTTATTGCAAGACTTTTAATGGAATCTTTTTTTTTTTTTTTTTTAGTCCTCCCTTGCTGCCAAATTCTATATACGACCACAAGCTCTGAGTATGCTAAAACAAAGTCAGCATTTCATCCAGCTTTTCATTCCAAAGCTGTTTTTAGATCTCCTTCTTGTCCAACTGTCTAGATTCCCAATCAAGAAAATTTTTGCGTGTGTGTAATTTTGCCTTAGTGTAATATAAGACCTTATTACAGATAAATTAATCTGCAAATCACTGCTATTTTACAGCTGCATGCAGAATGGATACTGTAAAAGCGAGGTGTAATTTAGAAACAGTCCGAAGCCAGGCTTTTTAATGTGCTGCTCAGAACTCTGCCAATTTCTGCAGCGTTCTGCAAAAGGTCAGAGCAAATCGTTCTCAATCACTGCTTCGGTAAGAGATGATGTGCGAGTCACAAACAATGCAGTCACCACGCGCACGCACACACACGCATGCTGAAATGCTCTCGTGAATACACACAGATACACAACCTGTGTCAAACTGATCTGCACTGTGACTCATTTTGTCAACATCTGAGCTTTGTGTTAATCCGTTTAAATGTCAAATATCCAGGCGAGCTTCGATTAAAGGACGGGACATCTGCACCTGACGCAGGTCCTCGTGTTCGGGCAGCTGATGTATATTTGTAACATCTATGAGACACTACACAACCCTAATAATAGAGTCTCCTACCTCTTTCATCTCCACGTGAACTTGCTTCAAACCCCCCAACACATCCTCCAGATCTGTCACCACTTGTCGGATTTGATCCCTCACCAAATCCTGCCTCCTCTTTTGCTTCACCACCTCCGAATTCTGGTGCTGATGGTCGTGGCTGTTTGTCACTTTTGAGGTTTCAGTGCTGCCGTTGCCAGAGGCAGCGACACAGGGCCCCTTGTGTCTGCTTTGGTTCAAGTGCTTCTGTGGGACCTCAGTGGAGAAGAAACCTCTGTGAGAGTCGCTGCATCTGTTATACTGATCCTCTGATCCACCCTTCTGTCTGCCCTGGTCCTGATGGCTATCTCTTTCCTCCCCTCCCTTCAACACCACTGGCCTTGATCCACAGTTGCCGTTTGGAATGGCCAAATAACCCAAATGGGGACTATGTGGCTCCACGTGATAGTTTTCAAAGGTGCATTCACAGCTTTCCTTCTCCTCATCCACAGTGACGTACCTAACAGTCCTCCTGTGCCTGTAGCCTTGAACTTTAACCTGAAGATTAGGGAAGGGATGTGGCGCCCTGATGTCACCGTGCACCACACAGCCACACTGTTCTCTGACGGCCGGGAAGTGTCTCCCCCCAGACTCCAGCGGATAGCTCCACTGGGCAGGGTTCAACTCCCAGGGGCAAAGTTGGCTCACGTCGTCTGAATAGCCGTAAGGGCCCGGCACTGCATACACAGGCCTCCTCTGTGGGCTGCAATGACCACTTCTCTCAGTCCTGTCTGCTCGGAAATCTCTGCCTCCTACATCTTTAACCCGAGGAGCCTGGACGTCTCTCCTGCAGTCCAGGGATGGGTGGTCTGTCTGTCTGGCCGGTGGTGGCTGGTATCCCGTCCCACCATGACGGCCGTACGGCTGCTCATAGTGGACGCAGTGCTGGCAGGGGCAGGGGCTGGAGGAGTTTCTGTGGTGAAGAAAGCGGTGGTATCCCGTTGTTTGTGCGCCTTCTGTGTACATGTCCAAAGAAGTCCAGAGGCTTGTGTGGAAAACGCCTTAGAAAACAACTGGTTTTCTCCCCTCCCCACTCTCTCCAGCCCAGTCATTCACTCGCTCTGTTTTCCTCATCTACGTCTAACCACAAGAAAACTTTTTCTTCAGCTTTTTTTTTTTTCTTCCACTCTACCCAGGACTTCTCCCTCCCCTTCCTTCCTGCCTGTTGTTTCCCTTCTTCTTCTCTCTTGTAGTTGTTAATCTTTGCACCCGTGCCTTTCCTTCCTTGGACACCCTCTCTCCTACTTCTCCTAACTTTTTCTGCGTCTTCCTTACCCTGTAGTCCTCTCTCCTACACGGGGCCCCTCTCCCTCCCTCTCTGTCTCTCTTTCTACCTCTCCCGCCTCGTTGTTCTATCTCATTTGCTGCTGCAGGCTTCCAGTCTCTCTCTCTCTCTCTCTTTCTCTCTCCCTCTCTCTCTCTGGCTGTGTATTTCCCGTTTCCTCCCCTCCCCTCCCCTCTCCCGCTCTCCTCTCTTTCTCCACCTCTTGTTCCGTCTCTTGCCTCTGCTATATTCTCTCACAGACTCGGCAGCACCTGGATTTGTGAATTCCTTCTTTCTCCTCCACCTGAAATCCTGCCACCTTGTGAGGCTCCCACGGTGAAAGACTCCATTAATGTTTCCTTCCTCTCTGGGAGTGTGTGAGGGAGTCCCAGTCCCGGTGCCGCGCTCATTAGACCAACTAAAGCGTTTGCACTCTGCAATTAAACGCTGCCTGGGATTCCTCAGCCAGGGACTGAGTGAGGTGGGGAGGGGAGGAGAGCAGCACGGGGGGAGGTGGGGATTCAAACATACACAGACAAGGAGTAGACGGCACTCCGAGTCAAGGAGACGAAGCCACTGTCTTTGTACAAGGAGAACATTTCATTATAATGTATCTCCTTTTCTCTACCTCTCTCCCCATCCATTCCTTCCCCTCTTTGTCCTTTATCATTCCTGTCACTCCCACTCTATCATTGTCTTGCTTAAAGTGGTTTCACCTCAACAGTTGAGCAAAACTTCACTTCACTGATAGACAGTATAGTTGGTCTGTAGAGGAAATGCGTCTTCCTCTACAGTCTATTGTACGCTGTTACAATAGCGTAACGCCATGCAGCCTGGACACTGTCAAAAAATGTCAAAGAATGTGTTCCGGCCATGTTAAATTTACCATCCGTTTCGCTGTAAATCAATTCTTGGCTCACGATGGATGACCATAATCTCCAGATGAATGGGACCAGAAAAACTACACAATTAGAAAAGCAGGACGAGCAACCGAGAGATCTCTCTCTCAAAAATAGCACAAGGCGTCTGTGTTGTGGCTCTTTGTCCACAGTGACTGAGGGAAGCTGGGCTTTTATTTTCAAAGAAAATAACTAGAGCTTTGAAAACAATGTGCTTTAAAAAAGAAGACTGAGAATAACAGCAGAGGGAGATGAAGGGGATTCAGGATGAGCAGTCTGGTTCCAGCTGCTGGGAAAGATGGTTGTTGTAGATACAACACAGCTGAAGTATCATACACATCTATAGGCCTACTTCGTATGTTCAGATACTCTAAACGGAAGAAGTGGCCAGAATAACTCGTCGTGATCAAAGAGGATTTCCCGGAAAATCAGTTTAGCAAACCCTTAATGGCTTAAATCAGCAATAACACCATTTCTGGATCTGCAAAAAGAAGATGCGAGAAAGTTTTTAAAGTTGTCAACGTTGAAACAAATAGACAGTCTGATTTGTTCATCCAATACTTACAGAGCAACATTATCATGTTCCTGGCTAATGCCAGACAAATATTCAATCGTGTTTTAGCTCTGATTTGGTTTCAACCAACCCCTGAGGGAAATATCTCTTCTTCCCCTGAATGCTCCACTATATTCACCAGCTGTGTAACTATGAATGTCTGTTTTGTTTTGTTTTTTTACGCTAAGCATCATTGTAAAATGAACGCTAAAATCAAAGCATTGAGCTGGAGATTCGTGTGGCAGTGCTTCTCAGGCTAATTACTATGAAAAAGTCATTTCACCTGCTGTTCATGAAAAATGGTTATCATTGCTGCTTGAGATACGAGGACATGTCCTTTCTTCCATTAAGAATTTGAAATATTTGTCATTGGACTTCTTTTTTATCGCCAAAACTTCATACATCCATGGACATTAAAAAGCCAAATATCAGCGTATTAACAGTAACAATTATTCAACACAATAACTGAAGATTATCTATAAAATCGTGATATCTATAAAATGATATCACCCAACCCCAACTGTGCATGTCAAGTTGTTTAAGTCCAATCTCAGTACGTTTTAACACCAGATAAACACTCAGTCAGTCTCAAACGCAAATCATGAAACTGCCAACCCTAAAGGTAGAGTTCACCCCTGCTGAACAGCTGTGTCCTTCTGACGTCTTGTGGGATTGCATCACTGTTCACTTAAGTCATTCTTTTCTTTGGTGTCCTTGAATTGAGAAAAAATATTAGTGAAGCAATATTTCTTCCTGTCTAGGACATTTCAGGAAATCTAACACTGCGCTCCAACTCTGTGCAGCTCATGCATATGGATACAGTCCAGACACGGAGACAGAAAGTCGATAAGCGGAGACACAATAACACCTCAACTTGTCATCTTAATCTCAGTATTTCTTAGTTGAACTTTCTCAAGCAGATCTTTTTCAACGAGCTACGACAGGACTATCATCAGCTGTAGTTGTCATTCAGTGTAAAGCCATACATAAAGACGTGTGCAGCGTGTGCGTGTGTGTTGCTACAGAAAGTTCCCAGCTTGTGCAGCTCTTACATCACACCGCTTTGTATCGGCCTGCCCTCTTCCCGCCTCGTTGCACGACTGCCGGGCAAATACAAAGTAAAGAAAGGGAGCCACACTTCACCACCCGCCACTCTGACTCCTGTCCTCACCAGGGTCCAGATGACCTAATTAGCACATATGGATACTTCTAAATGAGTCTATAACTGGAGCTCAATTTGGTGCCAGGGATATATTATTTGTGCACTATTTACCTTCTGATGCAGACTCCAGTGTGCCACATCACGCAATATGCAAATTGTTCCCACTGATATCATGTTTTTGAAAGATGCTGTGAGTGAAATGATTGTTGTGGTTTTTTTTATTTTTTTCATCATACCTGTATAGACACATTTTAGTCAGTTATACCGTCCCTCAGTGGGTCTTCAATCATCTGGCCAGGTTGGTACTATCAATTTAGTTTCATTTATTGTTGTTTCTAATGTAGACTAGTTTTACTTTCTTTTTGGTAGCTGTCTGTCTTTAAAAAGCTGTATAAACACAGTGGTGAGCGTCCCAGTGGGCTGGTGGGCAGACTTCCAGCTGGTAGCTTGTCTTAACTGTGAACTCGACAAAATACCAAAAAGTATTCACTTTATTCTATATGTGTAATATTTACAGGATTTTGAGCTGCTGGGGTAAGACATGAACAATGGTGTCAGACCACATCGTTTCATAATTTTGTATGAGTCAGTTAAAAACTGATAAAGTAACCCCACAGTAACCAACAACACTAAAACATTATTGCATATGAGTCGATGGGTATTTAAGTTATTGAGATGATAGAATGTCCTTCAAACCTTTTTATCCCTCCAGTCTTTATTATTATAAAAGATAAAAAACCGCAAAGAAACTTTTCTAAATTAAATGTACCATAAAACTGGAAACTTTAGATTTAAATATCTTGAAGTGTCTGAGCCCTTACGTTTTTTGATACTTTGAATTGATCCTTAAAGTGCTGATGTTCAGTATCGAGCAATATCTTTTAAAAACAAAGAGTAACTTTAAAGCACAGAAGACTTAGCTTCCACGTTCTGATATTATAAATTGACTCCCAGTTCAGACTGTAATAGCACACTGATATGTGTCGAATGAGTTCCCTGTGATATCAGTGTGTGTTACAGTGTTCAGTTGAAGTGCGTCCATTCCAGTCTCGATGCACTAATAATGCAGTTCTCATGCTCCATGCTATTTGCAGTACCTAATCAGGCTAACGCAAAACAGTAATCTGAGCAGTCACCTCTCCTCTCACGATCCCCAGTGGAGACACGCCACTGAAATTTTTTCACTATCTCGGGAAAATTGAAAGGTTGAATCATTCATGCAGCTGCTCCCATCAATGCATTAATGCACAGTGAACGTATAAAATATGAGGAGCATCTTTACGACACTGCACTTCTCTGCTTCTCTGTAGCAGTACTTTCTCCTTAACAACCTCTGCGATTTCAGTAGAATTAAAAACAACAACAACATGGCAGTTAATGAATCTTACCTGTTTTCTTGCTATTTATCCAGTAAAAAAAAAAAAAAAATAGAGTGAGTATCCGTTCGGTGCACTGTGAGTGGTTTAATGACAATGATCAGTTTCTGCAATCGGCGAATGGGTCAATCTAATTTCACCCCCAAACAATCTGCTATTGTGAGTAAATTATTGCATTGCTTTTCCTCAGGAGCTCCCTGAGCTCCCCTGTCCCCATGAAATGGAAAACTGCGTTCCCATCTAGCCTTGAAACAACATTTTATGATTCTTTTTTTTTTTTTTTAATGGTATGAAATTGCCAAAAGTGAGAAAGCAATACCTGGCAAATGGGATAATTACCATATCAAAAATGGGCACTATCACTCAGCTTCCCAGCCAAGAATGAGACAAGAATGTTTTCCATCCTGCTTCTAAAAGTCTGACACTGACAATGGAGCAGAGTATTAGGAGAGGAGGAGATTTGATAAACGTTGGACTCTAGACAAGATGTACATCATCAGGATAGGATGCAAAAGTCTGTGAGGATTAAAGAAATCAGTGTTTGGGATTTCTGTTAGTGTGATGCACAGAGAAACACGGGGAGACTGTTTGCATAATTACGTGGTTTTAGTGATGTCATTTAAAGGAAGCACAGGGATTCAGAAGTAAAGATAAAGTCAAAGTAATAGTAATGTGCAGTGAAAAGAATCTCTTACAAACCTGTAAACACTGTTTTATGCAGCCTTTCAGTCTATAGTTTAGTAAGAGATAATTAGCATTGATATTTTCTTTTTTTTCATAGCAGGAGGACAAACAGTACATTTCGATTTTGTACAATTATTTTTTTTTGTATGCAGTGGCAGAAAAAGTTTTTTCTTCTTTAATGAGCATTTAAAATGTTAATCTTTTATTCTCATAATTGCGGTTGAACTAGATAATGTGTTCAATTAAGCACTAAGAAGAATAAACTTACTATCTTCCAAATTTAGGGAAATAATTAGCAAGATTTATTTCATGTGCTGAAAGAAATGTTTGTTCTGTTTATGCAGCAAGAAAAACAAGTCTGAGGTCATCCTCTTTAAAATCTTTCCTAAATGGATCAACTCGCTCAAAAAGTAGTGGCATTCCAATCATCTCTAACAACACATGAGTGTCCTGGTAGATTATTTCATGAAAAACTTCGCTCAGAGAGGGCTGACCCCCCGCTGACACATTTAAATCTGTTCATAATTTATCATAAATGAGATCACACCTTCATTATCAGACAGGACACTGGCAGTAAAAGTAGAAGAGTGGCTGTTATTTGAAGTTTCAAACATACCTTTTTTCTAACTCTCCACTGGGCCAAGTGTTTCCAAACAATATTCTTGAATTTACCTGGGATTGGTTTAAAATAAAGTTTAATTGCCAGAGAAAAAAAAAAAAAAAACTGTTTGTTTGCTGATGATCTTTAATTTTATCAAGCCAGATTTGAAACAGTATATCCTTAAACTATTAGAAAAAGCAAAGGAAACAATTTCAGTCAATAAATTAAAAACATTTCATAGAATAGTTTTCTACAGTGAGCTGGTGGACCTAAAGCAGTTTAATCATATCCAATATGGCTACCAGGCCACCAAGCCGTATGAGGGTGTTAAATACACATTCAGATTCACTACCTGAACCAGTTTCTAGGTGCTTAAATGTCCAAAAACCACTGAAGCAGGACTGAACTCGGTGAGACTCGAGACAGTGGCCAGAAAAACTGCAGTCAGAAAGGATTTCTCCACTGCGGGATAGTGACTAGCGACAGTGTCAAGCCCATTTTACAAAGAATCACGTTAGATTTAACACCCAGTGAGGTCATATCTGATATCAGCGCTCGGTGTGTTGGTGCCCGTCCTGCTTTTAGGGAACACAATGGTCACGTTGTTCCAAAGAGGATTATAAAGCAATTCCTATTTCCAAGCCAAGAAAGCCAATTGCATCATGACACAAAATGCTTTGTCATGCAATCCATGGTTTTTGCAAGAATACAAAATGATTTGTGTTTGTTATTTCAGAAAAATGCATTTGAAACTGACATGTTCTGGCTTTGGAGGAAACTAAAGTAGGACAGCAGGCAAATCCATGCTTTCATTTCTTGAAGCATCCTCTGTGCGAATTTGGATAACAACAACAACAACAATAATAATAATAATAATAATAATAATAATAATAATAATATCAACAGCTTTCGGTCCTTTAACTCGTCCTTTAAACTCGTCTACATGGTCAGTCTTCTGTTAAAGCAATTTATCTCACAACACTTTTTGCTTACAGTGAATCTGCACAAAGCCTAAAAGACCTCAGGGTAACGTGACTAATTTGTCTTTATGTGCCAAACATCAAGGACACTGCACAGGAGTCAGCTTTTTTTTTTTTTTTTTTTTTTTCTTAATGGCCTGACATCCAATTGACAATGGCAAAAAGCACTAATGGACGGGGTAATGACAGGAGGAGAGTGAGTGTTGCCTTGAGAAGCACTGCTCAGATGGCTTGCAGAAAGCTGTTGCCATGGCTGACGGTAACAAAATGGGAGCAAAATGATTAATTTTGCCCTGTTGGTGTGAGGAAGCACTTGTTGTTGGGTTATGCACAGCGAGGGAGGAAAAAAAGCTAGCATATACCTGATTTGACTTTTTGAGATAGATGGTGGTCACGGGAGGGGAGGTGCAGCAGCTGTGCACTGGCTGCACAAAAGGACAGTGAATGCTTGTGGTGATGAGGGGCGAGGCAAGTCTGTGAACTAAAGTGAGGAATGTGGATTTAGACTGCATGTCTTTCCAAGTTCAAACTTAGTTATTGGAGGAAAAGGTAGGAGATGATCGCATAGACAATAGTTGTTGAGATATTTCTGACTGGACCAAAGTGGCAGAGCAATCGGAGATGGACGGATTAAGGCATAAAATTTATGGGACGATGCAGAATTTTTCAGAGGTCACGCAGGACGCTGGCTGACAGAAACAAGTCCAAGACAGAAAATGTTAAAAGCACATATTCAACCACCACAACAGAGACTACAGAAATACCAAAATATGCTTTTGAAAGTTCTGGTTCTTACCTTTTTTCTTCGTCTGGTTACTTAACAATGTGGCATCATGAATGTATCAGTCTGGTGCATGAAAGTGTGGCCGGCCGTTGTGGCGTAGCCTGTGACACTGTTTGTAAAACAGGAACAGACAGTCAGACTTCTTTTACACAGATCTGACCTCCAGCAGTGGCATACACTGACCCAGATAAGCCCACATCACATTGCTTATTCAACAGCACAACGCCAAGGTCTTCAGTCATTAGTCTGGTGCAGAAAATTAGAAATGACCACTGCCACAGTCCATTGACTACTTGTATATGATAATTTAGCAATTGTAGTAGAAGTATTCAGTTCTGTTATGTAAGAAAGTATATAAGGGATCCATTTTATACTCAAAGTATTGAAATTGGTCAAATTGGGCCATTTAAATGTCACATTTCATTAAATTACAGTTGAAATGTTGTTCCGACAAATTGTTTGTAGGTAGCAATTTATTCTAAATTAATGAAATCAACCATCAGGGACGTCTGACTGGTTCAGACTTTTGTCTTTTGATATTTAGAGACACGCTCCCTTTGAGACAGCAGTATGAAGGTCAGGATCTTACAGAGGAGCTTTCAACTATCAAATTGTTATAAATTTAAAACAAAAACAAACAAAAAAAAAAAAAGAAGGAATGACCATAGGCCTTTGCAATGTTTCTGGCAAACAGCTTATGTTTTCTGCATTTACAGTCCACAGGAAGAGTTTGTTCAGTGAAGACAGAGAAGAAAGAGAATAATTTAGTGTTTACATTTAACATTTGTGTTTGCAGCATCCTGACCGTCGCAGGCAGATGTCAGAATCTTAGATCAACCAGACAGTGTGAGGCATCGGGACCATGAATCAGAGTAATGGACCAATGCATTTTTGGTGTGGTGATCGTGCTCCTGTAGTTAAGTTTGAGGGAAAAAGTAATATCTGAAGCAAATTTATGCATAATCCATAGTTGGTGAGAGAGCTAGTATCAGGTGGGAGTAGACAAAAAGTGAGAGAGTCAGCAAAGCCGTGAGGGCTTCACCTCTGGGAACCACGAATGACCTTTGAGGTGCAGGATTAAAAAGCACCAATCAATCCAGATATTTAGATTCACAAGAATCACAAAATCATTCAGAGTCAGGCTTTAGGAGCTGTGTGGATCTTAAAAAAATAAATAAATAAATAAAATGGTATTTTCAAAAGTTTTTCAGATATTTAAGTTTGTGAGTGTTCACCAACCAGCCGATGTTACCATCCTCAGGACCAAACAATTAACTGCAAACATCGCTGAAAAATTATTCCGCAGCACCAAATTCTATTTATTTTTGGGTTGTTTTGCCAATCTTTGCTCTTTTTTTTTTTTTTTTCTTGTAAATTTCAAGAATAAATTCTGACAGGCTTCAAAAGCTCATTAAAAAAGTCTCTGTTTTGTTGCTCTGGTCACGATCAACAAACACCAGACCACAGATTTTTGTTTTAATGGTCTTCAAATATTGGGAGCATAAGGATATTTAAAACCGATCACATCTTGTTTGAAGAACAAGACACGGTGTTCATTAAACTCAACAAACTCACCACATTCAAATTTGATTATCTCTGTCAATTCCTGTGTTTTATTTTCTTTTGCAGCCTCCTGCAGTTTTAACATTTAATTTCATAGGCACTGTTGCTGGGAGAAAGCACGCCTCCAAAGATTCAGTTGCGCCGTTCCCCTGGCCTTCAAGTTCAGGGACGTCCATTTTAGTTTTTTTATGTAATCTCCCATGTTTACCCACAAACAACAGCTAAATCATTTATCCGTCACCCTTCAAAGTTCTGCATCTCAGAACTTTGAGGAAACATAACAGAGTCGGAGCTGATGGGGAAAGAAGAAACTGTGGAAAGCGTTTGCTTTCCACACAAATAGTGAAGCCTCCAGCATTTTGAGATGAATAGCAATGAACCCAAAGCCGTGAACCGAGGGAGAAATCAAAGTGGTACTCATCTTGGCAGCTGACAACTCTCTATCTATTGTGTTTCATTTCAGATCTGTTATTATAAAGTGCTTAATCCTCTGTGCTAAGCAGTTAACGTCAAAATGCACCTGACTGTTTCACATCTGCCTCAAACAATGGCTTTAAATCAATCTCTAATGAAAACTTGTCCTGAAAAAGTAGAATAAGTGTGCCTCTATTCTGGATATTTCAGGCTGTTCTCTCTGTCTTCTATTGTGTAGATAATAGAAATGTACAGTGGATGGCAAGGAACAATCATTATCTGATGCACTGGAGAGTCACTACGTCTTCTAATGTACTGTAGAGCAGTAATGTGTCACTGGTGAAACCATTACTTAACTTCGCATTTAAGTTGAAGTGAAATATGCCAACAAGGATAAAGGCTCGTTTAAAAAGGCAGACGAGCTAATTTGGGGAAAGTTTGCTAAGATGTCCTCATTTAGCCTCCGACTTATAAGAGCTACGGACAATCAGTGAAGGTGTCAAGAGGCTTTTTATGCTTTGTAAACAGCCATTAAAGAAATATAAGAAGTCCTGCAAGACTTCAGTTGAACGAATTCCAGGAAAAGCCAAGTCTAAGAGTGTGGTTCGACACACTGTGCTGACACACCGTTCAATCTTGGCTGCAGCTAAGCGACCTCTCTTATTTTCCTAAGTGGCAGTATCTTATTTAGTGCTGCAGCTCTCAAATTGTCTGCGAGAGCCGCCTGTCGTCCTCTATATCACTGACTGAATTGTGGCGAGGATCATATAAGAGACCTTTCACACTGCGGCTTTTATTTTTTTGTAGCAGAGAAATTATACTGATGAGTGGATCAAACTTCTTTCGACATTTATCGTCTACAGAAGTAAAGTGTGTTTGAAGGACAGATCTTATGTGATCTCAAATGCCAATGTTTATATATCTACAGACCTGAAATCAACATGTGAAACTGTCAACACCCCCGATGCACCGAAGTTGTCTAGGATATATAATAATGATTAAAAAAAAACCCACACCAACCAAAGTTGTTGAATGAGGCAGAGAAACGTTTAGCGCCTCAATGGCAGGTGCAGGTGTTTCAATTATTTTGGGTTCAAACTAACAGCCAAACGAATGATCTGGCTTGCATCAAGATAAGATTTACTCAGAGGACATATATGATAACATCTGCTTGGAAAAAGATCAGAAATGGGGAAATATTAAGAGCCCCACAGCAACGGCAGTGTGTTAAACATGAGCAACTGTCCTTTTCTGCCATTGTCCAGCAGCAGCTGGCCTCAGTCAGAACAATTCACTCAAAGAGCTTTTGGATGATGAAAATGTGACTCAATTAATATTTTGGATGCAAACAGCTTGTAGATGCAGCATGTGGCTGCTGCCGTTTTCTAAAGTTGTACAGAACCACAGAAAGAGATTATCCATTATCCGAACGCTTCTGAATTTTTCTGATGAATAGAAAAAACTGAGTCACAGCTGCATGGACTTCAAATAAATTGCAAATGGTGGAGACAGCTGTTTCCCAAAAAACACAGAGACAGTGGTAAATTAGAAAAAATGGAAAAGTGATCATGTTCAACAGTGCTGAACCGAATCATTTCCAAGTTAGGGTTAGTGTGTATTGATTTTATATCTATATTACTTTCATTTGCTGCTTTTTGCTTGTCACCTTTGGTAAAAGTATTGGTACCGTTTCTGATGAACAGCTGCTTGGCAACAGACATGACATTTAAAGCCATCACCTTAGGCTCTATTAATGGGAACTTGTTTTGGAGCATCACTTAAATTTTAATGACTATGATTAACTCTTTTTTATTTTCTTGTCAGGTGCAGTGCAGCTGACCTGACAGCCTGGTATGCACTAACTCACACTAACCATTGTTGTTTGGGGTCAAAGTTCGCTCAGCCTTTTGCAAACATGGTTGTTTGTGTTTTTTTTTTTCCCTCTCCTTTTGGCTTCTAAATATCTCCTGATCCCACTGAGGGCCAAGGACATCTGAGGGAGGCTGAATGTGAGCTGCTCGGAGTAAATGATCTTGCACATAGAACATTCTTAAATTCTTCAGCCTCTCCTCAATTTTATATCCAAGAAGGCATGAAATTGATTGAAATTATCTTTTTGAACCTCATCTAAAAATAGATTCGAATTCTCAATATAGCTAATAAGTGGCACTCATGATCCTCGACAGTTTTGCAAGGTCATCTGTTGGGAGGAATAAATTAGGGCAGCAAATATCCTCAGAGTGCATCAGTTACAAATCCATAATTTAGTCACTAGTTGTTAGTTTCCAAAATCATGAAGTATTGCCTTACATATATTATGTTCTTGATAATCAAGCATAACTTGAATCAAAGATAGAAATGACATTACTCAGCTTTTTAATGGATGTAAATTCATCTCCTCTGCAAAAAAGAAACACTCGTCTTTGTCCTTCATTCTCATTCTTGGCTGCTGAAAGTCTTATTCAGGCATTTATCACCTCCAGATTTGATTAATGCAACAGCACCCTCTATGGCACATCCTCCAGAATCCTGCAACACATCCAAAACACCTCCCATCTGACTGCTTTCTCTAACTCACCGCAGCCTCCAACACGCCTGCTGGCTTCGCATGCAGCAAAATGATGCAGATCAATCGACTTCTCTTTACATAAAAAGCTGTTCATCTCATGGGTCCGTACCATCTCCTTGGCCTTTTTAACTACAAAATACCTTCCTCTGGAGCTTTGCCAAAGTCCTGAAACTCACAGCAAGGACAGAACATGTACAAGCCCTTCATTATGCCCCTTTAGATGAACTATTAACAGTCACCCTTTCAGTGAAGCTCGGATCATTTTGCTCTCATAGGCCATGTCTGATACGTCTGGCAATCTTTTGTGAAAGCCATATTAAATCAAGATGATGGAATTGGTTCATAATACTACTTTGGGCCTTTTAAACTTTATTGCTGTATTATTCCAGCGTAGCTGTAAGGTCAATTTCTTTAGAAGGTCCAAAAGAGCACAATGAAAGTTTGGATGGATGAGTGGATATTGGATGGATATATGATTTTGTAATGGACATGTCAATTTTATTCAGTGGTTGTTGAGACGTTTTGTTTAAAACTCCAAATGTGAACCAACTGGCGGTGCTAGAGAAAAGTTCACCAAAGTTGTCATCTGGTCATCATGAATGTTCGTTAAAAGAAATTCATTTTAATTGATCCAGAAGTAGCTGACATATTTCTCGTTGGACCAAAGTAGTGAATCAACCAACTAATTCCCTACAGTCATGCTGCCAAAGCAACTGAAATTCAATCAACGTCCAGTAAATTGTTGGCAAATTTGGAGAACAGCATCACATAATTGAAAAAGAGACTTTAGGCGCCTTGTGGACATCAGAGCGGTCAAAAAGCAGTGTACCTTCAAACTCCTTCAGCTGTAGCCACACATAATGGATAGTCAGGCCTCTCGGAGCCAGCTAGCCCATTAGCTTGGGCTAATGCATCCATGACTCGCTGCCATGTGCTGCCCATCACTCCAAACTGGATCTGGTTTCACACAAAAGCCACCACATCTCTTTGTGCTTCTCCAAAACAAACCGTTCGGCGGAACAGTTGCTCAGAAAATGGTAGGTTTCCCTCTCATTCTTATTAGCTTGTATGTTTAGCATCTAAGATTATTGGGTGGATTTAAGGTCTAAGAGAGGATTTAAGGTATATTTGCAAATAATCATCTTTTCTGAATTTTAAAAATGAACGCTTTTTGTTTCAAGCCCTTCTATGCTGTGCATGTACAGTAACACGTATCAGATTCCTGTTTCAAAGTGTAAAGTGGATATTGGCTCAATCGGAGGCTGAAATGGTTTTTGATCGTGCCTATGATCTTAGGTTTCACAGCTCTGCCTTTCTAAATGGACCCGAAGCATTAGGGGCCAGAGGGGAGTACGCTGGAAAGTGCTCTTAAAAGGCGAGGGGAGAAAAACAAGTAAAGAAAGCCTCAGTGGTTTTTGTTTTTTTTTCCCCAGCTGCCCCGCTATAGAGGAGCACTGACATGTACCACCCATGTAAGGAAGTGCTGCGTGTCAGGTTTCAGCCATTGAATCAAAACAATCACCCTGATGGAGAGAGGGCAGAATGTATATGGAGGCTATGGTGAAGGACATGAGGGCCCTTGTGTGATGGGTAGTTAAAGTTTACAACTTCCTCTGCTTCGCTACAACTGGATAGAGTTTGCTGGTTGCAGGAAACAAAAGGTGTTCTTTTTTGTGTGGGTTTTTTTTTTTTTTTTTGTCATTTTGGAAAATATCACCGGGGGATGAAGGGGGACTTAAAATCAGGGAAAAAAATATTTTTATTGTTTTGTCATAGTTAAAATGAAATTTACTGGCCTGTTGGCGGTGGTTGAAACAAGCTGTGGAAGAGACATTATCACTTATTGAATCTGAGCTGGCACGAAAAAAAGGTTTCCTCCAGGTTCTGAGGGAAATATTTCACCACTTATTTGCCGAATATATATATATATATATATATTTAATGTGTCTGTTGGGGCACATTAAATATATTTCTAATTTCTTTTAATACTAAAATATTATCTTTCAATGATAAAATAACATTTCTGAGACAATGAACATCCTTCTGACTTTTCTTTCCATTGTATTATGCGTCTGGGTCCAAACAGAAAGCTTCATATCTCCACTACAAGCAGGGTGACTCATCGTGCTGAAACAAATATGCCAATCGTGTGCTCTACCAGCAGGGTGTGTAAATTCCACACCTGTCCCATCATCCCTGCTCCGTCCCTCTCCTCCCCCTCCCCCCATTTTTTTTGCCCTCTCTCTTTTCACACATGCTCACCCACACCTCACACTGAACAGCTTGAGGAGTAGGAAGCAGCACTGGCTTGCAAAGAACATGCAACAGAGATCAGGGACACCAGCAGGGAGTGAGAGGACACTGAGGGCCTCTTTGTGTCTCATCAACCACTGCTCATGTTTACAGAGAGGTAAGTTGAGAGTCACGTCATTTAAAAAAAAAAAAAAAAAAAACGCTTTTATGGCTCTTTGGTCAGCAGAGGAGGAATGGGAGATGAGATGCAAAAGGCAAATCAATTTGCATGCGCTCAAATGATGCCATAATAGGTTTAAGTGTTTCTTTCTTTTAGAGGCAATATTTTTTGGCTGAAAATGTCACTGCTAAATTGCTCGTATACACTGTTTTAGACTGTGTCAGTCGTTCTCTTTCGTTCTGTTTTGTTTCTCTCCTTTTCCGCCCAGTTTTTCCCTCCATCGCTATCTCCCATCTCTGAAAGGGTTTCTGAGCAGAACAAACCAGGAAAAGTTGAGTAAAGTCACGTTTTGAAGACGGTAGCGGGGGCTTTGTTAGCCTGCTTGTTTAATCCCATGATGGATGATCACAGTTCTTCTCCACAGGAGAGGAGGAGGTGGTGGGATGACAAAAGCTGGAGCTGCCTTTTCTTCTCCCGAAGCTGGGTGAAAAATGACATAATAGCAGCCGAGCTCAGGTAACTTCACTTGGACACTGATACCCTTGAAACTAACCCAACTGTTAGGTTGTGTTTACAAGACCTGTGACACTGCGAGTCAGAATATTTTGAGGATGAAACGATGAACGTTATGTGGCAGCAATAAATAAATGGTGCAAAAATTACTTAATTCCTTCATTACCTCATTGTGAGTAAACCAGTGTCATTTGGCGAAGTGAAGCTTGAAAACAAATTCTTACATTTCAGTTAGCAAAAGAAGGAATACTGCAGACAACATAACCCCAAAATTACATAATAAATTTACCCATAAGGCTCCACATCGTGCAAGCTGTTTTCCACCAAGCGGTGATGTCATGACACCACAGTTTAATCTGAAAACTGAGCCAGTGTCCTGAGGCTCAGACAAACTATCCGAGTGCAGGTAGACTCCTCAGCTGGCGAGGGAAGAAACGCATCCATCGTGTGAAAAGCGAAAGATGATACACCCATTTAAAGTTCATAAAAACCCCGGTTATGATATGTGAATGCAAAAGTACAGCGGCGCTCAAAGATGGCCTGTTGAATATGAGTGATATAGGAGAGTTTTGGGTTGGTTTTTTTTTTTGGTTTTTTTTTTTAAGACTCGTTAACAAGTAGGTCATGAAAAGAGCAATTCAATTGCTTTTAAAAGTCATTAATTTAACTGTGGTCGAACTCTTTGGCCAGACACTATGCTTATGACTCCACACACTCTAATTCATATTAGTGGTCACTATAATATATGACATTAATGCAATTTGTTTTTATGAGCATGTGTTCAATGACTTCTTTGCCTGTAGTGGAGCTGGAGTTCTCATTTGGATAAATCATAGCCAGTAGTTTATGCAGAAGACATTTTTGCTTTTGCAGAACTGAGCATCATTGCAACTTCAATTAAATCTGTGATTTTCATTAAAAACCCGTTTAACTGTATTAGTTGTACAAAGTTTTGTCTTTGTTTTGTTTTTTTTTTTTGTAGAATGATTGTGTAGATGTAGAATTTCCCACTATAAATGCCACTCCTTAATGACTTTTCTGGAGATGCAGAACTTAGCTCATTAGTGAGCATTAAACCAAACACAAATTGTTCACAGTGGCTAAGTTCAGCATCTGACATGAAAGAATGAGCACCTTCATACATGAGAGCATTGGCCGTCCCCAAACAGAGAGGTCGGGGTCATAAAAAAGATGCACAGAATGAAAAAGCAAGACCACCTGCACGGTAAAGCAAAGAGGAATGCTGCCAATGTCTTTGCATGTCCAGACACACTCAATAGTATTCAGGTGCTTTTGATTTATGGGTGGTTTATGCAGAAGAAGAAAGGGCAGCATGGCATTCATTTTTACAGTTTTCCTCTGACATGAGCTTATCATCACCATCACCTGCAGCTGGAGAATTTCTAAGATAAAGATCATCTCAGTCAATAAAAGTGTTTTTGATGAGTCAAATCTGCTTCTTCTTTGCTGTGGTGGATTTAAAACAGAGCCATCATTCAAAAAATTTTGTGCTTTCAGTCACTTAGCAATACGCTTACAATGCTTTTTTTTGGTGGGGGGGGAGGGGTCATGTACTCATGTGCCTACTGAACTGGATTCAGTGTGTCTTTGCAGAACTGGCTCAGTCCAGCAGGAACAAGAGTGAGACCCACTAAATCAGCATTAACACTGCCTATTTAAAATGATCATAATAAACACGGCGAATTGACTACAGAGGTGTTAGTCACAGCAGGTGTTTACAGAAATGATGAATTTGCTATTCTTAAACACATAATGGATGTGTGTGGGTGTGTGTGTGTCCTAATTTGTCTCCTTGTGTGGGTGGATCTGGCCTCCTCTGCAGGTAGCCATTACCAACAGCAGCTGATTTGTGCTGAGTAACATTCTACGTTGCCTCTTTTCATTCCTCACGCTATAATAAGGTGTCAGTGTGTCTGCAGGCCTCTCCACCAAATTGGGGCGCACCAGCTCGATGCCTCCGCAGTCATTATACACCCGAATGGACAGGCGCTGTATAAGCAGAAGCTAAACTGGCCGTCATATGACATGCTATTGATTTCAGGTGTCCTCCCTTGTCAGGGTGTCGTGTGAACAATTAATTCTTCACCTTGGGCCATCTTCCTACAGACTTGTTCGTTTGAAAATATTGCACACAAAGTCAAAAATTCCTGACGTGAACTGTTGCAGATTTTCATGTTCATTTACATATCTGCTTTGCACAGTTACGAAAACAACCAACACGACCGACAGAAGAGACTTTTCATTCAATTATTGTATGTGTTTTATTTTTGCTGTTTCACGGTAGAACTGTGCAGTTCAGATAATTCTCTTTTAATAAACGAGTGCATCTAAAAAGTGCATATATTCTTCTTCTTCTTGTATTTGTCAAAGACTCCATGCTAATGACTATAGTATTTCGTGTCAATGTAAAAAAAAAAAAAAAAAAGAAAGTAGTCTTCAAACTTTATTTACTGTGTTTATTGCTTTTTGAGAAAAACACCATGTTGGGAAAATTGTGTCCATTTGTGCAGGAAAAAAAAAAAAAAAAAAAAAAAAAAAAAAAAAATATATATATATATATATATATACTGTATATCACATCAAAGGCCAGCAGTGGCTGCGGGAAGTGACCTGTTTTTAGACTTAAAAATGATGAGTCACTGAAAATTAAACAGGGAACAGGATTAACAGACCAGATGTGTTAAAGAGGTGTTCATTTGCATACACAACACAGGAAAAATTCTGCTTTGTGTAGCAACACAATAAGCTTCACAAAGACACAAAGCTTTACTGCGGATTTGAATTGATTTGCATCATAATATGCAAGTGTAGCTTTAATTATATCCACCCCCTTAATTTGATGTAACATTATTTGAAATGGGACGAAACAATGCAGGTGGGGGGGGGGTAACTGTAAAGCACTTTGTGGTACACTTCATGTCTGAAAAGTGTGCTATGTAACTAAAGTTTTGATTGATTGGTTGTTCAACAGGATTCTTCATTTTCGTGGAAATATCACATGACATTTAAGACGCTTAACCTTCACCTAATTCTACACAAACCTTCACTCTCCTTGAAATCTGAGCGTTCTCTTTCAACACCGCCCTGAAAGAAAAGGCTCGTTTCAAGCTATCACTTTAAGACGAGGACTTAGGGCCAAAATGTTAATTAAAACTGTCTGAAGGATTTGGAGCTTCTGTGCCAGTTTTTAGAGTGTGGGCCATTTTCTGGCTGGTCGTTTTTGAATCTTATTACGGTCTCATTCGTGGTCACTTTGCATCTTATTGAACTAGTTTTGTGTCTCTGTGGCTGTCGAATATAATTTTGTGTTCATTGTGCATCTCTGTGTTTGTTTTATGTCACTTTGTGTCTCTTAATGTAAAATCTTTGGCATAGTTTCCTCTTTGTGATCTGTTTGCATCTCTGCACAATCATTTTGTGTGATCCTTTGTGATCTTTGCGCCTCCGTGATTATTTTGTATCTCTTCTTTGTTGCTGTGTCTGTATTTGTGGTTGTGTCTCGCTTTGAAGTCGTCCTTTGGTCATTTTATGTGTCACTTCTTTGTTTTGTTCAGTCTTATCGTATTCTGTTTGAAATGCCATAAAGCAATAAATCCTCAGTCTTTCCAGAGCCGCTCTCCCCAGATATAACGATGCTCTGGTTAACCTGCCTGTTCAGCATGGCACGAAAGGCCGCGTCTGCTGTTGCGAATATGTGAGGGCTTAGTTTGCCCAGCGGCTGGTTCTCATACATCTTGATATATTTGGGGTTGTAGTAAACAGGTAGGAACTTATTGGGATTGATGGCGATGAGGATGTTGCTGGCGTACGTGTAGATTTTGTACTTGTGGAAGCGCACAGAATACTCTGCTCAGTCACAGTTTGGAGGTTGCAGAGGTCATCGTAATCCTCGTTGTTATCTTGGTTGCCTCCATCGTTGGTCTGCTGCTGCTCCAGGATGAAGTGACCACCTTTGTACCTCAGGTGGCCACAGCAGGACTCTTCGGTCATCAGGCAGGCGGTACGACCTGCTGCTGTCCAAGCCCAGAGTGACCACGGCGTTGTGGATGACCGACCTCACCGTGTCCCCGGCAGGTAGGAGGGTCCTGGGACGGACTGTGGTAGATCTGCACCATGCGGGTTTACCTTCAGTGAAATGGGATTGAGGATGTTGATGATGTAAGTGTAGACTTTGAACTTGTAGTGTGTGTGTTTGTGTGTGTGTGTTGGATGTAACTCCTCCTGTCCTCCAGCAGGGGGGGACTTCAGCTCAGCCCTCTGTAATGAACCAGGTGAATGAAACTTCTCTGTATCAACGACACACACGGAAAAAGTCCGGACTGGGTGTTTCTGCCGAGTTTCAGCTCAAGTCTGACAGCTTTTCATGTCCGGGAAGGAAAACTATCATTTCATCTCTACCTCGATACCGTGTGTCTGTGTGTGTGAGTGTATACAAGTGTGTGTCTGAGCAGAAATCTAGGAAGTAAGCTCAGCTCAACTTCTCGACCGGGACAACCAGGAGCAGACATTAGTCCTCAATGTCTCGAAGAAAACCAGGAATTATTTCAGCTGGGAAATCACCGTTTCACCTTTGAAAACCTGCTGTGGGTGTTTTTCTAGGCGGGGGCTATTCTTTTATTTGGGTTGGTTTGTTTTTTCTGGTTCACTTTTGTGGGAGGTTCAGGTGAAGAAAGGTTTTGGGGTTTTTTTTTTTTTCCCTGAAGTTATCTGATTGGAGTTTTTTGGTGACAAACGGAGGTTCACAAACTGGTTTTCTTTCTTCGCTGTCCGGAACATTTTGACTAATAAATATGAAATGATTTGGTTTCTTCGAAAGGTAAGACTTTTTTTTGTGTGTGTGTGTGCTTTAGTCCAGCTTGACATTTATTTCTGTTTGACACTGTCACCTGGGTGGAGGTGGAGGTGGAGGTGGGGAATGTTACTGTAGGTGATGGAATCGACTTCTCTCTTTCTGTTATGTTCCCATTTGGCAAAATCACAAAGCCTGATTGAGTTACTTTTACGTTTTTATTTAACTATCCAATGACTTAAATTGCATTTAGTGACTTCATGTGTCTCCACAGTGGATCTTGGCAGAGTAGGAGCAGTGAGTTATGCTGAAGCCCGACTCTGTCTGTCAGGATGAGCACTACAGATGGAGGAGCCCGTGTGGTGCAGATCTACCACAGTCCGTCCCAGGACCCACCTACCTGCTGTCCTCTGCAGATCAGTGCTGGGGACACGGTGAGGTCGGTCATCCACAACGCCGTGGTCACTCTGGGCTTGGACAGCAGCAGGTCGTACCGCCTGCTGGAGGTCAGGCAGAGGACCGAAGAGTACAGGCTGCTGGAAGCTGCTGACCGCCCTCTGGATCGAGTCCTGCTGTGGCCACCTGAGGTACAAAGGTGGCACCCTTGGAACAAGGGCTATCACTTCATCCTGGAGCAGCAGCAGACCAACGATGGAGGCAACCAAGATAACCAGGATTACGATGACCTCTGCAACCTCCCAACTGTGACTGAGCAGAGTATTCTGGAGGCTTTACGCCAACGCTTCCACAAGTACAAAATCTACACGTACGCCAGCAACATCCTCATCGCCATCAATCCCAATAAGTTCCTACCTGTTTACTACAACCCCAAATATATCAAGATGTATGAGAACCAGCCGCTGGGCAAACTAAGCCCTCACATATTCGCAACAGCAGACGCGGCCTTTCGTGCCATGCTGAACAGGCAGGTTAACCAGAGCATCGTTATATCTGGGGAGAGCGGCTCTGGAAAGACTGAAAGCAGCAGTTATCTCATTCATTGCCTGACTGCTCTCAGCCAGAAGACATACTCATATGGGCTGGAACGGACCATCCTTGGGGCAGGACCGGTGCTAGAGGTAGGTGACTGGAAGATGAAATTTCCCACCTCATGAACTCAATGTCACCCATGGTCGCCTTAGTAGATGCAATAAGACTTTTGGGAGAATTAGTCTTTCGCCATTTGAAGCTGATAATAAACATGCAGTTCATACTTTTTCATATTTCTTTGACCCAGAGGCAAAACCATATGTCAATGGAAAATTACCAACTAGCGTGTTTATCAGCCAGTGATCTAGCATTTTATCCATTTGGCAAACAAAACTGTGAAGTTTCCTCATTCCAGATTCTTAAATGTTGAGATTTATTGTTTTTTACTACTGCAAACAGAATATCAGTCAATTTTAAAATTAAACCATACAATTTTTTTTAATATATATATTGGAATGGATCTGGTGCATTGAGAAATAAGTTGAGCCATCTCAAAGTGTATACCGTCAAAGCTGGAGCTAAGGCCAGTAACTACATAAAATGCTGATGGGTCTGACAAAGTATTACCTGAATAATAGTTTGGTCTGTCACAAAATAGTGAAAAACCAGCATCACTGTTTCTCAGAGCCAAACTTGTAAGCTTCAATTGAGGGAAAAAAAAAAAAAAAGCACATTTACAAATTAGAGATGCTGGAATCTGAAAATAATTGACATTTTAACAGGTTGCAGAAACATTTCATTAGTTTCAGCTCTAATTTACAAAAATGTTTTCTGTATTTAAGTAAAAATTTCACAACGTTTCCAACTCCAGGCATGTACAGTTTAATATTATTGCAAACTGAATATTTTTTTATTATTTTGACAAAATAAGAAAGTTGAGGAGTCCGCATTTTACTTATCAAATTTCAATTATTGGTCACTCTTTTCTGACAGAGACAGTTTAACAGCAAATTGTCTAAATTGTCTGTTAGAAATAACCTGCTTGTGCTGGTTGATTATTAACAAAACAACAACAGGGTGCTGGCATTTTCAGTTGATTTGACAGAGCTTGTCGTTGATTGATTTTACAGATTATCTTACTGATTTCACTACCCAATCGTCCAAACATATGCAAACTGCCTGCCCTTGTCTCAGTTCCCTTTTTACAGGCTTGCAAGTCAATACAGTGCAAAAGCAGATGCTGTCAAATAAAGAAAGCATTCCTTTTTCGACAGGAAATGCATATAGTTACCATGTGTTTTGCACTTCCTGCAACAAAAAAATTGTGTAATCAGCAACCACTAAAACCTGTATCATGCACACAATCAAAGATTCAGTGGTTGTGTTGTCCTAGTTTTGCATAACTTAAGATCAACTGAACTCTATGAAAGATAATTATGTTTGAAAATGGCAAACCTGTGCTGAGTACATAGTATTGTAATGAACATTATGATTTCACATAGCTGCATTTGAACGGATTGGTAAACATTGTTCCTCTCATAAATTGGATTATCCATCAGAATCAACTGGTAATCTGAAAGGAAACCACTGAAAGCGTGGATTGTGCTCAGTTATTAACAGATCGTTGTTTCTGTTGCTCTCTGTCAATGAGTAACAGGGTGCCACATTTGCCTCCATGTCCCTGTGATCTGTGCTTTCCATTTCAATTGTCTGTCAATTACGAGATGTGTTAAAAAAAAAAAGAAAGAAAGAAAGAAAGAAATGACATGAAACTAGGCCGGGCGCTTTTCTAGGGAAATACCCGCCTCTTGGAACTTGGGGCAAAAATTATCTTATCTTCTTAGGAAAACTCTACAGGCCTTTTATCTAGTGCTCAACACCTGAGAAAAAATCAGCAAATGGGAAGCAAGACATTAGTTTGTTTCACTTCATTTGAAATATGGTTTGCTGGAACAAAATACATCTGATGACTGCTTGTAGCTTTACACGGCACTATGAAAATGAGTAACCAGTACACAGTAAGGGTGTTAGAACAGATGGTGTGACCTGTGTATTTCAGATCTGTGCACAACTACACTCTCAATCTATTTAGCTATCGATCTATGAATAGATTGTGTAACCTTTTTCACGAAGGATCCTGGCCCACTTGTTGATAATCACGCCCCCACGCAGTCCCAAGGGGGCAAGCCTTGAATTAGACAGTGACTAAATATGGATTGCTTTTCTCTCTAAGCAAGTCTGACAACTATTGCCTAAAGTAAGCAACAGCGTAAGTGTTTCTGTTAAATCATATCATTATCAGATTTATTGGGTCTCACAATCATAACCCCAGAAATGGGTTGTTAATATCGCTTCCATAGTTATGCGGATCAGTTGTTATGCTAATCTAATGAGGTTTGTGTATGTTCTTTATCATCCTTGGCATTCATGAGTCATATCCTGTGATACTTCTTCCTTTTTATCTGAAATCAAAAAGTCTGACTGCTTCTTCTTCACCTCTAATTTCTCATATGTTATCTCGTGATTCTTGTGATTGTGGCCTACTCATCTACTCAGTAATTTTCAGATCGCCAGTAAGTAATTCAAGATATATTGTGAGGTGTCGAGAGAAGAAGTCATGGTTTCATTTTGCATCGGGTTTGCTCTGTTGATAGGGGTTGTAGCTGGAGTTTTTTTTGTTTGGAGTGGCTGATCAGGAAGTGGAGCTTCACGCTGCACAGAGGGAATGCGCAGGGCGTTGCCTCTCAGGGAACACCAGAAACAGAAAAGAAAGAGGAACGTGTCAGAACAAGCTCATCTAGTCTGCTGACAATCACCACATCTCTCTCTCTCTCTCTTTCTCTCTCTCTCTCTCTCTCTCCGCTTAAACCATTTCTCATAAATGCAGTTTTTCCTCACTTAAGCTGTGTTTCATTTCAGAGATCATGAACTTTTCTCCATTGAAGGGCGTATTGATTCCCATTCCCTGTGTTGAGAACCATATACACTCTCAAAAGCCCCCCCACTTACAGAGTAATGCAGTTTTATTTTGTCTGCATTTGTGCAACACAACTCCTGTTTCACTGTCTCGTATGGTAAAACCAAGACTTTTAAAGACCATTTTTGCTATATCCCTGAAACTGACCAGAAAGCGTAAGCATGCTCAGTGATGAGTGCTCATTATCGATCCCCAGTCCCCCAACATCGTGGCTAAGTAGCAGGTTATTTAAACTTCTGTTTGGGAGTGATATAAAAGCAAAGACTTTTTTTCCAGCAGATGTCTCTGGGGCTTGGTACAGAACAAATGTACTGCAGGCATGCAGCCACAGTTATTCTATTATTTCACTGTCCAACTCTTTTTCCCATCTTTGTTTCACATAGTCTGCAGTGTTTGTTATTCAGTGGTGTGATGCTTTGGGATAACTTTTCTTGTAGGAAGTGTATTGTTTCCTGAGGTTATGAGCATCAATAAATACACAAACAGTTGGTGGCTCTCTTGGAAAAATAACTTTTGTTCTTCTGAGCTGATACACAAAGCCGGTGTTTACCATGTCCCAGTTTAGGGCTTGGATCATGTGAAGGATATGATTATAAAATGGGACCTTTAAGAGGATCCGGCATGAACTGGGACACCTGTTTCTCCCTTTGTTTACCACACACAAGCTTTACTTTACTTTTTGCATTCCTTTCATTTTTGTCTCTCCTACAGCTCCCTTTAGATTACTTCCATCGTTCTGGTTGAAAATGACAGCCATGTGTAGTTTGAGTCCTCCCATTTATGTGTATTTATAAAGTTTGGCTGTCACATTGAATTCCAGCCATCCAGTGTTGTACCTGCCAGCGTGTGATCACAGTATGCACGCCTCTCTCAGTCTGCATGGACAGCGGTCTGGCGTGTCAGAACACGGCCCGCCGCATAGGAATGAAGTTACGGGATACAGTCAGAGGCAGACATTGGATCAGTTTGGATATTTTTTTTTTCCTTTGGGAAAGGTTCAAACTTGGGCATTTGAAGCTGATTCAGAGTCTGTTGTCAGCTAAGCACCTATAAGCCTGTATGTGTTATTTTACCCATTGACTTATCCTGGGTGGAGTCTGTTGTGTTGTTAGATACGGTTTCTATTGTGTCACTGCACCAATAACAAGCTTTGCAATATCCCTGAAATGTGTTAAATTGATAACTGTCATTTTGGCTTATTCAATCAAGGCAAGAAAATAATCGACATGATCAAATAACTTTGCCTGCATAATTAATGACAAGCAGCTGATGTTGCTTCTTGATATTCGGAAATTAACTGAGGAAATGATCGATCAATGAGACAAATTATAATTAGTTGCAACCTTTATATATAAGAAAAATAATAAAACTGGGAGGTTTCCTGAGCGACAGCAAACAGGGGGAACATCGGCCAAAAAGAAAAGAAAACTGCTGGTAATTTTTCCATTATTGAACTTGTCTGGAATTGTTGTAGACTACACTCAGTACAATATTAGCAGCTTTAAACCAACTTGATATTTGCTATTACATAAGACTGCTGATGGATACCACATCCTGCCATGCCCAAAGCAAAATTTTACTTGATAGATCCTCTGTGCTGCAGACCTTTTCAGTGTTTAGGTCTGGGTGCCAGTGTCTGTGACAAACTTGCCTAGAAATTTGTCTGTTTACTTTAGAGTAAATTTATGTTCCCTGTGTTTCAAACAGGCCTTTGGCAACGCTAAGACTGCAGAGAATAACAACTCCAGTCGCTTTGGGAAGTTCATTCAGCTCAACTACCTGGAGAGCGGCACCATCAGAGGGTGAGGGAGCTTGTTTTAATTTTCTCACCAATGTTTCTGCATGGCTGAATTTATCGTGGCTGATTATATTTGTTTAGTCTCACTGTTCATTAGTCTTCTGATGTTGGACAGCGTTGGCAACCTCACCAAAAGTGCAACACACCTCTTTGACTTTCCCTTCTTGTGTTTTCAATACAGGGCCGTTATTGAGAAGTACCTACTTGAAAAGTGCCGCCTGGTGTCCAGAGATAAGAGAGAGAGGTATAATGGAGACTCAATGGCATGCCAAACACTCATATAATTTGGTTTTAGATTTAAAAGTTTTGTGTGGAAATTAAACTCAGCTGATACCAACATTTGTCGCACTATCACCATTTCATACCTGCAACCTGATCTGCATTTATGGCTATTAAAACCAGACCACACACAAAACTCACCTTTACGGCTGCGTGCAGGAGATGTAATTCCCTGTGACCTTTGACCCGCAGAAACTACCACGTTTTCTACTATCTGCTGCTGGGAGCCTCCAAAGACGAGCAGGACGAATTTCATCTGTTAAAGCCGCAAGATTATCTCTACCTCAAGCAGGTACCTTTGATCCACGCTGTTTATAGCAGAAGAAATAGATGAGAGAGAACATTTTGTGTCATGGTATGAAACTGGGGACATTTTGAGCTAAATGTTTAAGAGAACCATATGTATTTTGAAACTCAACAATTTATTTTAGCGTGTCAGCCACTGAAATTTACAGAGAGAAATGACATGGACAACAAGATGACAGCTCTTTATTGAACATGAAAACCAAGTATGAGGCCATACTGGATAATTATTGTTTGTGTGTGGACAGTATAGATTGACCTACATACTCCTCTATGACAATGCTTAATATTTAACCGCTGTTTCTCTCTGATTTTTCTGCAGCAAGACCTCCATGTCAACGATGAGGAGAAATTTAGGCAAGAGTACAAGAGGCTCCATCAAGCTATGGAAATGGTTGGCTTCCTGGCCTCCACCAAGAAACAGTATGTATGAGATGGATAATGAACAACACAGGGGGAATGCTCCAGGCTCAGATTAAATAGTGTGAACACACCTTCTAGGAAAGGTTAGAAGGGCTTGCACAGCAAATTACTAGGAAGTTTCTATAATTTAACCAGAAGTGTTTGGAAATAATTAGTTCTCTGCTGGGCACATGGGACTTGTCATCAAGGACACAACTGCAGACGTCAGAAGCTTCAAAGTAAATGTTGTTTCAGAGCAATTTGTATAGTTTGTGCTATTTCTTTTGAAGCCCAATCCAAAATTTTTTTGTCAAACTATTCAAATTGTTTTCATTGATATTCCAGTTTTGGGTTTCTCATACTCATCTCAAAGTTTTGCTGATTGGTTGACTGTGTGTTCTTGAACTGAACAGTGTCCTAAAGTTTCAGCTTTCTTTACTTATCACAGTAACAGGTCAGAGCTTGTCAAAGCAAGCAGGAAAAAATGTTGCAAGGATGTTCACAGGTGCCTAACAGCCTAAGGACAGAGCATACATGCTCAAGTGCAACCATGGTTTGTAACCTGTCCAGCTTGGATCCTATGGAGAAAAACCACAATGAAGCCGTAACTGTGACAGTGAATGACATTAGGTGACTGACTCACAAAGTAAAAATGAAGTCTATTAACATATTTTCCTTACAGATTAGAGCAGGCAGGGCCAAATTCAAGACACTGGTTCAGGTCTGGACTATGTGACATTTCTGGTCAGACATGTGATCCATGCCTGATAAATGGTAGAAAACGCATAACGCTCACCGAGCGTTGTTTTATCCACACACAGTTGCAGACTCTAACGCAGCTCATTCACGTTATCTAGCAAACGGTAGAAATAGTGATTTTAATTGAATTGTAGGCCTCAAGTACCTGTTTTGTTAACTTGTATGCCAATGTTGTGTTCATTGAATGGAGCGAAAGGAGGAGGAAATGTGAGGAGAAAAGGGACTGCTCGAAACATGTGTTGTCAAGTCATGTTATCATGTTTTGTCATGTTTGTAATTTAAACCTTTTCACAAACGTCACAAAAACACAAAGCTCAAATTCTGCAGTATGTATGTGTAGTAGGCAGAAGTGTAATATGTCGTATTCCAGCCTCTCTGCCCTTATCTACTACTTGACTGTGCTTCTTAAAATGAAAGCAGTCAGACTGATTGATGATAATTATTTAGTCAAAAAAAACAACAACACACACCTCATTTAAATCTGCACTGTATTCAGGTGTCCTCCACATTATAGCTGAGGACCTCCAGCACGTCTGTCAAGTGGAGGGGTTGTGTCATCTAAAAAACACGTATGCCATCTGTTTGTGTGTGTCTTTGCAGCATATTTTCCATCCTCTCTGCCATCCTCCATATTGGCAATGTCACATTCACAGTGGCAGAGGACACTCAGGCCCTGGAGGTTGGACCGACTGAAGTCTTGTCTACTCTGTCTGACCTGCTTAAGGTAAAATACAATGCACAATGCTAAATCATCATCTAGAGATTTTAGCTACTCCATAAATCTCTCGATTTTGAGTGTTGTGTTTGTCTAATACCAGAGTGGTCTTCTCTTGCAGAATAATAATGTGCACTGTATTATAAAACTGTTTCAACAGTGAACTATTCTTATTTTTTTTTCCAGGTTAAAAAGGAGCTGCTGCTGGAGGCTTTGACCAAAAGGAGAGTAATGACTTCCAAGGCCATCACAGTTTCACACTACACACTACAGGAGGTATAGAGTTTAAAATCATTATTACAGCTTGTGTTTGATCATCTGCACATCTGTCCCAGCTGACCTGGGTTAGGGCAGGGTACACCCAACCTGAACCAGTCACACTTCCATTCATGCCTACAGGTAATTTCAGTCAGAAATTAATAGTGTCCATGATGTTGAACTTTGTGAGGAAGTCTGAGCACCCAAAATGGAAGCCATAGAAACCTTGCTATCTTTACACACACACACAGTCCCCAGGTCCAGGGTTGGAATCAAAACCCTTTTTGTTCTGAGGTGATGGTGTTATTAGTGTAACGATTCACTGCACTTATCCGTCCTCAAACATCAAACTCGAGTGTTTTTGTGGATTTAAGAAAATAGCTTTTGGTGTTGTGGTTTAATTGTGCATTAAATATAGCACTTAAGCTTCAGATTTTCTCTCTTTGTTTCTCTCTAAATGAAGGCCTCCAAAGTGCGGGACTCCATGGCAAAGTCTTTATACAGTGCTTTGTTTGATTGGATTGTCCTTCACATCAACCATGCAATGCTGAACAGACGAAACATGGAGGAGTCGGTCTCGGTGAGTCACCGATATGTACAAAAAAGGATGTTTTTGTTTGCTAAGATACCTGTAGTAAAAAGAAAATGGTCATATGTTAAAGTTATTGTTCCCATTTAACAATTTATTTATATTTCCAATAATTAAGTTTTCAAGCTGCAACAAAAATTTTAGCACATATACATATAACAGTGCACTGTATGCTTTCTTTTGTAGCTTTTTTTCATTATTTAAATAATCTGTCCTGTTTGCTGTTTTGTTTTTTAGTGTTTGTCCATCGGTGTCTTGGACATGTTTGGATTTGAGAACCTCCAGACAAACAGTTTTGAGCAGCTGTGCATCAACTACGCCAATGAAAAACTACAGTATTACATGAACCAGAGCATCTTCAAGCTTGAACAAGTAGGTCTATTAATGGATATTTGTAGCTTATGTCAGTTTCATTTGGATCGACGTGATGCAGTTGGAACTCTTGATGTGCTCTTTTGCCGTGTTCAGTGTGCAATCAGAAATTATATAAAGAAAAATACAGATATCAATATAAACATGTATTATTGTTTTTTCTGATGTCAGCTTTCACAGTCCTTTTTAAATGTTAACATTTCTTTGTCTCATATGTTTTCCTTCATTATTTTCTTATCCAAATCGTGAGACGGAGTCTTAGAACTTACTAATACTTCATCATCAGTCTATTTATAGAGCACAAATGCTGTCATCAAACGCATCATCACTTCATCATCACCTGGGAAAATCTTCTAACTCACCTGATTATGTCATCTGAAAATTGTTCTAGGAAGACTATGTGTCAGAAGGCATCACTTGGCAAAACATTGACTGTTCTGACAATAGTGGCTGCATTCAGCTGATCAGTGAGAAGTCAACTGGACTCTTTGGCCTTCTGGATGAGGAGTGCAAGTATGTGAACTTCCCCTATTACTGCTGCGTTCTGTTACTTTATACAAAAGTCTTTGCATTTGCACAATATGAAACATGTGATTCAAGGACAAATTAGTCAGCCTGGGAGAAAAAAAGCATCTGTTTTTCAAACGTATAAAACATATTATATACAAATCGATGCAATAGAGAACAGAGGAAATAGGGAGAGAGAGTGAAGGATTGACATGCAGTAAATAGTCCAGTTGGGAGTTGAATCTGTGAGAAATGGGAGATTATTGTTTATTCAGTGTTCTCCGTCTCTTTAGTTTGTCAGAAATTTGAATTGAATAATGAAGCAACTTCTGTTCCTGTTCACATGCTCTGTCTTTCTGAGTCATTTTTGTTTTCCTGCATTGTTGAAATGGGGATTTTTTTTTTTTTTTCTCCCTTCTCTTTGTGTATATTCAGCCTCCCTCAGGGCACGGATGAAAGCCTGTTGGACAAGCTAAAGCAGCAGCATCAGGACAACTCATTCCTTGTAACCTCTCCAAGCACACAACAAATGTTTTCCATTCAACATTTTGCTGGGAGTGTTGAATATCACATCAAGGTGGAGTATTTGTCCCATACTTCAAACATCCACATTGTACAGTGTGAATTTTGCCCCAGTTGATTTGAAATGCAATTTAAAAAAAAAAAAAAAAAAAGAAGAAGAGAGACCTGTTGTGGCCTTTTTACATAAACCAGTGTGGGAAACACCAGATAAATCTATGTGAGCTAAGTGAATGATTAATGTTTCTCCCTCACCTGAGAACACTGTGCATTTATTGTGAAGTTTATTCATCAAATCAATATGGAGCGCCACAGATTCTCTGAATTACAGCAACAGTGAAGTCTTTAGCATATTAATCATGCTCGCTGTTGTTTTTCAGGACTTCAGAGAGAAAAACACGGAGCACATGCGTCCTGAAGTTGTAGCTCTTCTGCGGACCAGTGAACGGGCATTTCTGCATCACCTGGTGGCATCCAGCCCTGCGGCACTGTTCAGATGGGGCGTCCTCCGAGCCACCATACGCATCGTCACGGTGTTCAAACACTTGGGACGTCAGCGGGCAGAACAGTGTAGGTCGCTTAAGCTATCAACTGAACCACATTTTCAGTCGCTGTCAATCCTAAAAATGTTGACTGAACACTGAGCCTGTTGTTGATAATTAAGAATTAAAGGTTATTTTGCTTTTCCTAATGATTCAGTCGACTTTTTCTTCTTTGCCTTCTTTTGATGATCATCCTGTACGTGACTGTTTTTTGTTTTTGTCACCACAGTAGCTGCCAGACAAAATTCACGGAAAACTCTCAAAGAAATTAAACAGCGTACCAGCACTGTGGACCGACTATCTAGGTAAATACACTGGTGAATTTATAATGGACTGGGTGTCAGTCCAGGAGTCTCTTTTTAATTTTAGATGTCTTTTAGGACTAGGCAGCACGGCGGCGTAGTGGTTAGCGCTGTTGCCCCACAATAAGAAGGTTGCAGGTTCGGTTGCCTTTTTGTGCAGAGTCTAGGTTAATTGCTGACTCTAAATTGTCCGTAGGTCTGAGTGCGAGTGTGAGTGGTTGTTGGTCTCTGTCTCTGTGTGTTGGCCCTGTACATGATGACCCCACCCCTCGCCTGGAATATTGGCTGGGATTGGCTCCAGCAACCCGGAAACGGAAACGGAGAAGATGGATGTATTTTAGAACTACAGCCATGTTTATTCATTTTTCTTGTGTATTCGTGGTCAATATGTCAGTTATTTGAGCTGTATCTACTCAGGAAAACTCAAGATTTCAGGACTAAAGGAGACAAATTGAAAGTGTTTCATTGAAACATAATATTCCCTTTGTCAAACTTTTCAAAGACAAAATGCTAATTCTTTTTGTTCAAACAGTCAAAATATGTCTCTGACATTTACAGCAACAGCATGAGTCTGGATTTCTCTTTTGATCACTCTGATGAGCATCCCATTGACGTATTTGAAGACATATTTGCCAATTATGAAAAGGGGAAGTAAGTAGGGCTTCAGTTTAAGTTTTGAATTTGCTGTGCTTCAACGTTTTACTGTCTGTTGCTTGAGCTGTATGTTGTATGGAGACTGATTCTGTCTGTGTTTTCTGCAGGAAGCGCAGAAGCGGTCAACAGAAGCAGCTCATTCCAAAGGTGAAGCATTAGTAAAGGCTGTCGTTTTCCATAAGCAGAAGTTAGAATGACATGTCTGACTAAGATCTTGTTTTGTCAAACAGTACCTCATGAATATGCGCTCACTTCAACATGTTGTTGGTATCACTGCACATGACCGAACAAGCAAGTCCATCTTCCACCCATCTTCCACTACGAGGCTGCCTACGATTAGCACTCAATTTCAGGTTTGTCTCTTGATGTAGCTTTGCTCGTAATTTTCGTTCTCTTTCCTGATTCCCATGAATGACATTTAAGATGTATCATCCCCAAATAAGGTTTCCTCAATGTAACCAAAGCGAATCTCACTTTCATTAGCTGATTCCTTACTTTGGTGTTTGCTTTTTTCGAATGAAAACTGACCATTTCATCGGTGATCCATACAGGCTTCACTCAGA
This sequence comes from Echeneis naucrates, assembly GCF_900963305.1. Taxonomy (NCBI): domain Eukaryota; kingdom Metazoa; phylum Chordata; class Actinopteri; order Carangiformes; family Echeneidae; genus Echeneis; species Echeneis naucrates. The sequence goes on along the minus strand of NC_042527.1, from coordinate 16,340,346 downwards.
AAGCTGATGGAGAAGATGGAAAAAGCTGAACCTTTCTTCATATTCTGTGTCCGCTCCAACGCTGAAATGGTAACCTCATATATGAATCTGTGACATCATGCTGGTAATTATAGTCTTCCAAACTGGGCAGGTTAGTACGGTTCATCCCTGTGGAAATGTTTTTTACAGAAGGAACATCACTTTGATGATGAGCTTGTGCTGCAACAAATCAGGCACACAGGCATGCTGCAGATGGTTCACATCCAGAAATCTGGCTACAGCGCCAAATACACATTCATGGTAAAATGAACATAAATATCCAGTTCAAACTAAAATTACACCCCGCAAAATTGCTAGCTTTTCTGACACAGCTTTTCTCTTGATAACAGGAATTTGGTGACAAGTTCAGGATGCTGCTCCCAAAAGGATCAAGTGCAACTCCGGAGCATATAACTGAACTGTTTGAGAGGATGAAGCTGGACAACTCCAACTACCAGATAGGAAAAACAAAGGTCAATCATATCACTAATTTATGAAGATCATTAAAGTACAGGATGAAATGTAGAGTTGTTGATAGTCGTGACACTGGGGTCATTTACCCACGCTTTTTTCATTTATATCAGAATTACATTTAGAGATCTCATGATTACAAACTCTGAGTTATAAAAGCTTGTTGAATGTTATTCAGGCTACATTATTCCACTGGGCCTCATGCTTTGAACTCACTCCTTTCATATACTCAGGTTTTCCTCAAGCAAAAGGAAAAGCAGTTGCTCCAAGAAACTCTTCACAAAGAACTGATGCATCACATCATCATATTGCAGCGTTGGTTCCGCGCCTGTCTAATAAGATTGCATTTTCTGCAAAGGAGAGATGCCACAGTCATCATACAGGTAGAGTTTATAGAATTAGCTTTAGCTTTGCTAGACCCTAAAACCAAATAAAGAAATAGAGACCATGACAGAGGACTGAAGGTGGATTTCTGTTTTAGAGGAGCTGGCGTGAGTTTTATGAAAAGCAAAATCGAACTGCTACAGTGATCCAGGCAGCTTGGAGGACTTCCCTGACGAGGTCAGACGAGGAGAAGGATGAACAGACGTCAACCACCCGCCTCGGACGGAACAGGTATACATACCACCGTACCGATGATTCCTGCACTGATCAGATCCACTGCTGCTGCTGTTGAATACATCCGTCACTTTAGTAGATTTGAATTAGTTTTGTAGTTAAAAATGTAACTGCTTGAGTTTAGAAGCTGCACATTTCCTGTTCCTGTTAGCAGGTTCTGAGAGGCACTGTATTGAGGTCATTTTAATAACAAAACATGGCACAGGCGCTATGTTAATGTGCAGCATGTAAATGTGCTGTCCACCCAAGATGATTGACAAACACTACTGTCAACTGAACCTGCATTTATCATCTCAATCGGCTGATATTGATGCAATATATTTGAAGGGCCATTACTCAAAACTTGCACATTACACTGATTGCATAGATTTCAAGTCTTTCAGGGACATTATTCAAGGAAAATATAACCCTAAACCTAGCACCTACACCCATATCAGTTCAGGTTTTATCCAGTTAAAAAAAAATAATAATCAAATGACACTGTAAATCATTGCCATTTATATTATGGATACAGTTGCTTTCATATGAGTCTAATATAACGGTTGTTACGTGACAGCTTGAAACGAAAAGAGTTGAAGAGGCAGCATAAGTTGGAGTTCAGTCCCAACAGGAGCCAGCAGCCTGATCCAGTCAACGGCCAGTCTGCACAGAAGGACCGGAGCAGGGACCGACAGGGATCCCCTCCGCCTCTGAACAGACCCCTCTCCTTCCCTCCGGACACTACGGTTGACAGTGATAAACGCTCCCCCAGCCCCTCCAAGGGCAGCCCACTTCAGCGATACAAAGACATGGGGGGCTTTAAGGAGAAAGCTGAGAGGTGGAGGGAAAGGCAGAGCGAGGGTGAGCCAACAGACGATTCGAGTCCAGAAATACGCAGGCGATGGGACAATAGAAAAGAGTTCTCGTAAGTTTTCTTCGTTTTGTATTTGTTTCAACAATCTTGAGCATGTGTTTCTCGTATCCTTTATGCCATGATAACATTTTAAGATGTATATCTCTACACGTTGACCAGTAAGTGGAAAGTGTCTTATTCTTGTCCCACAATAATCCACGGCTGTCCTCTTGTTTTATCTGAAAAACAGCCTCAAAGGGAAGTCCATGTCTGTTGATGAACTGTCCAAGATAAGCTCATCAGGCTCTGACAGCTCACCTTGTACCAATGAGGTAACCTCTCTCTTGTGTTATTTCAGCGCAATTCAATGCAACTGCATCTTCAAACAGAGCATTCAATCTTTGCTTTGTAGTAGTTTTCACATATAATAGTACATTTTGGGTTTGGCTTTTCAAACTGCTGTCGTTTTAAGTCCTACAAGTTTATGTGAAGCTGATAAACCTGTGAGTAGAGGCTCAGCACACACAGAGAACGCCTCCCAGTCTGTCCCTCATCAAATTTCCTGGCCCAATCAGGTCAGGGTGCGCCTCCGCAAGCAGCCCAAACGCAAGCGGCGCTTAGCCTACGCCCGCAGTGGCTTGATGATTAACTTTGGGGGTTCCAAAGAGAGCGAGTACTGGAGCTTTCCGCTGCCTCCCATCAGCCCCCATATGGCTAGCATGAAGAGTTCGGCAAGTAGTGCGGATGTCCGGGGCTGCCATCCCCGGGGAAAGGTACTGACCAAATGAAGGTTTTGGCCGACAAAGACTCTCCCGTGCATGCAGGCTTGCATGTGTGTGTCCCAGGTGGAGCGAAGGTTTCATTGTTGTGAAACGTCTTAGCTGCAGTCCAAGACTATAAAAGATGAGCTGCTGCTTTCATTTCCAAAAGGAAATATCGAAACCATTTCCAGAGCTCATTTATCTGCTTTTTTTTTTTTTTTTTTGTCTCTTCACCCAAACGAGCCTTGGGTCAACTGATTCAGATTAGTCACTGCTGAATGTGGTGAATTGCTCCTAAGTCAGTGTGTTTTTTGGCTGTAAAGTGACAGCAGGGCTTTGATCACAGCTTCCTTTGCGCTCATTCTGATGTTATATACAGTATAAGCACACCAGAAAATAACAATAAATGGGATTAGGTAAAATATTATTCATACTATTACTAATAAACATTTGTACGGTCTAAACTACAACACATTATTTATAATTAGCAATTGTTAAATTATCTTTTGTTAGCAAATATCATTCTGTCTCAACTCAAGTAAATATTATTGGGGGATATTCATAATAACCATACTAATGATGTACAGAGCTCATCACATCCAGTAAATAATGTACACACATGGGACAGATAAATTACAACAGTTGTCATTGAGAGCTTACTAACCTGTTTGTGCAAATAAAACTTAATAATGGGAATAAAACTAAGTTAAAATATGACACACAGTTTTTCATACTAAACATTAAGGTGACAGCGAATCAATAAAAATGGTGAAGGGTGATCACTATCGTGCTGATATGTTTCCATGGTTACGGGTTCTGGTTTCGTGGTGTGGGAGCTGGTTTTTTTTAGAGATGGTTGCGGTCGCTTCAGGAGGTCTTGGTGGGGAAATAAGCTTACAGATTACAGTTTTTAGATGTGTGTTACAGCTCCATTTAAAACATCTTCATGGTTTGATACTTTTACAGCTATCAGCAGAGCCAGATGGATCAAGGTTCAGCCTCCCATCAAGTGCCACCAATGAGGACTCAGAACAACAGGGGTCTAACCAGTCACAAATTACAACTCCTGAAAGGTAAAATGCTTCCCTAACTTTAATTATAAGTTTTCATTTTTCATAAGCAAGCTGTAATAGTAAGCTGTAATTGTCTTTTCTGCAGGACGTGGTTTCTCAGTAAATTCTTACGGAAACGGGCAAACAAATTGTCACCGAGCAATGACTCTCCATCAGATAAAACTGGTAACCAAAAGATTTTAAAACTTTGATGTATTTATCCGTACAGTGCAGGTATTTTATATTTACATAGTTAGAAAGCTTTAGATGAGCTGACGTAGACGGAATATGAATATTTTGTTTATGCAATAAGTTTGTGGCAAAGTGAAATAAATGATACTGTATTTGTTCATTTTACTACTTTGCCAACCTCTATTAATGGTAGATTCTGTTTACTGCCCTCTACAGGTTATTTACACAACAACTAGTTTCTATTTAATGCTTCATGATGGCTATTCTATTTTATATGACCCTTTACATCCCCTATACATCTCACATATCTGTGTCACCCACAGTCACTTTGCCCAGGTACTCGCCCCACCCCTACCACAATTCAAACCAAAACATTGGGAGGGCCAGTCGAAACCCTACCATCAGAATCAGCCGAGCCACACGGGCGATTGAGTGGAACACCTCTCTGGACCGAGAGATCACCGACACCAGGGAGTTGCGAAACCTGGACGAGTTCCTTGGAAACCAGGTGAGGAGAAATCAATGCACAGCAGGTTGCTACCAATAAACATGATCATCTCTAGGCACTATGTTGTGCATTTTTCTATTTTTAGTTTTAGGTTTTCAGATAAACCGGTCTGTGCTAGTTCATCTTTTAACTGTGGAATTTCACCCACTTAGTCACCCACTTTCGGATATTTGTATCATTGAGTAATTTGTGATAAATTATTAACATTGTGGTGTTTTTTGAACCTATTTATCATAGAAATTAAAATGTTCTATACATTTTTCACTGTGGAATGGAAAAAGCTTGATATCACAAAGTAGATCAAATTTAGCACAGACAGGGATGTGAAGGTTGTCAAATAGCCAAGTTATGAATGAAAGTACAGACACCGTGGAAGATATTAGGCTTTAAAGGTCTCCCCATATGCTGCACATTGTATTACGTTCTGTTCATATTTTTCTCACCTTTGTCACCAGGTGAATGACCTGCAAACAAGAATAAAAGAGCTGTCGCCAACAGAGAGCATCTTCCTCACAGCCACCGGGCAGTTCAGAGAGACTATCAAAGGAATGTACTCGGTCCAGGTACGTCAAAATCTTTCCCTGCACCTGGAAGTAATTCAAAGCTTTAAGTGGAAGAATACAAACTACCAGTTTTGTTTTGTTCTGGGGTTTTTTGTTTGTTTGCAGCTCTCGTTGGGTCATGTTAATATTGCTTAACACCTGCTACTCAATATATCACAAATCAAATAATGGTGAAAGTAAAAATGGTGACTGGCTTTGTGACACACAGAAGCCCCAAATCGCTTATAAAGATCTGATGAAAGGCTACCACAACAAAGTGAACGCACTGGCAGCACCCAAAAAGAAGGCAGAAATCTCTCTGGTGGTCAACCTGTTCCAGTCTGTGCTGGACGGCTTCATCAGGGGTGAAATGAAACGAGCGGAGTCCGAACCAACCAAGGTAAATTTTGGCATTTCAGTCGATCTTCATTTTGTGACGATAAAATGGCTAATAAACCAGAAAGACTCATATATCTCACTTCGCTCAGACAACTAAGACGACAAAGAAGAGGAGGAAAAAGGATAAATGTGTAAGTTGAATATCTAAATCTGCACCATTCAGTTTCCTCATGAATATAGGCTAAAAAAAAAAAAACTCATTTTGTGTCTACAGCTTGATAGTCCTCTGGATCACCTTTTCAGCACATACCAGGTGAACATTTTGCAGTCCTGTGATTTGTGTGGCTCCTACATCTGGGCTATGGAGAAAGCCTACATGTGCAGCGGTGAGTTCAAATAGCTGCCGGAAGTCACATTTTTTTAATGGGGTTCAAAATAATACACAAGAGGCACACAAGTAAACTAAACTGGTTCTGTTTGACATTTTAGCTTGCAAGTTAATATGTCACAAGAAGTGCCTGAACAAAATCATCACTGACTGCTCAACACGGTGCGCCAGGAAGGTAAGGACAGATAGTTTTATGGTTCCTAACATCATTTAATCAGGCCGGGGAGGGTTAAGTGATGGGTGGGTATGTAAATATTGATACTCTTTTCATCATTTAAGACCCACTGGACATTCATTTCTCACATGTATTTATCCGTCTTTCCACGTAATAGGATAGCAGTTTACCAGGCTCCCTTCACTTTGGGGTGCAGGTGTGTCTCCTCACCGATAAAGCCAACCCTGTGCCCATGGTGGTGGAGTTGTTGCTGCTGCATGTTGAGTTAAATGGCCTCTACACAGAAGGCATTTACCGCAAGTCCGGCTCAGCCTGTCGGGCGAGAGAGCTTCACCAGATTCTGGAGACTGGTGAGAAATTTCACTACTTTGTCGAGGGATCCAACCAATCCAGTTTGTCATGACTGGTGTGGTAATGTAACCCTAACCTCTAAACCTGTACTTATTTTAAGTAAATATAAATGGTATAATTTTATCAATTTCTTTCTGTTTTTTGTTTATTATTATTATTATTATTATTATTATTATTATTATTGTTGTTGTTATCAGATCCTGAGGCAGCATGCTTAGACAATTATCCCATCCACACCATCACCGGCCTGGTTAAACGTTGGCTCCGAGAGCTGCCTGACCCCCTCATGACCTTTTCTCTCTACAGTGACTTCCTGCATGCTGTGGGTATGTAAATACTGTTACTCTTCATTTTCAAATATAAACTGGGTTAGCAGGTTTTTCAGTATTTGCAAAAGTGCACTTCTGATGGATAAGCAGTTTTGTTATGTCGACAGTCTAGAATAGGGAGAAGAGGGTTAAATAGTTAAGATATGTTACCTTTGGTCACAACCTAAATTGAACTGCGTGTGCCTCTCTGATGTTTTTGAGGGAACCACTGATCACTTGATATAATGCAAAATGGCAGAGTTCCAGAAATCTACTTTCATCTTTACGCACTACATTTTAAAGCTGTTTTCAAGCTGTCCACAAGCCTCTGGTTTGAGTTTCTGGAATTTGGTTTTGTGATTATAGCTGCAACTAAAATTGATTACTGTAATTTCTGGACTATAGAGCGCACCTGAATATAAGCCGCACCCGCTAAATTTAAAGAGAAAAACAGTTTTGTACATATATAGGCTGCACTGGTTTATAAGCCGCAGGTGTTGGAAATATGGGAGGAAATGGCATCTGGCAGGAATTATGTTACACAGAAAGATTTCACCTTTTCGCCAGATCTCTCTGTGTGTTTTCCATGATAAGGGTGTGTGCATGAGGCAGAAAATAAATGACTGGTCTGAAGAATTTACTGTGGGTGCATTTAATTTAATTCCAACAATTTCATTGGTCTGATGTAATGCTAAATGTATTGGCGGCATAAAGCTCGTTACCCGTAAAAATCCAGAAATTAGCCGCATTGTTGTTTAAGTCGCAGGGTTCAAAGCGTGTGAAAAAAGTAGCGGCTTATAGTCTGGAAAGTACGGTACTCTTCTGATTGTTTGCTCCATCCTTAGAGCTGCCGGAGAAAGCAGAGAGAATAAGGGCTGTGTACCAAAAGGTTGATGAACTTCCTCCGGCTAATTATAACACATTAGAGCGGCTCATCTTTCACCTTGTTAGGTAAGAAGATTTTAATTTCATTTTTCATAATTAGTGCAAGACAAATCTTGACATATTTTGGCCTGTGTGTCTTTCAGGGTTTCAAAGGAACAGGAGCATAATAAAATGTCACCAAACTCTCTTGCCATTGTGTTTGCCCCCTGCATTCTGCGCTCTCCTGATGCTGATGACCCATTCCTCGGTATAAAAGACGTCTCCAAGACTACACAGTAAGTCATCACAATGCACACTGCTCTGCACAGTATTTATTTATTTTTCATGTCTACTGTAGGATCGATCATTTTAAATACTCTGCATTATGTTTTTATTCTTTTCAGTCATATTCATATTTGACTCATCTGCAGGTGTGTGGAGATCCTGATCTCTGAGCAGTTCAGAAGATACCAAGTGAAAATGCAAAATATCCAGGAGCTGGAATATGCAGAAGCCCTGGCTGTCAATCAGCTCAAACTAAGAAGACAAAACACGGTGAGGGGACATTACAAGGCCAGTTTTAATGTCTCCATGTCTGTACCGAACAGGACCGGAGGCATTAAATTTCCAGGTTGTCTGTCCCTCTGGAGACAGGAAGGAAATGCATAACGAGCGTAGGGGAATGACATGAAGCAAATGGCCTGACCAGCTGGATTTTGAAGTGTGGATTACAGCCCTACCTAAGGTCACCCTGTGAGGTGGTATTGGCTGGAGCATTGCATTATGCAAGACAGCATAAACCTTATGAGTTAAAGGGAGAGTTCACTTATTCATCGAAAGTTATATTAAACCCCACTTCTTGATTTACAGCTAATGTCACCTGATGTTAAATGCTTAATATAAATAGAGAAAATGTCAAACTTGCTTTCATCTAAATTATTAAACAGCTTGTAATCCAAACTGAAGCTCCAAACGGGTTTTAGAGCAGGTAGAAAGTGGCTGCTTTTTCAAATATATTTCATTTGATTTGGAGCGCCCCTCTTTATCAGCTTACACCCAGGCACTGACTGATCTCTCTGCAGGTTGTTGAAAAGCCTTCAGATGTTCCAGAGGAAACAGATACTGATGAAACGGAGAAAACTCTCATTGAAAGGATCCAGTCTATCAAACAAGAAAAGTGAGATTAGACTTTTACACTTGACTTAAATGTCTTGTCCCCAGTTTATTTAATTGTACGTGAACTTAAATAACAATATCTCGTGTTGTTACTTCCAGGGTGGATTTGGCCTGCAGGTTACCTGACATGGAGCATGAACACTCTGACGACAACCTGGACTCATCATCGTCAATGAGCACAGAGAGTTTGGACGACCGCATGAGGAGCCTAGACTTGGAAGGTCAGTAGGGAGGTAAGGTATTTCACCTTCCTCTAGATTTAGGAAAACAACTAACTAATAAGCCTAATGTCTTTATCTTGTTTTTTTTTTTATGCCCCAGCACTGTAGTACACAGTCCCCATATTGGATATTATATAATCATGATAGTAGTTTCTGCCTCTGCATGCAGATTGAAGATCTAGATCAATATATGACACATTTTTGCCCTCAAACAAAGGTGGATACGTTTAGAAAATCCAAAAGCACTTTGTTTCAAGCAATGCTGGGGCCCTGAGAAAGTTGCCACAAGAAAATATACGTTTAGCCTCTCCATATTTTCTTAAATGTACTACTTTTGACATAACTGGCACCAAAATTGTTTCGTTTATGTTAACTGTTTTCATAATTAGGCTATGCAGTCAAATCAGAACAAGAATTTTGTGTTGAAAGGATGCATATTCTGTACGAAGCTAATAGCTACATTAAAATGACACATATACCACCATTTAGCATATGGTTATCATAGTCAACCATTAAACCCTGGCATGTTCATAGCTCACTATCAAAACAATACGACTAGTATTTGTATATATCCACTAAATTGGTTTCTGCTATTCTTCTGTTGCATGTATACCATGTGTTTTTCCATATTATTTATATTTTATTTGTCTTTTTTTATTGATAATGTTAAAGCGGAGGGTAGGTAGAAATCTAAAAAAGAAAAAAAAAATACATTTTAAAAAAGCTCTGAGTTTAGAATACAGCTGTCCTCCAACACCACCCCTGTTACAGGCATGTACCTAGTTGTGTGTAACACAAACGACACAGCCACAGCCTGTGGCAACAGACTAGTGGATAGCTAATCTATTCGAACATTCAACACAACATACTCATCGCCTCATTCCTGCAGGTAAATCTACCCACACCATCACACTATCTATCGACCTCTACACTGCATGTGAATAACAATAAGTGCTCTCTCTCTCTGATTCACTAATAGTTGCATGCATCCATCTGACAGATTGTGGACCTGTATCTGCATTTCTTAAACTGCCAATAAGAATTGTCTCTCTCTGAAAAGATTGCCAAGTCACTTGTCACAAGCTTGATTTTTCTAAAGCCTGAGGAGCCAGGAGGGGTGCAGATGTCTGGTTTGCTCATAGATCATGTAAATTTCAATATGCAGGAGGATGATGATGAAATTTATGCTCATTGTCGCTAAAAAACTACCTCCTATCCTGCTTTTAACCTGCTTTGTATCCTGCAAAGCAGGTATGCTTTCACCCCAAAAAGCGCTTCTTCTTACAGGTGTACCAGTGATATGACAAATAATTTGACTTTATTTGACCAGATGTGATGTTGTTATTGCAGCAAAGGCAACTATGCAACCTAAAACACAGAAACCTGACTGCCCATATAAACCCCCTGACCTGGGACAGAGAATCAAAAGTCTTATGGCTCAGGCAGATGATGGAGAGACGTGGTTCACATCAGGACAAAAGACAGATGTTACTCAACTTACGGGCTTCCTGCCAAGCGAAGATGACCCCTCCCCAACTGACAAGGTCACCAGGAAGACTTTCAGCGGGAGCTTTGATGACCTGGACATCCCTTACATAGATGAGGATGAAGATCTATCTTGAGAATAACACCACAACTTGTAATAATTTGAACATTCCCAAGTATCTGTTGGAAAAGATGATTGAGCACTTTGTTTTACAGACTTTCCACTCATCAGTGCTGCTATGGAAACAAAGTGCTTTGAGAATTTATATGTATTTAACAAGGAAACCATATAGACAGTTTCTTAAGTTTTGTTTTTTTTTTTTAAAGATCTGAAGAAAACCCATCCACAATGGATACACACTGTCACTATGTGCGATTGTATGTGATTTTAAACATATTTCATAATTGTACAGTACACATTTTAGATAAGGCAAGTATTTTGGACCAATTCTGTAACGTTTTTGTCTTACAAAATGAAAGTAAGGCAACATATTGAGGAGCAACTAAGTATACAACTATCTCGTTCACTAAAGCATGACTGTCTGAGCTTCACCACTATAGTACTAATGGGAGTTGAAGTGGTTTGTGGAAAAAAATATCTTAATGGAACCAAAATAAATAAATTTTAAAAAAGATTGTACATATAGTAATTCTGCACTGTATAGTGTTACATTGCTTTTTGGGCTTTCACTGGGTAAATTTTGGTACATGTAAAACTTTTTTGTTGTTCCACTTGTCTTCATACTGACTGCTGTGACAGAGCTCTGTCTTAATGTACCTGGAAATGAAATGTTACCAATGCTGCCTGTTAGACTGACTGAAAAGATTTCCCCCACTTTTTTTTTTTTTTTTTTTTTTTTTGCAAGACTGTGCAGTTTCATCAAGTAAACATATTGTCCACGCATTTGGTTTTGCGATTTTTAAACGTGCATGCCTGTGCATTTTGTAGGGATTAATAATCATGTATACTCGGGTGGGCATATTCTGATTTTGACTTTTTCTCACCAACTGAAATAAACTGACCATTCTCAGCTGTCTCCTGCTGTAATACTCCTACTGATAATGACACTAAGTCTACCAATAAATAAGGAGAAAGTGAATTTAATATCAAAGATTGATTAATTTAACATAGTATTTCATAAATATTATACTTGTGGACAATGGTTTCTCTCTTTCTTGTCATTTCCATATTTTAGATTAACACATTCTTGAGTAACTTCACTACAAAATAATTGCACCCTGTAAGATTATCAAGAAATTGAATCAACAGTTTCTGTTAACACTCAACATTATAACCTAAATGAATGCAGGAAATTTTGTGGGATTGTTATCTTCAACTACATTTGTTTTAGATAGGTGGAGGACACATTTTTGTGAAATGCACCAGTGTACACGGTGCACAATTATTTTTATTATTTTGTTTTACTTTCAAAACTTAAAAGTATTTCCACTTTGAGACATTGCTACTTTTTTCCATTTAATCACAACTTCAAAGTAGAATAATTTACCAGAGATAGCAACGATATTTATAATTATTTTTGTGATATGACTCTCCAGACAAGTTCAATCATACTTTTTATTTTTATACTATTTAACTATTTGAATTGTGTTCATCGGAGTATCGGAACATCTTGTTCACTGTCCTCCTTATAAGGTACTTCCTCTTTATTACGCGTGACGTGACGTTCTTGTTTCGCCATTTGAGGATTAATAACATCATATATTTTTCCTAACCAATCAGACGCTGATTTTCTGGTTTGCGCGTCCACCAAAGGGCCAATCAGCGAGCGATGTAGGCGGGTCTACATCAAATTGAGGAAGTGGGTTTGAAGTGAGGTGGGGATGAGAAATCATCATTTAGTTAGCTCGCTGCTAGCTACTCTCTGGAGCTAACTGCAGAGGTGTTATCAGCCCACCAGCCGAGATCAGCACATTGTTTTACTTTTAACAGGCGGAACGATGACCCTCTGACACCAAGAATGGACATAAGTTAACAATGACGGGGGAGAAAAAGAAGAAAAAGCGGCTGAACCGCAGCATTCTTCTTGCAAAGAAAATTATAATAAAAGATGGAGGAAGTGTGAGTTAAATATTTATTTATCTTCGTTAACTTAGCTTGACACTGAGCTGCACTGACCGCCGAAGTTGGTCTGTAGCCTTGTTAATTTAATGATAAGCAGCGTTACGATGTGGCTTTTGGTGCCTGGTCCCCGGCAGGTAGTGTAACTGTAAGCTAGGACCGCCTAGCTAAAGTGCCTAACGCGGCTAGCTGTGAATTAGCATCGGCTAATGTTGGGCCGGCTGGCCGTTTACACGTCAGCTTGGCTAGCTGCTAAGTGTATTTTTCTTTGCGTGACCGTCGCTCTATACAAACAAACCCAAACTGAATAATAGTTTATTTAACTCCAAACTGTAGTTAATATTGACGGTACCTCGCATTTGATGTAATTTCGTTGGAAAATACGTGTTACAGTGAAGCTCTCAGGTACTATCTGAGGCTAGGTTAGCGTTAGCTTACCAGCATATGTCTAACGGTAATAGTTTTTTTGTTTGTTTGTTTGTTTTTGCTTGTCTTTCTTTCTTCCTTCCATAACCAAACAATGTTCAGGACAAGTTTTGTACTCTTAATTTTTATTGGAGACCAAGTGAAGGGACTAACAGTCCATCGTTTAGCGTAGATGTTGTACTTTATTTGGGGAAATTGCAGTGTGGCAGAAAACACTTCTCATAACTCAAACACAATGAGGTAGCAAACAAACCAAACAATGAGGGCGCAATTTAGATACAATGATTAAGTGATCATTGTATCTGCAGAATTGGCCGTGTGTATGTATGTATGTGAGATATTTCGTGATTTTATTTATATATATAATGACCAAATAGCTCATATTTACTGTGGTAATGTCCACTGCCAAATGGTAGTGATGTAATTTAATACATTGTACGTTAATGGAAGTCAGGTGGATGTAAGTAAAGGTGAGAAAGATGTACAAAGAACATATAAGTTCTAACTTCAAAACTTAACACATAAGAAATGGATCAAGGTGAAACTTTCCATTTCATGAATGAATTAACCCAAACAAATAGGCAAGTCAAAACATTGTCTGCCACTGCTCAAGCCAGCATTACCTGCCTACGTAAATGCAAGCAGCTGCATCTGCTTGTGTTCAGAATATGATTATCCTGATCTTTGTTCTAACATTAGCCATGAAATGTTATTTTATTGCTATATTCTTCCATATTTTTTCTGATTATTTGGCACCTCTAACACAACAATGCCAAGAAAAAAAAAGAGGTCCTTAACTGGAAGCTTCAAACGTCCTTGTACAGTATTTTGAAATTACAAATGCACATCATATCAGGGACTGTAGTTATTTTGATCACTGAGGTAGTGGAAGTAATGATTGTCCCAAATTAGGCTTTTGGCAAATAGTGGATATGGTAGGATTGTTTTAAATATAGTGAGGCAGCAGTGTTGCTTATGTAATCAGTTGGGCAGCTATGCCAAACATGCTAGATATCCATATGAAGGCACACAGAGTTGTAATCATAATGAGAAGAACAATAAACTGTTGTTTTCCATATAGTAATGGTCATGTCACTCTGATGACAGTGTTGTATCTACACCTGGCTCTACTCCAGTGAGGTCATCAGTTCAAATTATTGTTTTTGCTTTACTATATAACTGCAGCTAGGTTTGACCACACAGCTGTTAAGATTTCATATTCAACTTCCAGCCATTAGATCTATTAGGTGTAGATGCTCACTAGTCAAGAGTAAAATCTGAACTACTATTTTCAAAAAAAGGAAGTTGTAACATTTTTACAATGAGACAGCTGAAGATAGTGGCTTTTTGTTTCCCACAATGCAAGTAGTGTGACTTTCGACTTATCATGGAACAAAAGCGTCAGAATTCATCTGATTTGTGTCCTAAGCATAAATACCCAATTCTGCAGACATGTTCCCTGTGATGCTTTCACTATCTCCACATAGGTGAAATGACAAACCACATACAAGGATAAACAAATAGCTAGTATTGTGGTGGCGTTTGCCCTGGCCCGTTTTACTGTCTCCACAATTCACAACTAGCTGTATTTCCTGGTAATGGCCCTGCTCAGGAGCCATGCTGAGTTCATCACACTTTTTCTTCACCATACAGACTAGTATAGATTTTTCAATGCTACAGGGAGGTGACTTCCTCTCTGGGGGGTTGGCTACAGGAGGGATAAAAATGTGGTTAATTGTGTTTTACTCATTACAGATATCCATATTTCCATGGACTAAGCATGGATGAATGTCTTGATGTCTTTTCTTGTGTTAAATACTGGTTAGTTATTATGCTCAAAGCAAAAAAAAAAAAAAAAAATGAATAAGATTAAGGCGATACACCAGATGTCATGTAAACAGCTTAATCAAGTTGTCTGCCTCACATTTATATTGTAATTAGAGTTAGTATGACCGGATTAATCGAGCCGGGGTGCTTGCATTGCTTTCAAATTACTCTTCTCCGGTATGCTGGTCAATTGCCTAGTTTCAATTTACCTTTAGCACAGTGCTCATGTTGTGTGTTGAGGATAGAACCCAGAGAATGGCTTGTGGCTGTCTAAAAAAATAAATAATAGCTTGGATTTGACAGCAGGGACAAAGCTTTCTTGGTAGAAAGGATGACAACAGTTTGAGACAAGATTCTCTGTAAGAGCATCAGTGTAGAGAAAAAAATACATCAAGCTGCTCTAGCCTTGTTTCAGACCACTGAAATAAAGCTCAAACCTCCAATGTATTCACCAATTTGAAAAGGATAAATATATAATTTAATATGAAATAAACTATCTGTAATTATATGATAGACAGCCTCAGGTTTATGTGAATCATAAAATCTATATTTTAAGAAATCAATCTTAATCTAGTATAATGCAAGTATAACATGTGCTTGTATATGTACAGCCTGTTGTAGCTGTAGTTAGTTTCAGTTGCTGTTTGCAGGAAATTCTAATATAAATGGCAGCAATAGAGAGGGATGTTTGGTTTTGTGGTAGACTCAAAGATTTCTGTGTTGCAGTGGTTTCTCGGAATTTCCCTCAGTCTTGAGTAAAACGCAAGTTTCACATCATTTTTTAATTATTTATTTATTTTACAAACTTACCCAATTGTGGGTTGACTTACAGGATCAGGTAGTCACAGTATCATTAGAGAAAGAGCCCCTTCAAATGGACTCCAGTTTAAGGTTTGATCTGATGATGTGTTACCACTAACAGGCACTTTGGTGCCTGCTGAGATGTTGACTAACAACCTTTCCATCTGTGTGCCTGTCTCTGTCTCCACCCAGCCTCAGGGAATTGGTGAGCCCAGTGTTTACCATGCTGTGGTGGTCATCTTCCTGGAGTTTTTTGCATGGGGTCTCCTCACCACCCCAATGCTCACGGTAGGACCAGCTACTCACACACAGCAATTTGACACACAATTATGTAAACTGACATAACAGTTGTTGTTTATTAATTCGCCTACACCTTCCATTCTTGCCAAAGAGTGGCATTTTCCATTGACTGAAATCACACAAGGCCCTTTATCTGAATAATTGAATCCCTAATCAAATGATAAGGCCCTGGGTGATGCTGTTTTTTTTTTTTTTTTTTTTTTGTGGAGGGGGGGGGGGGTTGGTGGTTGTGTGTGTTGGCAGATGTTTTGGGCAGGCGCTAATGGGCTGAGAAATATGAAAAGGGCATCAAACCGTTGTATTGTCAGAGCACCAGTTCTTTGTTGAAAAGGCTTATCAGGGGGTCACTGGTGTTTATTTTCAGGCCAAAGCACAGATGCCAGCCAAGTCACGCCACGCCACACATTCCCCTTTGTGCACTGCAAAGTATTGCGGTCCAAGTAATAGCTACAGGCAATTCAAACAGTATTATTTGGAGACTTTCAATTTTAAAGTGTGACATGATTTTCCACCAGAAAGTCATCAGTCAATATTTTAAGAAGTCTCATCATTGTTCCCTTAAGACAACAATGGGAAGCACAAAGTTACTCCTATCATTTCTCCAACAGGAATTATATTCTAACTTTCTGACATCAGCTTTAATTTTTTTTTTATCTCAAACTCTGCATTTATTAAATTCCTCTTCATTCTATTTTATCTGTGTTCAATTTTCCTCTGATGTAAATTACCGCGTGTAGAGACTGGTATCACAAACAAATGATAAGCAAACATCTGCAAGCCACATGACTTGAACCAGACAGGCTTATGCAATGCATACTTTCCAGCGGCCTGTCGTTTTAAGGTGTGTGTGTGTGTGTGTGTGTGTGTGTTAGTGTGCGTTAAGCATTAATTATGGGAGGTTTGTTGCCCTCAAGATCCCTGGGTGGAGGCAGGATTTGCATTTTGGACTAATCAGAAGGCGCCTGGAAATGAGAGGGACTGTTTCTCTGCTCCCGATGAGCACACTGCTTCATTAGTATCCAGCAGCAACAGTCTTTACTGAGCATTCACAGTATGTGTGTGTTGGGTAACTGACTCCCAGAGGAACAGAGGGGTTTCTTAGCCATGCAATGAGCTTTTCCTCTGTACCCCTCAACAATAACCAGCTCCTGTTGTTCAATCTTGGTCGAGCTCCACATCCCCTCCATTAAACTATGGCTTCACGTCCCTCCCCAGTGTCAATGACATTTGCACACAATATTTGCTGCACTGTGGTGCTTTGAACTTTGAACCAATCATCCCATTGGTTTTTAACCATGAAAACATCCTCCTCCTTCTCTGCATTCCCATGAAGATAAAGCCATGAAGAGATGCAGTGTCTGGCTGTGCATAATCCTGAAATACTTTATATTTACTGTGGGAAATCAACAGCAAGCCAAACATTGTCACTAGCATCAGTAAAACTGTTCTGAATTTATATTAAAACTCCCTTACCCTTTGTTTCACCTCTTTCCACGTAAAAAAAAAAAAATCTGAATATTGTGTGTCCAGTTTTCATCTGAAAATCAGTAAACAGATGTCACTCGAAGTGACAGATAAGCGAAATGCGGTGTGGAGATCTGATATAAACCAGGTACTGTAGCTGGGACCTAACGCCCTAAAGCTCCGTGGCTACATGCTGCTTCACAGTTGTATTTACAAAAAGAATAAATGTTCACCCTCAACAAAACAGAGTGAAATAAATAGTGACTAAAGGTACTCTCTCATCCAGTCTGACAATAACCACGAATGACGCTTGTAACCACAACAACCCTTGGTACAGACCAAAACTTGCCACTTCATCAGCTTTGCAAAGTACTTGAGCTCACTTGACTTGTCAGGTGTTAACAAAACAGCACCAACTTTACAGCCTTTGCCTCCTAACATACATACACATTCATGCTGTGAACTCTTTTCCCCAGAAACTTAAAGCTGGTTTGGATTCAGCTTCTGCTCGTGTTATCTTCAATGATTGTAGCATGTTCAATGGTTCTCCACGTGATGGTCAAAAAACAAGTTTGACACATACCATTTTAATACTTATGAATTATAGTGAACATTTGCTGCTGTCACGTTTTCCAGAAAGATCTGAAACATTTTTTTTTTTTTAACATAAAAATATAAAATGAGAACAGTTACAGTTTTAACCATTCTTCCTTCATGTTTTCATGTTGATAAAACCAGTATAAGATTAAGAGAGGTCTGATCTTTAATGGACCTCAGTGATAACATTTATCACCAATTCCTTCTGGATTATTGTGCAGTCTCCGAAGACTAATACATTGTAGACCAGAGTTTCATTATTTCACTGAAACATGATACAAACTGTGTGGATTAGTGGCTTCATCTGGTGTTATCTGTGTTTGCTCTTCAGGTATTACACCAAACATTCCCCCAACACACATTCCTGATGAATGGACTTATTCATGGTGTCAAGGTAAGAAAGATCAGCATTAAAAAAACAGTAAAATTAAGCTTTATCTTATGATAATCAAACAGTAACATGCATATCAACATATCACAGTCACTCTTAAATTCTCCCCAGCAGGGTACTTGCAAACAATACTTCTGTGCTGTTTAAAATGACATAAGCTGCTCTGTGTGGCAATACAGTTGCTGTGCACTGTTTGTTTAAAATTATTCACAAAAATGTTTTTGGATCAAAATCTTTTTTCTTATTTTTTTTTTTTTTATTTAGTGCAGTTTTTGTGGATTCTAATATGTAACATTTGAGCCACATAGCAGGGAGCACCAGCAGTTTGAAGGACCACATCTGCCATCAGTTAACATCTGTCTTCACTGCTGCATGTTTGTCTGTCTTTTATTTGCCCGTGGAAGATTTTCTGAATGTGTGTTTTTTGTTCAGCTATCCCTTGTTCCAACACCTACAAGTTTTCCCGTAACAATGGCAGGTTCCCCAGCTGGTCATAGAATAGTTTACACCATATCAGGGTCAAGTACAAATGTACTTTGTGAGGACAGTGTGACTAAAGATAGGATAAACTTTAATTAATTTATTTATTTTCTGTGTGCGTATTTTTGAGATCACAGCTGTCGTTATGTCACCATACACAACTTCTTGGTATTATCATGGAATAATTCCCCTGAAAACACCAGGAAATGTCCTCAAGTTAAACTGTCTTAATAAATATTGAGATTAGTGGCCAGAATCCAATACTCTCAGAAATAGATATTAGTTACCCAACCCTAACCTTTGTGTTACTGTGGCTTTAGGTGACAAACTCAGCCTACAGCTAAAACATTTCTCTGGAGATGTGTGACTGAGTTCAAATTCTCTACAACTGTTGGCTATTGCGGTTTTATTCGGAGTAGTCAATCAATTCAAGACGTAACATAAAATTCCCATGATTTTACCTTTTCAGACTCTGGGATCACAATCAAACTTTATACAGTTATTTGTTATTTGTCACCTCATTGTTTCATTAGCACATGGATTATTGCATGTCTTTGGTCAACTAATTACACTCTAATGGCAGAAATCACTAGTGTATATCCCTGTTGCTCTTTTAGTGGTGATTTCAGTCTAGCTTTCCATTTGTAGCTCTCAGTTAGTCCACCATTAGTCTCTGAAACATTTTTCTTGATGTTATTAATGTCCTCATCCCTCTCTATGTCCTTTCTAGGGTCTATTATCATTTCTTAGTGCTCCTCTTATTGGAGCATTGTCAGACGTATGGGGACGTAAGTCTTTCCTGCTGCTAACGGTCTTCTTCACTTGTGCGCCCATTCCACTGATGAAGATCAGCCCATGGTGGGTGCAAACATAAAGTCAAGCTTCTCACTGTTGTAATAGTTGTTGTTTCTTTTTGTATGTGTGTGTGTGTGTGTGTGTTTTTTGTTTTGTTTTGTTTTTTGCATAAATGCCTAAATACAAATGCATAATAGTTTTTGTAAATTTGCAAGGGCTTTTTTGCTTCTTTTATTTCCAATGCCTACATACCAAAATGATTTTAGGAATTTTAAGCCAACGTGAAACAAATGGCAAAGAGTATTTGTTGCTTGTATTAACAGAAGTTTCAATTTAAAGAAGGTCAGCTGTAATTGTTTTAGTTTGTCTGTGCTGACCAGCTGAGCTTCCTCTTCTTTCAGGTGGTACTTTGCGGTTATCTCCATGTCTGGCGTCTTTGCTGTCACCTTTTCTGTGATATTTGCCTATGTGGCTGACATCACGCAGGAGCATGAGAGGAGCACAGCGTACGGTTTGGTAAGGAGGTGGTTTACCAAAACTGATTATCTCAGCCCTGTTGAAAAAGGGTGTGAATGTTTCAGTGGTCATCTTTTCTTTATGCTCCTTCCAGGTATCAGCTACCTTTGCAGCCAGTCTGGTTACCAGTCCAGCCATTGGAGCCTACCTGTCTGTGGCCTATGGTGACACCTTGGTGGTGATCCTGGCCACAGCCATCGCCTTGCTCGACATCTGCTTCATCCTTGTGGCTGTGCCAGAGTCGCTGCCAGAGAAGATGAGGCCGGCATCGTGGGGTGCACCAATCTCCTGGGAACAAGCAGACCCCTTTGCCGTGAGTAGAAACATCATCATGACTCAGTAGTGGGCACAGATTTGGTTACAGAATACACTACTTGGTTCTTAATAATGCAAAGAAACTAGTCACTGTGTGCAGTTAGATTAAATTTAAACAGTGTGGAAAATCCACAGTTTCGTATGCATCTTAAAAATCTGTGAATCTGTGTTTAAGTTCAGAGTTCAGTTTACAGCCTAACTTTTCTTCCTTAATCTTAACCTTTTGGGAACATTTTTAAGTTAACATATCAGAAGTGGCAACAATGTTGTTCATGATTTGAAGTTGTATTGTTTTTGTTGTTTTTGTTGTCCTGCCCAGTCTCTGCGTAAAGTGGGCCAGGACTCCACAGTGCTGCTCATCTGTATCACAGTGTTTCTCTCCTACCTCCCCGAGGCCGGCCAGTACTCCAGCTTCTTCCTTTATCTCAGACAGGTAATGCATCTTTTTTTTTTTTTTTTGCAATTAAGATGGGTGTGGGCTGAACCACAAGTACTCCTGTAATGTAACAACTACTGCCTGGTCATAAGTGGGAATGTCAACGTGATGGGCAACATAACTGGCATAATTTCACACCTACGTGCTCTGAATTAGGGTATTCATTTTTAAGTGACATGGAGGGAGTGTGTAAATTACGATTAATACGTGGCTGTTGTATCTGATATTATACTTTTACAATTTGTGTTGCAAAGAAGAGACAGACTGCTACTGGAAAGCTCAGAGAATGATTTCAGTGCAGCTTGGGTAAATTTGCCAAGTAAACACTTTCACCTACGTTGCTTTAAGGTTGGATCAGCAGGTTTGCTGAGCAGTCTGTTTCAGTGCATGAATAAGTAGAGCAAATTCATTAGGTGTCTCAGCAGACTGCCAGTGCATTTGGAACACAAGCAGCCAAAAATGGAAAACTGCAGAGTCCTGTTATTTATAGACTGATGGCATCTGGAAGCACCCGGCAGCTCAGAGGTGGACCGACAAGGTGTGATCTCCCCCTTCCGCTAAACAGAGGATTGTACTGGCAGCAACAAGTCCTGGAGATACTCGTTGTAGAGAGAACTGACACAGAGGGAGTTTTGAGTAACTAGGCATGTGTTTATATACCTTGACGTTTTTTTTGTTTTTTTTTTTCCTCTGCCTTTACACCAATGCAAGGTAAAGGCACAAAACTTGACAAGAACATAGCCTGGATCAAAATAACGGGAAGTTCAAAGATGGGTGGGGTCTGACCCCTGAATACTGAGTAGTCATGGGCCAAAATACCTACATGTTCCCAGGTGTGATGGCTGGTGTGTTCCCATTGTAAGATGGTCTCTATTTAACCTTGTATAAACATGTCAGATAAACCGGTCTGACACACACGCCTTACACCTCTCTTCTACCATCCAGAAAAAAACCTGCATAGGGGTTAACGTTACATACCACACCCTTACAGCCTCTTTATGGTAAAACTGTTATGTGTTTCATTGTATTATATTGTATAATTAGATACAGCTCCCACCAGCTGCTCTGTCCTTATTGCTGCCTGTAAACAATTGTGAAAGTATTTGACCTGAATGCACCAGAGAAAATGGGGAGGAAAATGGGAGTAGGACTCCTTATATGTCTGTCCAAGTTGCTCTGTTAAACACCATGTGTTTATAAAAGACCACCAACAGAACCACCTCTTCCATTTTCTTTCTTATTTCTTATGTCTAAAAACATTAAATGCTTTTGGTTTGTGTGCTTGTCTTTCGGTAGGCAGTCATGTCCTAACCTGGTTCATCTTAACTGTCTCGCCCTCAGGTCATTGGCTTCTCATCAGAGACAGTGGCTGCCTTTATCGCTGTAGTGGGAATCCTGTCAATACTAGCTCAGGTACCTGAAAAAAATATTCTATTGAGTTTGTAATACTGAGCAATCCCCTCACGTTTGTTTGTTTGTTTGGTTTTTTGTTTGCATTTTAATGAGCATTTCCTTGATTAATCAAATGTTCAGAAAATAGTGAGAAATCCCTTTCACAATTTCCTGCAGAACAAGTTAACAACTTGGCTTGATATCACCCTTTGATAATCTGTACCATACCACCCCTTTACCCTCAGTTTAACAAAGCGGACAGATAATTATTTCTGAAAATTATTGGCTGCATTACTTAAAGCCTCTTTTAGGGGTGTCTTCTATAACTTGTGTGCTGTGTTGCTTTAGACGGTGGTGTTGGGGATCCTGATGCGTTCAATAGGGAATAAGAACACAATCCTGCTTGGCCTCGGCTTCCAAATCCTCCAGCTGGCGTGGTACGGCTTTGGCTCTCAACCATGGTCAGTAACGTGTAAACACGTATGCACACATTTTGCCTCTATAATTTTTGTTCTGATTCAAAATTGCTCTTGTCACAGTCTTCATTATTCATGGTGAAAATTTATAAAGAGTTGTGGATTCTTAAGAAGTTTTAATTCTTGAAATGTGGTTATGTATATATCAATGGAACTCAATCTTCCTCACAAAAGGCAGCAGAGACTAACTGAATTTTTTTTTTTTTTAAACTCAAATAATTTTCCAAGAAGCTGAGAGAGAGAATATGCTGCTTGTCCATGCAGAGTTACTGGAACGAATCGTGGCTGACTTTGGGCAAGGGCGGGGGACACTTAAGGCAATCACAGGGACAACATACAGAAACAAACTATTCACAACCACCACCCACACTTGCTATTTAGGCAAGTTAGAGTCACAAATTAGCCTAAACATGCTTGTTTGATTATGGGAGGAAGTTAGAACCCGCAGAAGACACTGATACTATCGCAGAGCGATGCAAACTCTGCTTTACTTAGAAGCTTTTTGCTGTGAAGCAACAGTCCTAACATAACCAACCACCTTACTGCCCTTAAATTTTACAGTGGAAATGTAATTCAAACCAATGCAATCTACACAGCACTTATTACACCCCTATGTGGTTGAGGCACCATCATCCGGTAAATGGGCGTTTTTGAATTATTTCTGTGCTCCTTTACACTACAATTCCTTGTTCTTGTCCACTATTGTTGTAATCCTATGACAATCCACTAGAGGGGAGCAAATCATTGACAGAGTAATGGAACAGGTGCTATAATCTGATTTCCGTGGCTTTTTAAAGGTATCAAGACTTTGTTTTACTCATGAAAGCCAATGTTATTAGTTTTGAATAGTAGCTACATATGCACACTGTTGTGTGATGATCATTTTCAAACTATAGTTTTTAAATATGACCAGGCAGACAAGCAAAAAAAAAAAGGTGTGTCTACCAAACAGCCACCAACCACTGACACAAATCAGTTTCATTTCTCCTAAAGAGAGATCATCACAGCCTCATTCCTTTTCTTGTTTTCCCCCAGAGGGCAAAGATAGCACAGCAGTGATATCTGTTGGTTCTGACAAAAAACAGTCGACAAAACATCTTCTTAATGGTTCTTTCCTAGAGATTACGTTTAACAAAATTCAAGTTGGCCATACCAAATATTGAACTGAGCGTTCTTTCTATTTTCCCAAAAATGCCAAGCATTTTCCTTTTCCAAAGAAACTTAATCTAATATTAACTTTAACATTTGTTGTTTTTGTACCATAGAGGCAAGGTAAATGTTTTTTCTTTATTCACCCGTTTATTTGTTTGTTTTGTTTTTTTTACTCTTAAGACTTTAGACCTCAAATCACCTTCAAGGACATGTGGAAATGAAATCTCTTAAAGAATTTTGTTCGTGTCTCTAACAAATGTTTGTTGTTGGTTGTAGGATGATGTGGGCAGCTGGAGCTGTTGCAGCTATGTCCAGCATCACTTTTCCTGCCATCAGCGCAATTGTGTCGCGAAATGCAGATCCAGACCAACAAGGTGAGCGCCAACAGTTTGTTGTCATATGTCTGTCAGGCCGAGTGTCACCGTCAATATGGTCATATAACTCAAGTCTTCCTTGAGTTCAGGTCCTGTTGTGTGTTGACTTGACAAATATCATTAATTCCTGAGTGAAATTAAAGATGTGGCAGCTTCCTGAAGTTGTATGTGGTTGTGTTCCTCTGTAGGTGTTGTCCAGGGGATGATTACGGGAATTCGGGGCCTCTGTAACGGTTTGGGCCCTGCTCTTTACGGTTTCGTCTTCTACTTGTTTCATGTGGAGCTGACCGACACAGATGGTTCTGAGAAAGGTGCCAAATCCAACATGGCCAACCCCACTGATGAGGTGAACATAAATAAAAAAAATGTCTTTAAAGTCTTATGTACAATACAAAGAATATGTTGCAGCTCTGATTGAACTAAATATATCTTGTCTCCTCTCCAGAGTGCCATCATCCCAGGTCCTCCCTTCCTGTTTGGTGCATGCTCAGTGCTGCTGTCTCTGCTGGTTGCCCTGTTTATCCCGGAGCACACGGGGCCAGGCATGAGACCTGGTGCCTACAAGAAGCACAGCAATGGGGCACAGAGTCACTCCCACAGCCCCCAGGGCAGTGGGGCAGAGGGAAAGGAGCCCCTGCTGGAGGACAGCAGTGTATAACCTCAGCTAAGGGAGGGCAGCACCCTCAGTCTACCCCAGTAAACCCCTGCACACATGGACAGACCCACACTTTTTACCACACGGACACACTCATACCTCGGGCACACATCAGACTGCAGTGATGAGGTCTGTGTCCGTGTGTTTGTGTTCACAGCACAAAAGTGGGCAGCTGCTCCTTAGCAGCCCTTTTCTTTTTTTAAAAGCAGGCTTTTTTCGAGGACTCTCTACAGACCATTTATGAAGAGAGTGCGAATAATTTTTTTGGGCTGCAGAGGAAAGGTGTGTGTGACTTGGTTGAGCTGGACTCTAATGCTTGGTTTCTATAAAGCAGTAAAAGTGGAGCATACAGCCGTTCGCCCCTCTACTGGTGCAAAGCTCCAGTGAAGCGATTTGCTTAAGAGTGTGAGTGAGGTGTCTCTCAAATGTTACTAAATCCCTGTGTGATTATTCATCTTCCTCTATAGCCAGTGAAGTGGCAACTTTGTCTGTTTGTTTAACACAAGAGTAACAAACAGTTAGTTGTGCACTTGTTTAATGGTCTTTCACACATTAACTGCTCTGTTAAAAAGCATCCAAGAAGGGAACACAGTTTTTCCTCTGTTTGCACAGCAGGGAAGTGCAGCAACTGCACCTGTGAGAGGAGCCTCTGCAGACCAGTGTTGGAGAGGCGCTGCTTCATCTCAAGTCAGGATGAGTCAACCAGTTCACATATGAAAAGCTTCGTAAGACCACACTTTGTTTAAATGTCACACACTCGTCGCAGAGAAACGTGTGAAACTGAGACCACTTCGTTAGCTGAAACTGTTTTACTGTTTACTTGCCATTCTCTCAATTCATAGTGCAGTTTTGGTTGTATATTTTTCTCTGGTCAAACTGAAGGCTAGTTGTACTTCAAGTTTTTATTCAAGAAACAAATGTTGCCTTGAAGTGACTCCAGATAATTATATATTAGACATATATATATTATGTCTAATTATGTATTAGACATTACGTTACCTGTATGAAGACCAAGGTCTGAGAAGGCTCTGTAATCTTACGCTTTCGCTCCCATAGGAGCCCTTACACACTTTCTATTCCTTCGTTTTCATGTCCTACCTGTCACTGTTCGCTGACATTTATTATCAACAGGGTTAAGGCTTACAGAAGCACGGTTTTATTTTAAAGGCCTCTGGACCACTAGGAGGTGGAACGTTGCTATCAGCATGTCAGTGTTAGCACTGACTGTTAACAAGGAGACTGAATTTAGTGGATTAAACAAAGTATCAATGATGCTTCTGCAGTGGAGGATGATGAGTATGACGTAGGCTGGCAGATAAAGATTTCAACAAAAACGCTTTCATGTGATCCCTGACATTTAAGATGCCAGACAAACAGCCATCTTGTCTCAAACAAGAACCAACAACAGACCATCGAAATTTTCTGTGTGAACCTCATGGAACTGGCTTGTAACTCTAACTCATTAACAAGCTGCAGATTCTCCATGGGGGGGGCTCCTTGGTCAGCATCAGATCACCTTATACTTCACAACCTGAAACACCTACAGGTCAGAAAAGTAGCAGCAGCATGAACTCAGTCTAGAAGCTCAACAAGGGAAGGCTGCTTTAACTTTGGATGATAAAGGCTGTAAAATCTTCTTTCACTTTCATCCATACTGTAGTTAATTCACCTACACAAACGTGGCTTGTCTAAATAAGGAAAACAAACTAAAGTTAAATAAGTTTTTGTCTTTCAGTGGGGAGTGGATGGTGATCATGGGCACGTCCGTACCTGCCGGTTAAAACTGCTGCTGTTACTTTTTCGGCCAACAGGTGTTCGGGGTTGAACATGAACTGCAGCTCTGTAACCAGATGTTCTTTTAGGTGCTTTGCATCAGTGGCTCTGTGTTCCCTTTGGTCACATACTGTGCTAACAGCTGGTGAATTATTCTTGTCACAGTCTTGAACAGTCGATTTATAAATGTCGCAAGTGCATTTAAATAACCAAATTACAACCTGGTATGAATTAGTAGCTAATGGTGGGTTTCTCACTGTTGAACATTTTTCTGAAGTGAAATGTGCGTCATATTTTGTGCCAAAATTTTTTTATTATAGGTTTTTTTTTTGTTTTTTTTTTTTGTAGTATTTGTTTGTCTTTTGGTTTGCGTTTTCATTGTGTTCATAGGTGTGCTTGAATGATTTTTTTTTTTTTTTTTTTTTTTTTTTTTTTTGTGTGTGTGTTTTTTTTTTTGTTTTCTCATGTCTTAATTACTTTGACTGAAGATTTAAGTTTTAAATTTCTTTTTTATACTTTTAAAACTTAATTTGGTTATTTCTGGCAGTGTGACTAGATGATGAGTTATTGAATGACCATCTTGTTTCAGTCTGTCTTCATTTAATAACAAGCATTTTGCCGTGGTTATGTCTGTTTAATAAGCTCAGAATTGCTGAATGTTCCATGCCAAGCTGTATGTTGACCACACTTTACCCTCAGCGTTTGAACTCACTTTTCATAGTTTGTTTTTTGTTTTTTTGTTTTAATTTCAGAAGGGTTGTTACTTAACAAGAGGCTGTAGTTGTTGATTTAATCTCTGGATATCACCTTTCTTTTTTTTGGACCAACACAATAAATTCAGATTTTGCATAAATTGGAAAGATTCTGCACCAGCCCCATGTGCACTCGTACAGCTTACACACAGTTGACTGTAATTGTACAAAAATCACCTGTACGTACAGTAAATGTAAATATTTATTGCTCAAGGAGATGGCCACCTCTTGGTCTGTTTGGTTGTTTGGTGCAATTATTCTATATTTCTCAAGACTGACCCACACGCCACTCCTGTTTTTAGTATGTGGTTTGTGGCCTGAACCCCCTCTCTGTGTGCCTAAATTTAGCCAAGAAACAAGTATGGCAACATAAGTAAATGGTGGTTATTATGTAAATATGGGAGACTAATGACAAACTATTTATTAAAGGTTTATTGTACAATGAAATGTTTGCGTTTGCCTCTGTGGGTTTTGGGGTGTGTACCCTATGTTTGCACAAAAATTGTCTGTGTGATCAGGGTGCATCTTGGTAGTCGTCCTAAAAAATAATCCTGCTTCGTCCTATTAGGACCTTTTGATAAAGCTTTTCAGTATTCTTCTCTAAACGAGACCTTTCTTTGTTGGTTGACTGTTTTAAGTCGTCCTGCTTTTCGGAGTTGTGTTGAGCGTTTTGTTCTGGGGTTTTTTTTTTGTTTTTTTTTTTTTTTCTCTCTTTCCTCCTCCTAATGCTTCCTTCACCTACACTGCTAAAAGTACACTCAGCTGTTATTAATGCACACATCTAAGCTCCTTTACCTTCTGTGCTCTCAGCCTTTCTCAGCCGTGTCAGTAGGTCCTGAAAAATGCTTTATGATTTGTGTGTGTATGGAGTCAGTGGTTACGCTGCTTTGGGGGTTGATCTGCACATTTTTATTTCATGTTACTGTTGGGCTTTTATTTTTTATTATTATTTTTTTTTTAATATATAAGTAAATTGTGTTACTTCCCAATCGTTACATTTTCACATGCTGCTATTCTCCCACCTGACGTCTCTGTTTGAGACATCAGTTCGGAGCCCACCAGTCTAATATGAAACGCTTCACTCCACCGTTGGAGGATAATCTTTGAGCAGTCAGCCTCACCAGGGATTTCTTCTCTCTACTGGAATATGATGAGGTGTGCACAAGTGTCCAAGTGGAGCAGCAGGTGTTTTGGAGTCTTAACCTGGGATAGAAGAGATAATAATAAGACTCTTAGACATAATCCGTGCTCATTGTTTCCTGATGAGGCCTCTGATAAGTCTGGTCATGATGGATTCGTTGGCAAAAATGGTTTCTTTAATTGAACTTCCATAATAACCAGCTGCTGAACACACTGTTGTGTGTGTGTGACGGCTGCAGCAGGACGCAACTACCTCGCTGCTGTTTAATATGATTCCTACTTTGCTTTACACATGAAGACTTGCAGACACATGTTGCACCCCATTTCTACCATTACAAAGCGCACACACGATGCTGAAAAAAAGAGAATGTGTTTTCTTTCAGGCCTCCAGTGATTGTAGCTACAGAAAACAACAAACGGCAGGTTCCAACTTTCCAGGAATTAGAGGAACACGGCCTTGTCAGGATTAACTGCTCTCTGGTAGCCAAAGCAGCGGGCATGTTTTGACAAGAGCAACATCACTGAGCACTTCAGAGAAGGTAGCTGCTTAGAGCCGAGTGCAGGAGCCCCTGTTTGGCTGTGGGTTATTTGTTCTTCTGTTGGGGGGATGAAAGGCGGGGGGGGGGGGGGGGGGTCCATGTGACTGTTTTGGGGGAGCTGCTGGAATGTATTGTGTTGCAGAGTCGCTGTAATTGTACGTTTACTGTCCAGGCTTCAGTGAGGTGCTTGAGAGTGGAAGAGAGCTCACATGCTTGAAAACTGGCCCCCTGCACTTGGCTGGACGCCAGCAGTGGTCCTCAGCCTCCGTCACTCTAAATGTGAGTGTCTATTAACCTCGGAGACGGCGTGCATCCATCAAGCCCTGCCTTGAAACTTAAAGTATTGTCTTTGCAAACGCTGGAAACGGCAGCAGGAAGAGCTCTTCCTTTAGAGCAGCACACCTCAGGCCCCGCAGACGCACCGGGAAGGGGAAGTGGGCCCAGCGGTGGATGTCCCACTCAGCCCTGACACACGGCAGCATCTCTTCCTGCCGTGGAGAAGCATAGCGGCGTTGGCGTCGAGGAAGAGCCCCGGGATGAATCATGTGTGAACCTCATTGTTCTTGCAGTCAAACAGGTCTGTGTGAACCTGGGACTGTCACTAATCTCTGCCACAGTCCCGGCTTTCCCATGTTCTATATGAGGACTGCCCATGTTTCCTTATGACTTCCTGGCACATGTGGTTGATGATTAACTCTGGGATGGTTACGGGCCTGCGGGCTGTTTCTCACACACACACACACACACACACACCAGGACTCAACACCTATGGATGCGAAACTACAGGACAAACACAAATATGATTCATTTTAAACTGTATAATAACTGCTCAGGTATCAGTCACCTCGTCATGATAGTGCAGATTAAAAAAAAAAAAAAAAAAGCCTGCGTGTGTTCATAACGAGTGAGTCAGCCTTATCAGTCTGAACCCTGACCCTGTTGATTTTGCTGTCACAATCAGACAGGGTGTTACCTACATACATATATGCTGGAATAAGGTTAAGGCCAGATGGACGTGTGTGTGGTTGTTGCTGATGCAGCAGGCGTTTAAGGACAGCGGCAGAAAAGTGTAGCTTCAGGCTTTTCCATAAGAGCACTTTATTCCCTCTGCATTTTCTCCAGATTTATGTCATTGCTAAGAGAGAGACGGTGGAAACTAACACACCTGTGCTGTGGCTGACGGTTAAAGCATCGTCTTTTTTCATTTTCAGGAGCGATTTGAAACAGCTTTTGACCCCTTCTCTGCCTCATCTGATGGTTTTGCTATTTTTACCCGTTAAGTCTAGCTGTTTGGATTTGTAGGGAATGAAGACGAAAATGCGCAAAACTATTCACTCCTTTGACGGCCTGCTCTTGCTGATTTACTTGACCCTTTCCGCCCTCCACCCTTCACCTGAACCACACAGACAGACGCCAAACACTGCGGTCATTCTCCGCACAGCATGAGACTGTGACTGAGACGCAGTGCCCTCAGTTTGACCCCGGCAGAGGTCAGTATTAGGCGGCAGTCAGGTCGCAGCTCAAAAAAAAAACAACCTCCATTTAGTCCCCAGCAACAGGCGATACTGTCTGCTTTCACATCATGTGTTTATGACTCATTTGTTTTTTTGTTCATCTGGACCTCAAAAACACATCAATAGTTCTGAGCCGTAATGACCCTAATTTAACCAAAATAACAAAGTAGGGTGCGCTGCTTCGGTCACGCAGCTTTAACTAAATATTGGAGACAAAATGTACCGAAAATGGGCTGATCCTGCATTTGTATAGTTAATGTACTATTTCATGGTTATTTTCAACATCTGCTACAAAAAAATGTTAGAAGTAAACAAGTAAACAGGCTTAATGTCACTTTTAATGGCCAACTGTTGGACAAACAACATATAAAAGACATCATAAACGCATTTTAATGGTTTTTGATGTTGGTGGTTATATTAAATTGTTCGGCATAGTAGCAGTTTATATTATGCTGCTTTTATTAGATACTTTTACGGGTATTAGAGTATCTAAATGAAGGCTATTGTTTGATCTACTACTGAAGAAAACCTGCGAATAAAGCTCTTATTGGAAAATAATGCAAAGCTAATGGACATCAAGTGGAAGATGGCTTCATGCAGTCTGGCTATAGGCCTTAATCTCATTATGGAGCCTGAATCCAACAAACTGCACACAATATGGGATTATCCTTAATATATAGAATACACAGCCATGCAGTTTATATAGCTGTGCATCCTGCTTAATGAAAGATATCCTTCCATTGCATGTTGGTGCAATCGACTGAGTAGCTGAATATTCTGCTGTTGGTGACCTTTCCCTCCATCTTGTCGCTCTATTAGTGGTACTGGCCGAAAAGCCTGTTGCTTTGCGTTGGCTGCCACCATTTTGAGCATATTGTTGCCTCCAATTAACTGCTGTGGTAAATAAATTTGATTACCAAGTGCAGATGAGCCTCCCGCTGTGTAATGTTCCTCTGAACTTCCCAATAAATCAATGGCTCCATCAGCAGCAGATAGCGGCTGGTGTACGTTCACACCACCTGTCTGTCAGAGACAGAGACGGAGTTAGCACAGAAATCTCATAAGAGCAGCTTTGTGGTTTTCCAGTAAAATCTATTTTAGTTCCATAAACAACAGGATGTGATTATCTTGCAGCAAACGCGCTGCTTTCATGCAGGATGTGAACAGGTAGTGAATTAGCAGTTGTGACAAAGATGGCATCAAAGCACACAAACATGCCAGGAAGAACAATCTCAGATATTTTCAGCTCTGCCCTGTGAAATATGAAATCGCGATGTTTTTTTTGTTATTCGTCTGTCAGTGTGAGAACACAACAGGATCAAAAGGGGAACCGAGTGCTTCTTTTAGACGGTGACATACAGGGATTTTCATTTAGCTTCCTGCAATTACAGGGAATCTTCTTCACCTTCAAATGTGAACAGTCTCACCAAATCTGAGCAGATACAGCCACTCCTTGTTCTCGAGCAAGATGAAAATTACAGGATTTTTCGACTATGTCCCTTTGGTGACTTTAGGTGCTTTCCTCAGTACCATGTGATCTTAAATTGCAAGCAAGGTAATAGGCAAATTTGTTTTAGTACATGTGACAAAATTCTACAAGTTGGACACTTGTCTGCAATTTCCACATCTTTTTCTGTCAACCAGGTGCACGTGTCGTAATTGTTGTTGGAGTATGTAAAGGAAAACTTTGTGTACTTGAGTCGGTTTTTATTTCATTTTATAATCCAAACGCTCAAAATACTGAGTTTACATAGACATTACATCATAGTTTGAGAATAATCAAAGCATAATGAATCAACACACCTCAGCACTGTTAAGGGCTCTGCACTTATTTTTAAAGGTCCCATCATGTCCTGTTTTATTTTTAGCACTTATTTTGTCACCCATTTCGCAGTTTTTCCCTGATTTTTTTTTTTTTATTAGTTGTCAGATATGTAGAATAGAATAAATAAACGTATTGTGCACGAAAATTGTTTTTGGTCTACGTTTCTATATTTGTATGCATGTTTTAGAATAATAGCAGATTCGTTTTTCTGCTCTTGGTTTTCATGTTGTTTGTCTTTTGTGTTCAGATTTTCTCTCAGTATCTGTATTGTGCTTTGTCCTTGAGAAATAAATAATATATAATTAAACTGTATGTTTTACTGATGTATTCCATTGTATTATATAATGAAAAGCACTGAAATTGCCTTGTACAATTGAATTTATTCCATCTGTTTACTGTTCATCTAACCAGAAAGGTCACGTTGTGAGACAACAACTTTTCTGTCTGGGATTCCTTGTTAAGATGAACAGATAGAAAAGATTAGACAGGTAAACAAATGAAATGACAGCACACATCAAAAGCTGCGGCATTGCAATATTAAAAACATATCAAGAAAGAGGAAAGGTGCCTTGTAGATCGTTCCAGATGATTTTGGTTCTGATTGAAATATGAAACTCATTTGTCATTGCTGACTTTAAATCGGCTTACGGTTTGATTTAGCTCTCACCTCTACAACAATAATTCTCTGTATAGGAATCGATCAGTCAGCCCTAACATTCCTCACTGGCACCAAGAAGAGAAGACATCTCCCCTGTCCTGGCCTCCCTGCACTGGTTACCACTGAGGTACAGGGATGATCTCAAAATGATAAATGAATTTGTTTTCAAAGCACCAACTTACATAATTGAGCTGTTCATCCCACAAATCAAACCTCTGACTCATCTTTTCTGCTCTCCACTTCACCCAACTATTTAAAAATCAGAGACAATTTTCAGTTCAACTAGGGAATATTTGCCACAAATAATGAATAACTCATCTATTTTCTTTTTCTTTCCTCTTTATCCATATAAACTCATTTATCACGATTTTATTTCTCTGTATTAGATTATGGTTTGCGCCACACCGCTTAAATCTATATGTTGTATTTTTTTTTTTTTTTTTTTACATTTATGCTGTGTGTGTTTTTAATTTTTTTGTGTTGCAATCATTATAATTAAATCTCTGCAGAAATAACTTTTTTATTTTATTTTTTTTTAAACCGGTCATTTTGTTGTGTAATCCAATAAACTCCAGTCCGTATTTCCCCTGAAGCCCATCTGGCTCGCTGGCAGGGTTTGTTTACTGGCGGAGAGGCTGGGAAGAAGGGATCTTACAGGAGACTGTACAATCTACCTCTGTCTGTGGACGAAGAAAAGAAACGAAACAAAAACAATCAACCAAACAAAAACAAAATTAGAAAAGTTTATCTCACTCACTTTTCTCTCATTCAGAAACACGCTGAGTCGTCGTAGCAGCCAGCACGCGCGGAGCGTAAAAACAACTTGGATCACTTTTTTTTTCTTGGCTTCTTTTTACATTTTTTGATTTATTTATTCATTTTTTTTTGTCCACACTTGAATAAAAAAAAAAAAGTAATAATAAAAAGGACAGTGTGGAGCTGCTGAGCCTCGACGGAGTCCGTCCGTCAGCTTCCCCACAGAGCCTCAGTGAAATCTCTGCGCCGGAGCAGGCAGGTCGACAGGGAAATTAAAAAATAATAATAATAATGAAGAAAAAATAGAAAAGTCAGCATTAATATTTGAGCTCGCTGGAGGACTTTTTTTTTAAGTGAAGACATGCTAACGTTACGCCACGCATGCCACAACCACCGAGTCAGCAGCAGCAAATCCTCTGAATTAAAGTTAACGGGCGCTTTTTGTTTTTAACATTTTTGCACAGATTTCCACGGATGCACTTTTCCCTCCTCTCTGGGTGTGTTTTTGTTTATTTTTATTTTTTATTTTTTTGCATCAGCCGCTGAGTGCCTGTCTGAGGTTTGGTGAAGTTGGACTGAATTGAGGAGGAGGGGAGTCGGAGGAGAAGCAGCGTAAACTTCGCCTGTGGCCTGAACCGAGCGGCGGAGCAGGCTAGGCTAGCAGTTAGCAGCTAGCGGCTAACTCCAGCGTTAGCAACAACATTAGCATCCGCTCGGTCGACAAGTCCGATTTATTTATTTTGCTGTTTTGATCAGACAGGGACAAACTCAACTGGGCCAACTTAATGCATTTAAAAATAAAAAGGGAGCAGTCGTGTCCAGGGCCGATGTTTTTGTGACGCTGCTTTTCCATGAGGTGGCTAACTTTAGCAGCACTAGCAGCGCTAGCTTGTGTGTTTGACTGAACACGTTGGACTCGATCCTCCGCCCATCTTCCGGGATGTCTTTTATTTATTTTTGTTTACTTGTTGGGCCACGCCGCAAAACAAAACCAATTTCCTGAAGCTGTTTCTCGCCTAGTTTGAACTGCGGTCCTCGCTGAGGATTATTGTGCATCTGACCCGGACCGGTGCTGGATGGTGTCCTATCCAGAGTCAGTGATGTGTCTCCGGACTTTGTGTTTTGTGTTGACCGCTGTCTGCTTTGTGATGAGCTGTCATCGAGCTACTGGAGAGAGTAAGTTCCACCGATCATCATCCCGATCCCTCTGTTAACGCTGTTTTAGTGTCTGTTTACACCAAAACAACACCGATTGTTATGAGAGGAGATGATTCTGTGTACTAAGGACACACAAATCATAAATTGCAGGCACACAACTCACATTTGTTTAAAAAAAAAAAAAAAAAAATTTTTTTTTTTGCACAATTTTGCGACTGAGTAAATAAATTATGTAATCCAAAATATTATTTTTGTCAAGAAACTGGAAATTGAATTAATAAATTAATATTTTTTATGTATTTTTTTAATTTTTAATTTTGATAGAGATCAGACGCAAATAATAGCAGTAATAGCACATAAAACTAAAACAGTATAAAACACAGAATAAAAATGACTTTGCTGGACAAAATAGTGAGAATAGATAATACTGTTAACAAATTAGTTCTTTTGCAGACAACCTGCTGCAGTATTACCATGCAGATTTTTTTGTTTTGTTGTTTTTGTGAAGCTTTTTTGATTAATGCATGTAGGCAGAAAGTTGTAGACAGTCACTGCATTGAAGGGACAAAGGTTAACACTTATCGCCTATTTGAGCCTGCAGGAACTGTAAACAAGAAGTTTTATCCCAAATTAGTAAGTAGTCTGAGAATTTAGAAGTACTAATTGATTGTTATTTAGATTAGGAAACTTTGGCTTGAAGCTGTGGTCAGTACAGGAATGTAACAATAAGCCCTCTTTACAGCTCCTGACAATCTCTTTATGATCACCAGCCATCCAGCTTGGGTGATGAGAATGAATGAATACATTTGCACACATTCAGAGACGTACTAACATTTCACTGACACCACGGTGACTACAAGCACAAGCTGTATGCCTTTATTTTAGGTAAATATTGGTTATACGTATGACGAAATGCGCAGCAAACCAGTGAGACTACTTACTTGTTTAAACAGCTGTATAATAAATAGACAATAACAAGAAATTAGTCTGATAAAAAAAACAAAACAAAAAGGTTTTCCCATACGTCAAAACCTTTCATATTACCATGATTCAGTGAAAGTTAACTTTGATTGATAGTTATTTGTCCACCAACAACTCTTTGTGGGGGGGTCTTTGCTATCTAGGCTCTGTAACATATTGAAATAGTATTTGATTTTGCTTAGTGGAAAGATTGTTGACTTGTGTCATGTCCATCTGTCTTTTTTTAGCACCCTGCTGGGAATTTTATTCTCAACAATTGATTGAAACAGCTTTTAGGCAGTTGAACTGAATAAAAGCAAATTTTATGTCAAAGTAAAGTTAAAGTAGGGCTGTATCCAATTTACTTTGCTGATACTTTTCCCTGATTAAGCATCCGAACCTAACATTAAATAAATGTAATACTCCAATATACCGTTAAAAAATTAATGAAAAAAGATTAATTCATTCATTACAATTTAGGACAATAAAATAACTTGTCATGTTTCAGAAGCTGAAAACATAAAGTTTGTAAGATTATCGCTTGAAAATTTGATTAACCAATCATTAAAAAAGTGGAAAATACATCTAGTGTCATACCAGTCATTGCATCTATCCTGAAGACCATTTAATCATTTTATTTAAGAATTGTAACTACTACGACTCCACAATACTATTTGGAGATTATTGATTTTGATATTCTTATCCCATTCATTCTTCTTTCCTGTTTTTTGAGAAAAAATTGTGTCACAGTTTGTGTTCTCACAATAATGGATGGACAGATAAATACAACAACAAACTGTGTCATTACGTGAGCTGCTCCTCCTCCTCAGTATAAGAGGCTTGCCTACTGTATGTGTATGCACTATATGGATTTAAAGCTCATTCTACTTCAGCACATGGCAGTGGTTGAATTTTAATTTGTGCCCTGACGAAAAAGAAAGAGTGCAAACTCTCCCACCTTTTGTCAGATTTTAGCAAGGGGAAAATGGATCGATGTCATCAAACTAGTTTCAGCAAGAATTTCAAGACATAAATCAAAAGCAAGTTGTGTAATTGCTCTGCAGCTTCCCCCTCCTCCACTCCTACTCCTCTCAGATTTGAGCATGAACCACAGAGGGGAAGAGTGAAACCTGGGCCTCACACTGGCCGATTTCATAAGTTGGACTGACCAGTGTCGAAGTCAGGAAATCTTCTCAGCTACTCGTTGGTTGCCGTCCAGCTCAGCTTTATGGAAAAACTCACTTAATAATGGAAGCTTATATTCGATGTTAATTATTGTTGATTTATTCCGCTGGCAGTTGAAGATGTTAGCCCAAGTTTTGTTACATACAGGCTAAATTTCATACTTAAAATTTGACAAAAAGATTAATTTGCTGCAGGACTTGCAACTTGTATCACTATATGACTCTAACAGTTCTGCTTTTAAAACATTTTGAGGCCCATTTCCAATATGGGTTCAGGTTCACTTCCTAATTGATGTAAGGTTTTGTTTTTGGTCTTTGGCTGGCTTTGCAGCGATTTATGTACTGTAAAGAGTGTTGTTTCTTTCAATGAAAGTTTGGCTATTAGGCAACATTTGTTTAATTGACAATAAACTCAATTCAATAATGTTATCACTAGCTATTTTTGTCTAGATTGATTATAGCAACTTGTGTTGTTATCCAAAATAATATGTTATGTTTTGTCTCACAAAAAATAAACAACTACATGAAAACGAATCAAATGCAACTTTGCTAACAGGTTAAAAATCATCTGTTTTTAATGTCCTCCTTAATTAGCATAAAATAACAAAAACCAAATGTGTTGCCTTGCGAACCTTGACTGTAATACTAAAACTTCAGAGAACCAACCTGTGGCTACCTTTCGGCTTGGTTCACCTCAGATTGTGTGCTGAGGTCTCAGGTGGTTTGGTTGTCAGATTGCAGCATATTGTTTTGCGCTATGATAAAGTGGCGCGTTATCAGGATTGTCAAACAGCAGGGGCTCTCCCTGAAGCCAGCCGCAGCCTGTTGCTGAGTCCCAGTGGGGCCACAGCAGGTCTCAGAGATGGGCAGCTATCCCAACGACCTGGCGCCCTTGATTTACGCCTCTCAATGAGGAGAGCCATTGTAAGGTGATGAAACTGTCACACACCAACCAACTATCCAAAAACACTGCACACACACGCGCTCTCTAATTACTGTGCCAAGAGCCAACGTCATGAATGTGTTTGACATGAGC